>NC_141151.1:35874904-36183558 GCF_053477565.2 Lygodium microphyllum
TGCCCGCAACAAGGCATTTAGCATAATTTCCAACCGTCACAGTGATGGATTCTTGTAGAGGCTGCATAGAACTGTATAGACCTTTCTTGTTGGTCATGTGACGGGAGGCCCCACTATCCAACACCCATGAGTCAGTGGTAGATTCTTCTTGCGTTGAGGAGCACACTTCCTCAATGGTCGCCATGAATAATTCCAACTCTGCTTCAGCCGTATTGGCTGTCTCTTTCCCTTTACTTTTAAGGGTACCATTCTTTTCATCTGCCTTCTTGACACGACAATCTGCAATTGCATGTCCTTTCTTCTTACAGTAGAAGCACTCTCCTTGAAACTTCTTCTTGCCTCCCTTCTTCTTTTTGTCACCATCATTTTTGGTGGAGGAAACACCTTTGCCTTTTGCATTGGCAGAGAATGCAGCATCTCCATTGTTGCTTCCTTCTCGGGCTTTCAGCCTCAACTCCTCCTCCATTAATAATGCACAAAACTCCTCAAAAGTCAACGCTTGAGGTCACACCTGAGTATTAAGGGCAATTACTAGTCCATCAAACTTTTGTGAACAAATCCGAAGACACCTCCGAGCTAGCTCTTCACTAGTCTTTTGTATCCCAGCACCAGCCATCTGGTCGCGCAGATTCTTAATCCGAGTGATGAATGCTTCAACCATCTCTCCTTCAACAAACTTCTCCGCTGCTAGTTGATTCTCCAAGTTTTGAATCCTTGTTTGGTTTCGTGTTTCATACTAACTCCTTAGTACATTCCAAGCATCTGACACTTTGGTTGTATGCTGAATCAGAGTCAGAACAGCTTGTAACTAAGGCACACAATGCATCTGCATTCCTTCGTTTCCAAGCTCGTAGAAGATTTTCATTCGGAGGAATCATCACACTAGGATTTGATGGGTCGGGGGTAGGCTATGGTTCTGCGTCAGCCCCCAGCACAGTCTCCAGAAGCTCATAAGAATCAAGGATAGTTGTAATTTTGAACTTCCACAAGGTGTAGTTTGTACCATCTAACTTGCCTTCGCTGAAGGTTGGTGGACGAATCCTCAGTGTTTGAATAGCCGGTACAGCAGCACCACCTCCTGCACCGCTTCTTGATGCGCCAGAACCGCTTCCCGGAGTCGACATAGTTTCTCTTTGCTATTGAAGCCTTTGCCTCTTGCACGCTCTCCGATCTCTAGAGCCCCCTTGGCTCTGATACCATGTAAAATATTACACGGCGCAGTGAACAGAATCTGAGAAAGAGATAGAGAGTACACAACAGATAAGAGGAGAATCAGTAAATTATTTAACTCCAAACAACTGATACAAAGATGGCTCTGTCCACCCGTGCGCTTCCACTCATTGCAATCTAGATAAAAGATAGGTGAAGAGCTTAAGGCTAGCTGGAATAACAACTCTGGCTGGGTGAAAGATGAGTGAAAGATGGCTGCGAAGGGGTTTAGCTTTTATAGCCCGTGAAGGTCGTTAGATCGGTCGACCTACCATATGAGCCTCCACTAGTCGGCCATGGAATATTCCAAGGAATATTAACTTTTATAGCCCGCGAAGGTCGTTAGGTCTGACCGACCTACCATATGAGCCTCCACTAGTCGGTCAAGGAATATTCCCTTTACCATCGGGCCCACCGCAACTCGATGCAATGCGCCTCGAGTTGCTACCTGCTTAACCACTCCATCTAACCCAAAGATTAGACCCACAACAGTCACCTTTTTGCCATCCGGTCACATAGACCTCATCTGATATACAAGTCAAGACTCAACCAATGTCCGGGCTCACATTTGGCTTCTCCTCATAATGGGGCCTTACAACTTTGAGCACCATGGATCATTGGTAGCACCTAATGAGGGTGGGGCATTGATCATATCTAATAGATTGAAGATACATCATGCTTTTTTAGGTGTGTGTATATAGAAGCAAAAAGAGCACAAAGATACAAAATGAAAAATGTAAAATGCAAAACGTAAAAGTGCAAAATATAAGATTCAAAACTCAAAGTTGAACTCTTATTACTTGAAATATCTGTACACCAATATTGTATATGCATCCTAATGTTATGGCAATTGATTATGTGTACATTGAAGGAAGGAAATTGAGAAATTTAAAAAAAATGCAAAACTCAAATTGCAAAACCCACAAAACTCAAAATTCAAATTCATCTTACTTGAATAATTTCTATGACAATATTTATGGAGTGAAAATATACTATACCTATAGTATTTACTTGATTGATTGTGCATTGAAGAAAAGAAAATGATCAAGAGTTTAAAAACCATAAAATTCACTATGCAAGAATGAATTACAAAGCCCTTGTTTTCATTGTTTGGTTGATTGTTGCTTATATTGCCATATGCTGAGTTAGATAATTGATTTTGGCCCTTATTATTTTCTTTGATCATGATTGAGACCCCTCTTATTGCACTCTTATACATACCTCCACATTCTGTTGTGTTTTGTGAGTCAAGTATGGACGACTAGGTTGTGCAAATACTATCACATGGTCAAACCATTAAGTCTTTGGTTTCATTAGACTTTGATGCTTATTTCCACCCTCTTTGATTGATAGCTTTGAGGAGACCAAAATTACATTGGCAAGGATAGGCACCACAAGCCTCATTTAGGAACCACGTAACTTGGGAATTGAGAAAGGATCACCCTAACTCTCACCTGGTAAAATGAACCATCCCAATGGATCCTTACAAAGGGAGTGACACCTCTACTCCCATATTGTCCCATTTCCACACTACTTCCCTACTATCTCCACTCCCACACTAGTAGTCACATACTATATCACTTGCACACTAGTACTTCCAAATGAAAAATAACACTTCTACACTTGCACTTCCACAATACAACCAGTTCCACACTAGAACCACTCCCATACTAGGAGTCCACATGAGAATCACTCCCACACTCGAGCTCCTAAACTAGAATCTTAGGGCTTCCCCACTAGGACTTCTACAGTAGGAATACTCCCACACTAGGACTTCTACAGTAGGAGTACTCCCACACTAGGACTCCCATCCTACTCCCAAATTAGGACTCCCACACTGGCACTTTCACACTAGGCCTTCATACTAGCAATTTCGTAGTAGTACCTCCATATTATTACTCCCACACTATCTACTCACACTACCTACTCTCACACTAAGCATTTATACTATATTAGCTACTCTAGTCCCACACTACTGTGAAATACTTGGGATCTAGAGCATGGCTGATACGGAAGCTATGGAAGTTGAAAGAGGAAAAAAGAAACTCATGAAGACATTGACCTTGACTAGGACAAATTGTTACACAAGTGAATTATGTTCCAAGATTGAGACTTGGACTCATAAACACAATCTTGTGTATTGACAGTGACATGACACTTTGTTGGAAAGAAAAGAGTACTATCATTGCATTAGAAAGAGAGGGAAAGTACAATGCTTTATAGGAATTGAGTGGTGGTACTTTCTCCTACTGTGCATATGGGATTCTGGCCCTGAGATGTCACTGCTTCTCACAAAGGGACTAAAGTAGGTGTGATTGCAAATATCTCAACAACCCTCCTCAATCACAACCAAAAGTACAAAGTGTGTAGAGGCTTTAGTGAAAGAAACACCTGCAAAGTGTGGGCACACCATAAACAAGGCAAAAACACCAGAGGCTATCGCAGAAAATGCTAAGTGTGGGTACCACAAACATGATGGACATCCAGAGGCTATAGCAAGGACCTCACAAAGTGTACAGAGGTTGTAGTACAAGGGTAACTGAGGAGTTTAAAAGTTTATGTTTGAGGCATTAGGGCTAGGAAATACAAAGCTAAAAAAGTCTATTTGAATAGAAGGACTGATGAGGTTTTTCCTTCTCCTAGTGGTCTTTTTCTTCTTCTTATTATTATTATTATTCTTCCTTTGCTCCATTTTCTTCTTCTTCTTTGACTGTGACTAGATAGGCCTTTTGGGACCTCTTTCTAGCATGGCAGAACTTCTCAGTGTGTTCGGTCCTTTTGCAAAAGTCAGAGAAGAGCTGATACTTCTTGCCTTTGTAGCTGTTGCCAACATATAATGCATGCTCATCTCTAGATGTACTTGATTCTTCCTTAGTTTTTAGCTTTTTTTCCTCCTCTAACAGTGATGCCTAGATATCAATAAGTTTAGGATTTGGCATGTTGATTAAAGTTGTTGATACATTATTATATTTAGGAGGAAAACTCTTAAGTAAAACACCGATGCAAACATCTTCTTCCATTTTAATGTTGATTCCTGCAATTTGGGTTAGAAGTCCTTTCATGTAATTTAGATGTGTGGCAAGTGATGTGTTGGACTTCATTTCATGCCTGAAAAACTCAATTAGAAGACCATACTTTGATGATTTAGACTGTGCACCGAACAAGGTGTCAAGTCTCTTCCATGTATCCTGTGAGGTCTCACAGTTATCCACACGGTGGATATAGCTGTCGTCTAGCTCTAGTTTGATAATGGCCTGAGTCTTATTATCATTCTTTTGCCAAGTGATAGCAAGATCTGCATCACGAGGCTTCTTTTCTTTTCTAGTGGTAATGGCCCAGAGGCCCTTCTTCATCAGGATCAATTTGATGCGGATCTGCCAGGTATGAAACCCAAATACTTTGAAACGGGCAGTTGGAGAATCTTTGCCCATGTTTGACTTGAGAGACCAGTAGAAAATTAGCTTCAAATGATTGATAATAACCA
This sequence comes from Lygodium microphyllum, assembly GCF_053477565.2. Classification (NCBI taxonomy): domain Eukaryota; kingdom Viridiplantae; phylum Streptophyta; class Polypodiopsida; order Schizaeales; family Lygodiaceae; genus Lygodium; species Lygodium microphyllum. The sequence continues at coordinate 35,879,598 of NC_141151.1, forward strand.
GGAATGAGTTGATCTTCGTATGTGTCAAAAGACACAAGCAATGGTAGTGAAGTATCAAAAGATACTAGTTTGAAATTTGATATGTGTTGCTTGAGTTTGACTTGATGATCTTCAAACAATCTTCATAGCTTTTCCTCCTTGCTGATTTGATGGTTGAACACTTGCTTAAAACTTTAGATTAGAGTGGCCTTGGCTTGGTTTAAGTGGTAGGAGAGAGAAAATGAGGGAAAAATGAGCTTAAAGGTAAGTGGTTATGGCTGTCCTATCAAAACAGGGACCGACAACTCGTAAATGAGCTCCCACGCACTCCAAAGGTTGAATCTGCTCAAACCCTTTGAGATGGAGGACCCTCACAAATGTATCTAACTCCCCCTAAGACGGTTTCTACTCATTATGCTCCAGTTAAGAGATCTAAACCTTCAAAGTGGTCGTTGTCAAAACTGCACCCAGATTTAGGAAAATGCAAATGTCAGGCATGATGTGCATCAATCTCCTTAATTTTTGTGCCAAGAAGTTGTGCCTTGACCTGAAGAACAACTCTTGAAAAGAAATCTTGAAGAGATATGGTCTTGTTGATGAGATATGGCTACTCCAACAGAGGTAGGTAGGTGCTATCCACAGACATAGTTATGGTAGAAACTTTGAAAAGAGGCAATTTTGAAGCTATAGTTGCCCAATCTCAATGATTGAGGTGCCAAGAAGGAGCTTTGAAAGTAGAGAAACACTTCTCTAGAAGGAATTTTAGAGAGATTTGGCCTGTGAAGAGAGATATGAAAGCTTCAAATTGACAGGGTGCTGCTATCTATGGCTGCCATGGAAGCTTCATTGAAGGTAGGAATGCAAATGAAGTTGAAGATAGGTTCCAGTACTCAAACTGAGCTGAGAAGAGATGGAAAGGAGCTGAGAGGAGTGAAAGGAGAGTTGGGCCATGCTCAATTGAGCTTTGATACCATGTGAAATACGCGGGATCTAGAGTATGGCAGATGCGGAAGCTATGGAGGCTGAAAGAGGAAAAAAGAAACTCATGAAGACATTGACCCTGACTAGGACAAATTGTTACACAAGTGAATTAGGTTCCAAGATTGAGACTTGGACTCATAAACACAATCTTGTGTATTGACATTGATATGACACTTTGTTGGAAAGAAAAGAGTAGTATCAATGCATTAGAAAGATAGTGCAAGTACAATGCTTTATAGAAATTGAGTGGTGGTACTTTCTCCTACTTTGCATATGGGATTCTATCCCTGAGCCCTCATTACTTCTCACAAAGGGACTAAAGTAGATGTGATTGCAAATATCTCAACAATTACCACTCCCACTCCCACACTATATCCATACTTCCATACTAGGTCTTCTACACTAGGGGTTCCAAACTACCTTATACACTCACACTCCCATACTAGCACTTGCATATTAGTACTCATACATGTACTTGCACATTAGTACTTGTATAGTAGTACTCATATACTGGCACTTCTACATTAGGACTTCCATATCATACCCTTGAACTTCCACACTACACTCCCAAACTTACACTACCATACTAGCCCTACAATTCTAGCTCAAACTTCCACACTTACATCTCTACCCTCTACTCCACACTTATCCCACACTTGCATTTCCACACTAGTGCTATTCCCACACTAAATTTAACATCCACACATCCATCTCTATGCTCTACCCTCTACTCCACACTCTTGATCTACAATTTTTTCATTAGTCCTTCCATTCCTATATCTCATTCTCGGGTAAGTTACTCATGAATATATGTGTGCATCACGTGGGTTCAAGATCATTCATTTTTTAAATATTATTTTTATACAATTTTTACGTACAGAAGGATGTAATATAAAGCGGTTATTTATATATTGAATAGAAAAGGTTATGTTTTATTCAAGAAAAATTCACAGGTAATGATACTTATGAATAGGCCTTGAATGCACATTGTCGTGCCGCTATGCACACACCATGTAAAAAAATCTAGAGTGTGGCTTCCTTTTAGATTTAGAGAGCCAATGCCATTTTAGACATTAATGCTAGTGTCCATGGTTCAAAAATATTAGATTTTAGTCAATTTTTAATATTCTAGATATTATATCTTGTAAAAAAATCTACAAAACTATAGACAACTTCTAGATTAGGATGACATATAAAAGAAAGCATGTAGCTTTTAGCTAATTTGAGAGGATTTTATGTAAGAAGAGAGATTAGCAAAATCGTACGACGCGCGATCGTTGTTTTCAAGCAGTGAGCAGCACTCCGAAAGTGGGAGATGACGAAAGAGTGATCTGGCAGGATTGTGGGCAAGTGTCCTGGTATTCAACCCCCCTTTCGGAGCCATTGGAAGGATCAAATTGGCAATCTGAGTAGCATAAGGGAAGGTATTATTTTGTACACGTTTTTGTCTATTAGAGTTATATTTTCTCATAATGTTGAAAGAAACTGACCGGCTTCATCTCTGTTAATATTCTACTATATTTTCTAATTCTTTTTGGAAGTATTCTTCTACATCTTCAATCTCTTCGAACCCCTTCTCTTTCGTCTACTCCTCTCCTTGAATCTATCTTCACCCTGTTGTCACTTATCTTCAAGAACTTGGCTTGAAACCTTCAACCCTTCTCTTATCATGTAACAACTCCAAAATTCGAAAGTCCCATATGAGAGCCCTCATAGGGTTAATATTTTTCAAATTAAGAAAATTTTTTTATTACTTTCCCTCTCCTTCAGCTGACTATCGAGCTGGAGGAAGAGGGGAATAGCAAGAGAGGCAAGCTCCTTGCTGGAGCTTGCCTAGGCATTGGTACATGCCTGACGACACGCAAGGGGGGAGGGAGAATCTTACCCCCTCCCCTATATATTTGAGGGGGCACAGGCTGAAAGGGATGGCCAGAGATTGGGGGAAGATGAAGCGCTACCACCTATCACTAGTGAGACTGCGAGTGAGGAGGAAAAGGCCTTGTGCAGAGAATGAAGCCCTAAGAGGAAAGAGAGGGCCGCCATGATGCAAAATACCATTTTGAATGCGTGAGGGAGAGAAGACAGGTCTCGCTTCTGCCGTGAAGCAACGCCGCCAAACTGCCATGAAGGAGGAAAGAGAAGGCTGACGGTGTTGCAGAATTCGTCAAGGGGAGGGAAGTTGCCGCTGCAGCTGCCGTGTACTGAGCCATTGTCGCCTTCTGCCATCACAGACCGCACCCCTAGCCATCGGAATGCCATCGATCGGTGTTGTTTCCCCCCCCCCCCTTCACGTGGCGCAGAAGCTTTAGAATCTTCTTGGGGGGAAGCTTCTAAGGGACTTCATAAGCCCCCTTCCCCGCCCCCCAAAAAAAAAAGACCTTAAAGGTCTTATTATTCCCCCCCCCCCCCTCTGTCTTAAAACCCCCTTAGCCCCCCTTCCTATGGCTTTTTAGGACTACCCCTTCCCCCCCCGAATTTCCTCCTAAGGCTCTATAAGCCCCATTCCCCCAAAATTCCTAAAAGGGTCTTCATACGGTATCTTTAACCCTTGTTTCCCCCATATACCATTCCCTCATGTGCCTCTTTTAAGGCCTTTCCCCTTCTCACACAAAATAACCTCTTGAAGGTCTTACACACCCTTTTTCCCCCCTTTCTTTTCCACCAAGCCCCAAGATCCAAAGCCCTTTTCCGTGAGCCCTCGTATTGCTCTCTCAAGTGGGGTTTAATATCCTGCTATCCCATTGAGATCAAGCCTTTTTTCCCACTTTTTAAGCCGAGGTCTTAAAGACCCTTCCTGTAAGAAATCCCCACTCAAGTTCGTAGGAGGAAACCATCTTCGAAAGACGGTGCAAGCTGTCACAAAGGGGAGCTATGGGTGGAAAAAAGAGGGCCAAGTCATAAATCTGCATCCAAGTCGGATAGGCCGCATTCGCGATGCCTCCTAAGAAAACCCAAGGCGCAACCACAGGAGGATTGTCCCCTAGCATCCACGTGGACATCTCACCCCAAGTCCAGGTTTGCCTTCCTCGTTTTTATTTGGTATTGTTATAACTTAATCATGCAAAGGATAATTGTTGGAAATAGGATGTAATATTTTTGTCTTAAATGCTTTATAAAAATTAGCTCACGACGGAGGAATTTTGTCATTAATATTTTCAATAGAACAAGAAAAATAAAGGGAGCATAAATGCATTTCTAGTAAATAGCCTTATGTAGTACAATGAATTAAAATTAGATTAATGTCCATTGTTATAGAACGGAATTAAAAATAGTATACCTTGTTTAAACATGGAAGTATAAACTGCATATCGCATTATTAACCCATATCCTCTTCGCAATGAATCATCATAGGAAATGTTAGGAATCTTTAGGAAAGTGCAAGGCATGAAATGATTTTTACGATGCATAGCTCTAGCCAATTATCGTTGTCAACTGCATAAATTATCAAGTAGAAGGTTGCTTGTTTAGCATGAATTTTTGTTCACACGTTATATGAAGGTTACTTGGAATTAACCTGACCTTAATCGATAAGTTAAGGTTGGAAAAATCAATTTACGCGTAGATAACGAGTCGTATATTTATGAAATGTTAACATAACTATCTTCAAGAGTTAAACAAATTGGCACAAACCTAAACACCTAAACCGCAGAGTACTCGTTAGAATGAGTTAAATTCCAAGAAATTCACTAGGAAATTAATACGTGACCTAATCGTACGTATTGCTAAAACTGTAACTCCCATACCTTAAATACTTGTCCACATTCACTGAATGTAGGGACAATGAAACATATTTGGGAAGTGAACTAGGGTTTGTCCCTAAGAATCTTACAAGATGGAGCTTGGAACCCTAGGACTAACGACGTCAACCTAATGTAATCAGGAATAGATTGTTTTGTGACTCCGTTCAATGAGTAGAATAAGTCTCATAGTTCAATGCGACACTTGCGCAGCAAGTACGGAGTCATATGATCTTGTGATTGGATCACAAGGGAATCGTCCATTTCTCCCAATGAGGTTGGCTGGTTCTTATGCAAGTTATCTTGTAAGAGGATGAATAGTCATCCTAATTTAGTATATTTCTTGAGTAAAGAAGATTGATTGGAAGCTAAAAACTAGCCGATAAACTGAAATAACCTATGAACTTAAGGTTTGACCAAGTTGGGTTAATAGGGTATGCCCTAACCTAGGATATAGGGGATCTTGCCATGTCATAAGTCATCCCGGATTGAGTGCTGAATGCATTCGAGAGGAAGGATTCATTCCTTAGCAGTTTGCCAAAAAAAATAACCAATGGAAATGTTTGTGCTTGCTACAATTTTTAGAGTACTATTTGGTTTTGTTTGATTAATGAATTAAAAGATAAATGGATATCTAATACTTCAGGTTGAAGGCCTGAAGGGAGAGGCAGCTTCAGTTACCCTCGACTACCTGCCTGACCCTAACCAAGGAGGTTGTTAACCGCGCTAGGAAAGTGGATCGAACCCGCCGCGAGAGGTCTCTCCGTTGGGAGCTACTTGGAGCACGAGGACGCTTGGGTGCCAGAGGGGGCTCTGGCCATAAATCCCTCGCCTTCCAGGCCCTATACAAGAGGCTAACGTGACTAGGATTGAATCTCGAGGCCCCCATACTAGTCTATGGGCAAAAACTTGGATTAGTGATCCCTGTGGATTGCTGGATAGCCTTCGCGCGGATTGTGGATAAGCCTACGGGCTGGAATTTTTGTAATTCAAAGATAAATATGATAACTTGTTAATAAAGAACTTGTTTGACATTGTTTTTCTATGTCAAGTGATATGATTACGTGAAAGAACCAGTGCCTAAACGGCTAATTAAAGAAGCTGATTAATACATGTCAAACTAATGTGTTAGGTAATTAAATAACTAAAACAACCTGAGGAAAGTGCGGAGGATGGGCCATAGGTCCGTCTTATAGATGGGTGGTCCCGGTTGGCCGGGAACTTTTCTTAAATCACGATGAATAGCCAGAAGATCGTCAAAGAACACAAACAAACAAAACGTTGACCTAGGGTTATGATTGATCCCCATTTATGCTGTTTTAGGGGAATGGAATGGGACTATGCCTTATGGCAGAGAGGTTGAGCTTTGCATCCCTCTCGTTTCCCATTCTCCTTGAACCAAGTGCAGCGTGAATCCGCTTCGGACTTGGCATTTCTGTGTAAAGTAGTTCGCTTGGGTCCAACGCTAGTTGCCGTTAGGAAATGACCAATAAATAAAACCCTAATTCAGGTCGATCCTAAGTGGGAATGGCCGGAATACTTCCGCTACATAGCAAACGCGGAAAGCCCTAGATCGCAAACCCCGTAATAACATTCCATGGGAGTGCCTGGCGGAGCTTTCTAAACATCCTTTCCGATGGACTGCTAAGACGTGTCTTGAAGATACAAGTAGGCACGTTACATATCTCTACCATCTCTTGAATCTAAGCTCTTGAACCCCCATACATTCTTCTCTTGCCAAACCCTTATGGTGACCTTCAACCCTACGCGTTGCGACATTGGTGAACCCGATGTGAAGGTCGGTGTAAGAGAACCCCAAGATGGGGGACTCTTCAGGAGATACTCTACAACAATTGGTGCGCATACTACAGCTGACTCAACAACAAAAAGTCCAAATGTTACAACAACAACAACAAAGGCAAGAAGAAGAGAAGATTGATTCCACACCTATCAAGACCCTAGAAGAAGTTGGGCATGAATTAAAACAATTTAATGGTCAAAATGTCTTTGTTTTCATTCATTTGTATGTTGAGAAAATGCTCTTCTTTGGTATACCACAACATGCATGGAGCCGTTATTTTGCTAGACTAGCCGAGCATGGTCTTTAAGAAAGAATCCATGGTCTTTTTCAACAAGATGCGGATTGGGCTGCATTCAAAAAATCCCTATGTGAAGAATTCTTCTTAGAAGACTCTGGCCTTATGGCGAAGAAAATTTTCACTGAATGGGTTGAAAAACCCAAAAAAAGGTTTAGCTGCAACAACTCTATACTATGAATTTGAAAGTAAATTTGGACAACTTGATGGTGAAGACCAACAAAGTATGGAAGGCCAAAAGATTGAATTATTCCTTAAGGATGCAGATCCCATTCTGCAAGAAAAGCTTGCTGATCTCCTAGAAGATGCTATCTCCGAATCAGGAGTCAAGACTGCATGGACAGATGTTACTAATGCAGTTAACATTATTGCTCAAAGAGAGTGGATGCGACTAAGATTGGGCTCTACTTCAACTTCAACAACTCCATTGATGGAGCTTGTTCCACCTTCCAAATCCCCTATTCCTTTGACTAATCAACCAACTCTTTCTTCTTCTCTTCCTTCTAAAAATGATATCATGGATGAACTTATTAAAATCATGCACGACCTTCATTTGAATCTTACATAAATTAATTTCAAAGTAGAGAAGATGGATGTCAAAGTTGAAAAATGAGGACGATCATCAACTCAAAAACCCATGAGAGAAGGATTTAAGAGGTGCTATATTTGGTGTGACAGTTGACAATATGACAAGAGGGAGTGTTCTACCTTCCGTGAGGCTAAAGCACAGAAGCTCATCTTCTGAAAAGATGGAAAAATCCATGTATCCAAAACTGGTCTTCCACTCGAGCCAAATTTTGGCAATGGTGGAATGAAGAAAAGATTAGAAGATTTAGCTGTAAAGAATGCATATGCAGCAATTGATGCAACTACCTATGGGCTGAAAATTGAGCCAACTAAATCAAGTTTGAAAGTATGTAAAGCTAATGTGCAATCTAAAGTATGGATGCAGGCACTAGATCAAATGGAACGTGATAAAGCAGCCAAAGAAGATTTGGCTAATGCCAATCAGTGCATTTGAGGAATAATTGGTTGGAAAGAACCAGTAGATTCTGCACATTTGGCTGACGTCAATCATAAAGAAGTCTTGATTGAAGAAAAGAGAAGAAGAGAAGATGAACCAGGGCCTTCCTCTTCTAGCCCTCCAAAACGGGTAACTAGAAGAACGCCTGAATAACCAAAGCTTGCTAAAAATATAACCCCAGATCAAGAGATGGAAGATGCGCCACAAACAAAGAAGACCAAAGGAAAGAAGAAAGGCAAGCAGCCATGCTACAAATTGCAGACTGACATAGAATCTGCAACCGATCTCAAACGAGTCCTAGAAGAACAAATTCTAGGAGACAAAATTGAATTCACCTTAGGAAAAATTCTTGGAATTGCCAAACGTGAATTCCATGATGAAATTATTAATGTAATCAAAAGGAAAAGACAATATGTTGGTGATGAAGCTGAAGAAACAGTGTATGCTTTTGTACAAGTTCTTCGAGTTTTTGTGCAAGATGAAGAAAAGCTGACTTCACAAGGATTTCATCTTGAAGCAATTAAAGAATTAATTGCAGCAATTGAAGCTGAAGATAAAGAAAACATGAATGCAAAAATTAAAGAAGTGAAAGCTGAGAATGTAATGGTCGGTTGGTCCAAACCAATTGGGCATAGTCCACCTCTAAAAAAGAAAGCCATCTACAGCACATGCGTGAGGAGAAAGAGGCTGGATTCATTCCAAGCAGTCACTACTCCCGTACGCATTGGGCAAGAGAAACAACGAAGACAGTCATCAAAATTAAAGAAAAAGAAACACCATGTATTGCACTCTTAGACCATTGCTCGGAGATAAACCTCATGGCAAGGAGTCTCTATGAAAGTGGCGGATGGCCCATAGATGTTGATTCAAGATGGAAAATGAGAGCTGTAAACAACTCTTCTGGAGAGTTATATGCTGGATGTCCTAATGTGCATGTAACTATTGGAGATATAAAAGATAATTTTCACTTTTTTGTTTAAAATTCTTGTAGTTACCCTATCATTCTTGGGCAACCTTACATTTTTGAAGCCCGCTTGGAAACAAAAGCTCTTGATGATGGTTCTTTCTATGCTCAAATCGGAAGCAAGGATAATGAACGAGCTATCCAATTTCTTACTGTGTGTGTTAACCATCATCGAAACAGAGATCGACTGCATGATTATCATGTGCCTCCTAATGCCCGAGAATTCAAGGGTTTTTGGACTGCACTACTATAAAAGGAGGCTATGGTAGTGCATCATGTAAAAAGATTGAACCTCTTTATGCTAAAAAAATTATGTCTCTAGCAAATTTGTATGTATATACATCCAATAGTATAGGCTACTATAAGTCTCTTCTGGCCATGACTAAGATTGAAAGAAAATATTTATGCTATGTAAAAAGGGAGCTGAAAACTTATGACATGATAGCTAAAAATGAAGATATTTTAGGCATTTCTTTTGGATTGATTACTACTGACACATTGGCTGAAATATATGCAACTACTCATGCAGAAAATCAGGCAGAAAATCAATCCATAGAAGTATGTGCATTGGATTTTTATCAAACAATTCAAGAATTTGTTGAGGAGGAAGACATTGGTTTACTCAACAAGGTTGAAGCACAAGTGGAGACAAAATACAAGACAGTGGATAAGAAAGTCAAACCTGTGGCAGTCCCACTGCCTCCTGAAAGTGAAGGGCTAGCTGATAGGGCAGCAAATCAGTAAAGTCTCCGTGATCCTTCCAACATTGGTCACAAGTTCACATCTGAAAGTATAAAAAAGCTCAAAATAGGTGAAAATTGTTTTCTTTCACCGGCTAAAAACACTCTTCTATGCAAATGTTCATGAAACATAGAAAAGCTTTTGCATTTCAACCAAGTGAAATAGGCTGTGTGGATCCAAATATTTTGGCTTTTATGGTCATTTTTATGGTCCCACATGTGCCTTGGAACCTCAAGCCTATTCCTATTCGAAGGGTGCATTTGCCCAAATTTTTGGAATTTCTAAATGAAAAGATCAGAATGAAGATTTTAGAACCTTCTTCAGTGCCCTACTCAAACCGATGGTTTACCGTGCCCAAGAAAAATGGATCTTTACGATTCATTCAAGATCTACAGCCTGTTAATCATGCCACAATCTGAAATGTTGGTTCGGGTCCGATTGTTGATGAGTTTACTTAAGTTTTTGCAGGTAGAGAAATTTATTCTATGGGCGACCTATATTCAGGATATGACCATTTTCAACTTTCATTAGAAAGCCGAGACATTACCAAAATGAAGATACCTCTTATATTGGTCTGCATGTGCGCTCCACCACAAGGTGCAACAAACTCCATAGACCATATGATGAATGCCATGCACAAAGTCTTAAGGGACTTTATTCCACAACTTACGCTTCCATTTCTTGATGATGTACCTATCAAGGGATGTAAAGTGAATGAAAAGAATGAGGAACTTGATGAAGATGGCTGCAGGAAAATTGTAATTAACCATATTCACAATTCTGATAGGATTTTGACAAGGCTAGAAGAGGTACATCTTACCCTTTCTGGAGCTAAGTCGATTTTTGGAGTAGAAGAAGTCCTAGAGGTCAGTCATCTATGTGGCTCCTATGGACTCAAACCTTCTCCAATCAAGATAGATGCCATTAGCAGAATGCAAGAAAAATGCACAAATGTTTCAGAGGTGAGAATATTTCTTGGCGCATGTGTATTCTATCTCATATGGATACCACACTTTGCTCATGTAGCCGAAAATATTTATCAATTATTAAGAAAATGCCAAAGATTCTCTTGGGGTAATGAGCATACTCTCACTAAGCATAAATTAAAGAAGCTGTTAATTTCAACCCCCACTCTCAAAAGGGTTGATTATTCAAATGGTCAACCCATCATCCTTACTGTGGATACAAGTTCCATTGGGATAGGATGGGCTGTTGGCCAAGAGGATCTTGAAGGTAACAGGTATGCAATTCATTTTGGAGAAAAAGTTCTCAATCATTAGGGCCAAAAACGCTTCAAAAACGGTACTTGTAAGAAAATGATTAAGTTGCTAATTAGTTGAGATTTTGGAAGAATGAAAATGCCAAATTTGATTGCTCAGATGTGATTAATGAGAGAATATTGAATTCATCAAAGAGCTGAGCCATTAATTGTCCCTCAAGTTTAATTTATGTCAGGGTCACCTTTTCGGCCATTTTTTGTCTTGGAACTTCGGAGAATTTCTATTTTCAAGAAATGTCCACCTATATCGCGATTTGTCTACTCCTGCGTCTTCTTTTCACATGCTCTTTCTCCATTCTCTTTTGCCATTCTCTTCTTTGTGCTCACTTTCTTATCACTGTGATTGTTGATCTACTAAAATGTTTAGCAACACCTCTGCAAGTGATACAGATGAGAGCACATGCAAATACAAACTTACCATCCAACTAGATCCAATTCATTCATCTTGGAGAAGTATACATCGTCAAGTACTAACAGATGAGATGGAGGCCAATAGATTACGCGAACTCAAGGAAAGAAACATATAGATTTGTGGGTAGATGGAAATATTTATCTAAAGGATCCTTCAAGAGGTAAACCTCCTAAATTTTTTAATATTCATGACTACGTGAGATATGTTGGGGGAGGTTATAATGGGATTCTTGGGCATTGTAAAAGGTTATACTCTACATCTTACACATACATAGCTCAGATGAATGAAATGAGAAAAGCATTATTTATTGCACAGACAAGCATTTCTGAGCTTACAAATAAGATTGACGTTTTGGAAAATGCTAATAAGTCATTATAAGACAAGTTAGCACATTTAAAGAAAAATCCAATAGGATTAGGAGAGAGAAAGAGACCATTAAAAAATATAACTAGCTTGTGTGAGAGTGTAACGTGTCCACTAGTATCATCCAGGACACATCTTAGCAGTCCATCGAAAAGGATCTCTAGAAAGCTCTGCTCGGCACTCCCATGGAATGTTACGGGGTCTGTGATCTAGGGCTTTCCACGTCTTCCACGTAGCAGAAGTATTCTGGCCGTTCCCACTTAGGATCGACCTGAATTAGGGTTTTCCTGATTGGTCATTTCCCAACAGCAACTAGCATAAGACCCAAGCGAACTACTTTACACAGAAATGCTAGGCCCAAAGCGGATTCACGTTGCACTTGGTTCAAGGAGAATGGGAAACGAGAGGGACGCAAAGCACAACCTCTCTGCCATAATGCATAGTCCCATTCTGTTCCCCTAAAACAACGAAAATCAGGTTTAATCATAACTCTAGGTCAACTCTTTTGCTCTTCGTGTCCTTTGACGATCATCCCGCTGTTCCTCGTGGTTTGAGAAAAGTTCCCGGCCAACCGGGCCCACCCATCCGTAGGACACGCCTATGGCCCATCCTCCGCACTTTCCTTGGGTTGTTTTAGTTATTTAATTACCTAACACATTAGTTGGACAAGTAACAGCCACCTTCTTTAATTAACTCGTTAGGCATTGGTTCCTTCACGTAATCTTATCACTTGACATAGAAAAACATTATCAGACAAGTTCCTTATTAACAGGTCATTATATTTATGTTTGAAATACAAAGAGTCCAGCCTGTAGGCTTATCCACAAACCGCCCAAAGGCTATCCATCAATCCATAGGGATCACTAATCCAAGTTTTCGCCCATAGACTAGTGTGCGGGCCTGAAGATGCAATCCCAAGTCACGTTAGCCTCTTGCCTAGGACCCGAAAGGTGAGGGATTTACGACCAAAGCCCCCCCTGGCACCCAAGCGTCCTCCTGCTCCAAGTAGCGCTCAACGGAGAGACTTCTAGCAATGAATTCGGTCCACTTTCCTGGCACGGTCAACAACCCCTTGGTTGGGGTTAAGCAGGTAGTTGGGGGTAATTGAAGCTCCCTCTCCCTTCAGGCCTTCAACCTGAAGTATAGATATTCATTTATCTTTTAATTCATTGGTCAAACAAAGCCAAATAGTGCTCTAAAATCTGTAGCAAGCACAAACATTTTCATTGATCATTTTTGTTGGAAAACTGCTAAGGAATGAATCCTTCCTTTCGAATGCGTCCAACACTCGATCAGGGATAACTTGCAACTTGGAAAAATCCCCTATATCCTGGGTTAGGGCATACCCTATTAACCCGACTTGGTCAAACCCTAAGTTTATCAGTTGGTCTTTAGTTTCCAAGCAATTTTCCTTACTCAAGAAGGATACTAAATTAGGATGATTATTCATCCTCTTGCAAGATAACTTGCGTAAGGATATGCCAACTTCATTGCGAGAACTTGGCCATTCCCTTGTGATCCAATCACAAGATCATATGACTCCACACTTGTTGCACAAGTGCTACATTGAACTATGAGACTATGGAGTCACAAAACAATCTGTTTCAGGTTCTTTAAGCTAACCTCGTTAGACCTAGGGTTTCCAAGCTTCATCTTTGTAAGATTCTCAGGCACAAACCCTAGTTCCTTTTACGATTACAATTCACTGTCCCTAAATTCAGTGAATGTGGACAAGTATTTAAGGTATACACGTTTCTTGGAATTTAACTCATTCCCAAAGAGTATTTTGCAGCTTAGGTGTTTTAAGTTTATGTCAATTTGGTTAACTCTAGAAGATAATTTCGAGATTACTTCCACATAATTCGTTGTCTATGCGTATATTGATTTTTCAATCCTGAACTTTATCGATTTGAGGTTAGGTTAATTCCAAATAATCTTCCTACACTTTGTGAACAAAATTCATGCTAAACAAGCAACCTTTTCCTTGATAATTTATGCTGTTGACAAACAATATTTTCCTAGAGTTTATGCATTATAAGAATCATTTCATGCTTTCACTTTCCATGATGATTCATTGCAAAGAGGATATGGATTAATAGTACGAGATGCAAATTATACTTCTAGGCTTAATCGAAGTATACTATTTCAATGGATAATAATCTAATCTTATAATTTATTTCAATGCATAAGCTATTTGCTAGAAATGGCTTTACGCTTTCTTTATTTTGCATGTTTCATTGAAAGTATTAATGACTAAGTTCCTTCATGGTGAGCATCTATGACAAAAATATATCCTATTTCTAACAATCAACCTTGCAAGATTGAAATATAACAATTCAAATAATAATTAGGAAGGAAAACCTGGACTTGGGGTGAGATATTCAGATGGATGCCCGAAGATGACCCTCCCGCGGCTACGCCTTGGACTTTCTTAGGAGGCATTGCAATTGTAGTTTTTCGGACGTGGAAGCAGCTTTACAACTCCTCCTTGGAATTCCACCATTGCTCCCTTGCACCACCCGTTGAAAGTAGTTTTTGGAAGGCTCCCTCCTTGAAGTCGGGGATTCAAAAGGGTGTTTTAGAATCTTTTACGACTAAGACCCATTGAAGCAATGGGGAAGGCTTAATGGCCTTTTAATCACTCGTTCAAATGAGGAATGAAAAGGATGGAAAAGACACAAGGTGCAGGACAGAACTCCAAGGGAATATAGTAATTGTAAAGGTTATAAGTAAGGTCCAAGGACCCTTAGGTCAAACTTGGAGAAAAGGGGTTTCAATACGCCACAAGGGGAGGGGCTAGGGAAGGTTTAAACACAAAGGAAAGAGGGGTGGTTCCAAAGCCAAGGGATAGGGGTCTAAGGGATTAACACGGGGGGGGGTGTGGTTTTAGGATGCCCAAGGAAAGGGTTTAAGGGTTAATACATAGAGGGTGTGGTTCCAAGCAAAAGGGGGCTTGTAGGGGTTAAAATCGAGGGAAGGGGGGTGAGTAGTTTTGAAGCCCAAGGAAAATGGGCTTATAGGGGGTTACAACCGGGGAGGAAAAGGGTTTTTAAGGCCTAAGGGAAAGGCTTAATGGGTAAAACATGGGGGTTCTAACACCCATCAGAAAGGGGGGTTTAGACACAGGGGGGGTGTGATTTCGAGGCCAAGGGAATGGGGGCTAAGAAGGCCCCCCCCCTTTGGAAGCTTCTAGAGCTTCCCACATGACCAAAGAGTGACTGGCGGCGACCACCAACTGTGGGCCGCGTAGATTGACGGAAGGGTGATGCCGTCCTGGCTCAGCGGGCAGTTCAACAGCCCTTGTCAGGGCAGAGTGGCGACGAGGCGGCTTATCCCTCCCTCCTTCCACTACTTGCAAGGCGGCAGCGAGTCCTTTCAATTTCTATCCTTCTGTCCCTCCTCCGCCCTTGCACCTACATGACCTCGTTTAAATAGGAGGGGAGGGGGAATCCTTCCTCTCTTACACGATAGCATGCATGGCCCCATCACCTACATGGGCGCTAGCGTGCTGCATTCCATGTCCTCCTTCCCCTCCAGCGTGACGTTAGCTGGGGGAGAAGGAGGGGAAGAAAAAATTGCTTTTATTTTATTAAAAGGGTTTTTATCCATTCTGATTTGTTACATTCTATCCCCCTTAGAGGAATCGAGATATCTTCATCTCGAGATAAACTGGGGATATTGATGGTTGAGTGTGCCTTCATCTATCCAAGTGGCATCCTCTTCGGAATAATCTTTCCACTGGACGAGGCATTCTCTCACAGTTCTGGATCTTAATTGTCTCTCCCTAACATCTGAGATCTTGTCAGGCCTTAGTTCAAGGACTCCTTGACTAGGCATTACAACTTGTTGGTCATCATGTACATGGTTAGGATTAGGTACATACTTTTTCAATAGGCTGATATGGAATACATTATGAACCTTTAGGTTCTAAGGGAGTTGCAGTTTATAGACATTAGGTCCTAGGCATTTGAGGATCTTGTACGGTTCAAAATACCTTGGACTCAGCTTCTTGCAATATCCTAAGGATAGGGAACTCTTTTTAGGGCGTACGCGAATGAAGACCATGTCTCCTTCTTTGAAGATTCTATCTTGACGCTTCAAATCCGCATATGCCTTCTATCTATCCTTGGCCACTTGGATATCTTGTCTTATTGACTTTATTTGGTTATCCATCTCTTCCAACATCTCCCTTGAAGCTTCAACCCTTAAGGTTGGATCTGAGAAGTTTAGGGGACTTCAATAGTCATGGCCATATAATGCTTGGAAAGGGGTCATGTGAATGCTTTGTTGGTAAGAAGCATTGTAGGCAAATTCAACCAAAGGAAAATATTGAATCCACCTCTTCGGCTCACGACAGCAGTATGCCCTTAGCATATCCTCCATGACTTGATTTACTTCCCCTACATCCGTTTGGGGATGGTAAGCGATGCTAAAACAGAGTTGAGTCCCAATAGCTTCAAAGATAGCTCTCCAGAAGTGTGACCTAAAGAGAGAATCATGATCACTCATGATTCTTCTGGGTAACCGATGTTTCTTGAATATCTCCTTGATAAGCAATCTTGCAATGTCTGAGGCTTTATAGTTTGTCTTTACTGGAATAAGGTATGCAACCTTAGTAAGCATGTCAACCACAACCATGATGGAGTTGTATCCTCCCTGGACTTGGGGTAGGCCTACAACAAAATCCCCTGATGAATTCCCATTTCATTTGGGGAATGTCAAGCGATTGCAGTTTCCTTGGCATCTTGACATGTTTGGCTTTGATAGGTTGACAAGACAAACAGACATATTTGAGAACGTCACCTTTGAGCCTCTCCCAATGGTAGCTCTTCCTAACTGCATTAAGAGTCTTGGCATAGCCAGGATGTCCTGCGAAAGGGGAATCATGAGCTTCCCACAATATCTTCTACTTAAGTGGCTGGCTTGCTAGTATACACAGCCTCGTTCTGTAGTAGACAAGTCCACTATTAATAGAAAATTCTTGATACTTTGCTTGCAACTTTTGGTTCTGATCCTTGATAGGGATCTCCCTTAGCATTGTTTGGTAGGCCGGATCATGACTTGCATCCTCTCTAGCTAACTCAAGTATTGGATTGTTTGGCATAGATACTTTTGTAGCTAGAGATCTAACTGTTGATGGATTCTGTAGGATTAGAGAATTAAGGAATGTCTTGCGATTGAGTGCATCGGCAACTACATTCTCTTTTCCTCGTCTGTACTTGATTTCAAAGTCATACTCTTCCAGTACTTCAATCCACCGATGTTGCCTCATGTTAAGCTCATTTTGGGTAAAGATCCATTTGAGACTCTTATGGTCAGTTACTAGAGTAAACTTGTTACCCAACAAGTAGTGTCTCCAAAGCTTTAGAGCATGGATGACAGCTAGCAATTCCAGATCATGCGTAGCATAATTCTTTTCATGACTCTTCAATTTCCTTGAAGAGTATGCTACTGGATGACCTTCCTGCATGAGTACACACCCCAAGGCAAGTATGCTAGCATCAGTTACTACCTCGAAATCCTTATTGAGGTCTGGAAGTTTTAGAATATTTGCTGATACCAAACTTTGCTTCAATCTATCGAAGCTATTTTGTTCGGGAGTTGACCATGCAATGGAAGTTTGCTTCTTTAGTAAGTCCGTCAGAGGTGCTGCAATCAAAGCATAGTTTTTTATGAAGACCCTATACCATCCTGTTAATCCAAGAAAGCTGTGTATTTCCTTGACAGATGTTGGTATTGGCCATTCAAGCACATCTTTGACCTTGGCGGTCCACTGAGATTCCTTCTACTTATACTATGAATCCTAGATATTCAATCTGACGTTTGAAGAATGCACACTTCTTCATCTTAGCATACAACTTATGTGACCTCATTGTCTCAAGGACAATCCAAAGTTGGGGTTCATGATCTTCTTCCTGTTTAGAATAGACTAAAGTGTCGTCGAAGAAGACAAGCACAAAATCATCAAGATATGGCCTAAAGATATCATGCATTAACCTGTTGAAGGTGGTAGGTGCATTCCTAAGCCCAAATGACATAACTAGGAACTCAA
Source organism: Lygodium microphyllum (assembly GCF_053477565.2). Taxonomy (NCBI): domain Eukaryota; kingdom Viridiplantae; phylum Streptophyta; class Polypodiopsida; order Schizaeales; family Lygodiaceae; genus Lygodium; species Lygodium microphyllum. The sequence goes on from NC_141151.1 coordinate 35,897,226, forward strand.
AGTGCCCATACCTTGTATTGAAGGCCGTCTTTGGGATATCTTCTTCCTTGATCCTTATCTGATAGTAACCTGACCTGAGATCAATCTTGGAGAAGATCTTCACACCCTGAAGGCGATTAAGAAGCTCGTCTATTCTAGGAATAGGGTACTTGTTCTTGACCATTGATTGGTTCAACCCTCGGTAATCAATACATAATCAAAGTGTCCCATCTTTCTTTTTCTGGAATAGTACTGGAGCTCCCCACGGTGAATTGCTAGGACGGATATAGCCTTGTTCTAGCAATTTCTTGAGTTGTTCCTTCAGCTCAATTGCTTTTGGTATGGACGTTCTATAAGGTCTCTTTGCAATTGACGTAGCTCCTGGTACTAACGTAATCTCATGATCCACTTCTCTTTGAGGCGGAAGTTTTGTCAACTCTTCAGGGAATACATCCGTGTATTCCTTTAGCCAAGAAGGTCCTTCATTAGAATCTTGCTTCTGATCTAACTTGTTGAGTTTGATCAAGTAGACATGTAATCCTTTTCTGACTCCTTTTATGATTCGAGATACTTTGGCCAATTTGATTCTTGGTACTCTAGCCTCACCTTGAGTTGTAACTAATTCCCTTTCAAAGTTTCGAAAGGAAACTTGACCCTTCCCACAATGAATGTGGGCATCGTTAAGGCTTAAGCCAATCCATTCCAAGTAGACACTCACGGATACCTAAATTCATGACTCTGAATTTGACTGAAGTCTTCTTCCCTCCCAAAAAGAATTCCGCCTTAGCAGTTTGCCTAGTACAAGTAACCTCACAACCATTTGCCAATTCCACAAGCAGGGTAGGTGCTTCTACTGTGGCTATTCCTTATCTTTTTGCACAAGCTGGTGAGATAAAGGAATGAGTACTGCCACAATCAATCAAGGTCTTGAAACTTTTACCTTGATAGTCCCACGGTGTCTGAATCACGGAGAACTGGCAATTCGGCCCTTTCGTGTGTAGAGCGGCATGGACTATCGCCCTTTCAAACTCTCCTTCCATGGCTGGATCTTCTTCTTCTTCTTCTTCTCACATTTGCTTATTGGCAATGCAGGCGGTTCTTCCTCTGCCTCAAGTAGCGGCTCCTTGACCACGGCTTGTTCCTTGGAACGGCGCTTGGCGATGTCCTCCACCAAGCTTGGAACATTGCCTTTTGAAGTGACCGGGCTCATTGCAGTGGAAACAATGAAGGTTTCGGCCATTGCCTTGAGTAGGAACAAAGTTCTTGACGTTGTTAGTCCTTGCTTTCTTTCTTTGTCCCTAATTATGACCTTGAACTCTCTTTATCTGAGGTCTGAATGCTCCTCTGTTCGGGTCATTATAAGACCAAGTTTTGTTACCCCTTGGTCTAGGCTATACCTCTTGAATTATAGGCGCCGCTCGAATGAGTGCATCCTGAAGATTCGATGGACGCATAGATTCGAGATGGGTATTTACTGGTGGATTTAAACCAGCACAAAATTTGGACACCTGCTGTGTCATGTCTATTTGTGGCGTATACTTAAGAAGTGAGACAAATTTAGAATATTATGCATTAAGTGTGAGCCCTAGCTATTTTAGCTCATAGAACTCATTCATTTTTTGCATGCGATATGTAGGTGGCAAGTATCTTCCTTGCATAGATTTCTTCAGCTTCTCCATGGTAATGGATCCCTCCGTGATCCCTTGATCCCTGCACCATTGCTTCCACCAAATCCTGGCTTCGCCGGTGAGCTTTAGCTTGGTGAGCATAGCCTGATTGGCGGGTGTAGTGCCGACTGCTTTAAAGTAATCATCCATGGATTCAATCCAAATTTTAGCATCATCTTGGACGAATCTGCCTCTCCCGTCAAACTCGGGTGGCTTAATTTGCTTGAGAAGGAACTTCCTCTCCTGTATTACAGCAAAACTTGATGTAGGAGGTGAATTAGGAACCTGTACCTGGGGTTGTGCCTGGATAAAGGTTTCTTAACGTTATTATACGATAATCGTTATTGATTTATATTACATCTTCAATTCTGCTATCTATCACGTAAGCAATGTAGCTACTTAACTTTTTATCCATTCTCATGCACAATCAGACATTGATAAAAAGAAGTATTATTTGTATTTATATGGGCATAGCCCTTTCGGAATACAACATTTCTTCCGATGATAAGCCAACTGTTACATTTATTTTGGGGAGAACAACGTTGTATTACGTTTATCTACATGAACTATATAATAGTATGGTTTCGGGTCATGGATCTTCAGGAACTGGTAAGTCATTGGAAGTTCAGGATATCCTTTCCATTGGAATCCATTCTTCTCATGGCGGCCCAACACTTTAATCCTGTCGGTGGGGATTACATGGGTTACTTCCTCATATACATATGAGTTCATCTCAACCCTCCGACCTCGAATATGTAAACTTGAGTTTATGTGAGCTTCCACAAAAATGAACAGCTTCACGACTTTTAGGTCTTCCAACCACTTGATCCTCTTTAGGTTGGTTTGTACGTAAGAAAACCGGTGGGCGGCTATATAGTAGATTCCTGAAGCACCCGTCCATCTTCGTTCCATGTACAAAGGTGATGGATTATAGATTTGCTCTAGGATGTTCATCATCCCAATCCTTTGTTGATAATGCGGAGAATGCATTGCAGTCATAAACAAGACTAGAAATACCAAGAACTTGTTCCACACTTCGTAATTCTGCAAGACAGTATTGAAGATAAGGAAATTTTTTAGAACATCAACATTTTCTTTACTTCTTCTTATTAAGATTTCATAAAACAATTCTGTTGTTGGTTCACTCTGATACCAACTGTAACGTGTCCACTAGTATCATCCACGACACGTCTTAGCAGTCCATCGGAAAGGATGTCGAGAAAGCTCCGCCCGGCACTCCGATGGAATGTTATGGGACTTGCGATCTAGGGATTTCCGCATCTGCCATGTAGCGGAAGTATTCCGGCCGTTTCCACTTAGGATTGACCTGAATTAGAGTTTTCCTGATTGGTCATTTCCTAACAACGACTAGCGTCGGACCCAAGCGAAATACTTTACACAGAAACGCCACGTCCAAAGCAAATTCACGCTGCACTTGCTTCAAGGAGAACGCGAAACGAGAGGGATGCAAAGCTCAACCTCTCTGCCATAAGGCCTAGTCCCATTTTGTTCCCCTAAAATAGCGTAAATTGGGTTCAATCATAACTCTAGGACAACGCTTTTTTTGTTTGTTTCCTTTGATGATGATCCTGATGTTCCTCGTGATTTGAGAAAAGTTCCCGGCCAACCGGGACCACCCATCCATAGGACGCACCTATGGCCCATCCTCCGCACTTTCCTCAGGTTGTTTTAGTTATTTAATTACCTAACACATTAGTTGGACAGGCAACAGCCAACTTCTTTAATTAACCCGTTAGGCACTGGTTCCTTCGCATAATCTTTTCACTTGACATAGAAAAACAATATCAGACAAGTTCCTTATTAACAGGTCATCATATTTATGTTTGAAATACAAAGAGTCCAGCCCGTAGGCTTATCCACAAACCACCCAAAGGCTATCCATCAATCCATAGGGATCACTAAACCAAGTTTCCGCTCGTAGACTAGTGTGCGGGCCTCGAGATCCAATCCCGAGTCATGTTAGCCTCTTGCGCAGGACCGAGAAGGCGATGGATTTACGGCCAGAGCCCCCTTGGCACCCAAGCTTCCTCCTACTCCAAGTAGCACTCAACGGAGAGACCTCTCGCCGCAGGTTCGGTCCACTTTCTCGGCGCCGTCAACAACCCCCTTGGTTAGGGTTAGGCAGGCAGTCAGGGGTAACTGAAGCTACCTCTCGCTTCAAGCCTTCAACCTAAAGTATATATATTCATTTATCTTTTAATTCATTGGTCAAAGAAAGCCAAACACTGCTCTAAAATCTGTAGCAAGCATAAACATTTCCATTGATCGTTTTTGTTGGCAAACTGCTAAGAAATGAATCCTTCCTTTCCAATGCATCAAGCACTGGATCCAAGATAACTTGCAACTTGGCAAAATCCTCTATATCCTAGGTTAGGGTGTACCCTATTAACCCGACTTGGTCAAACCCTAAGTTTATCAGTTAGTCTTTAGTTTCCAAACAATCTTCCTTACTCAAGAAGGATTCTAAATTAGGATGATTATTCATCCTATTGCAAGATAACTTGCGTAAGGACATGCCAACTTCATTGAGAGAACTTGACCATTCCCTTGTGATCCAATCACAAGATCATATGACTCCACACTTGTTGCACAAGTGCTGCATCGAACTATGAGACTATGGAGTCACGAAACAATATGTTTCAGGTTCTTTAAGCTAACGTCCTTATACCTAGGGTTTCCAAGCTTCATCTTTGTAAGATTCTCAGGGACAAACCCTAGTTCCTTTTAGATTACAATTCACTGTCCCTACATTCAATGAATGTGGGCAAGTATTTAAGGTATACGTGTTTCTTGGAATTTAACTCATTCCCAATGAGTATTTCGCAGCTTAGGTGTTTTAAGTTTATGTCAATTTGGTTAACTCTAGAAGATAATTTCGAGATTACTTCCACATGATTCGTTGTCTATGCATAAATTGACTTTTCAATCCTAAACTTTATTGATTTGAGGTTAGGTTAATTCCAAATAATCTTTCTACACTTTGCGAACAAAATTCATGCTAAACAAGCAACCTTTTACTTGTTAATTTATGCTGTTGACAAACTATATTTTCCTAGAATTTATGCATCATAAGAATCATTTCATGATTGCACTTTCCATGATGATTCATTGCAAAGAGGATATGGATTAATAGTACGAGATGCAATTTATACTTCTAGGCTTAATCGAAGTATACTATTTCAATGGATAATAGTCTAATCTTATAATTCATTTCAATGCATAAGCTATTTGCTAGAAATGCCTTTATGCTTTCTTTATTTTGCATGTTTCATTAAAAGTATTAACGACTAAGTTCCTTCATCGTGAGCATCCAGGACAAAAATATATCATATTTCTAACAATTAACCTTGCAAGATTGAATTATAACAATATCAAATAATAATTAGGAAGGAAAACTTGGGCTTGGGTTGAGATATCCACATGGATGCCCAGAGATGACCCTCCTGTGGCGACACCTTGGACTTTCTTAGGAGGCATCGCAATTGTAGGTTTTTGGACGTGGAAGCAAATTTACAACTCCTCCTTGAAATTCCACCATCGCTCCCTTGCACCGCCCATCGAAAGTAGTTTTTGGAAGGCTCCCTCCTTGAAGTTGGGGATTCAAAAGGGTGTTTCAGAATCTTTTATGACTAAGACCCATTGAAGCCATGGGGAAGGCTTAATGGCCTTTTAATGACTCATTGAAATGAGGAATGAAAAGGGATGGAAAAGACACAAGGTGCAGGAGAGAACTCCAAGGGAATATAGTAATCGTAAAGGTTATAAGTAAGGTCGAAGGACCCTTAGGTCAAACTTGGAGAAAAGGGGCTTCAATACACCACAAGGGGAGGGGCTAGGGAAGGTTTAAACATGGAGGGAAGAGGGGTGGTTCCGAAGACAAGGGATACGGGTTTAAGGGATTAACACGAGGGGGGGGGGGGAGTGGGGGTGTGGTTTCAGGATGCCCAAGGAAAGGGTTGAAGGGTTAATACACGGGGGGGTGGTTCCAAGGAAAAGGGGGCTTAAGGATTTATAAAATACGGAGGGGGGGTGGGTTCCAAGGCCCAAGAGAAAGGGGCTTATAGGGGTTAAAATCGGGGGAAGGGGGGTGAGTAGTTTTGAAGCCCAAGGAAAAGGGGCTTATAGGGGTTTACAACCGGGGAGGAAAAGGGTTTTTAAGGACTAAGGGAAAGGCTTAATGGGTAAAACATGGGGGTTCTAACACCCATCAGAAAGGGGGGTTTAGACACGGGGGGGGAGGGGGTGTGTGGTTTCGAGGCCAAGGGAATGGGGGCTAAGAAGGCCACCCCCTTTGGAAGATTCTAGAGCTTCCCATGTGGCGAAATGGTGACTTTCGGCGACCAGCAGTTGTGGGGCACGCAAACTGACGGCAGGGTGATGCCGTCTTGGCCCAATGGTATTTCAATAGCCCTTGTTAGGGCATAGTGGCGATGAGGCGCCTTATCCCTTGCTCCTTCCACTAATTTCAGGGCGGCAGCGAGTCCTTTTGATTTCTGCCCTTTCGTCCCTTCTCTGCCCTTGCACCTACATGGCCTGGTTTAAATAGGAGGGCAGGGGGAATCCTCCCTCTCTTACACGGCAGCATGCATGGCCCCAGCACCTACATGCGCGCTAGTGTGCTGCATTTCGTGTCCTCCTTCCCCTCCAGCGTGACGTCGGCTGGGGGAGAAGGAGGGGAAAAAATATTTTCTTTTATTTTATTAAAAGGGGTTTTATTCGTTTGGATTTGTTACAGAGAGAGCAAAGAAAAGAAGATTGAATCTTGCAAAAAAATATGTCTCTAACATGTCGGGTATTAATATTCGAGAGAGTGAGGAGAGAATCAAATTTTTAAAAGAGACCATGAATAAGAATGATATTTTGAGGATTCTCAAGTCACCTCAAAATATGGATTTGAGAGGCCCAACTCTCAAAGAATTAGTAAAGGACTTAAAGGATACAGTAAAACCAAACAAAATTGTAGAGACATGTGATACTGTGGGCACTAGTCGAAAAGGGTATCGGGCTATCTCAAGATTATGGTTAAAAATCTAAAATGTAATAAAATAATTGCATTTGGGTTACCTCGAGTCCTAAGAGTATCGGTTGTAAGGACTGCCATGAATCATAAGATTCCACAAGGTTTCGGGGAATACATTCATATTGAAGCATCTATGCCATATGAAAAGACAAAAAGAAAATCTAGTTTTGAATTCAATGTATTTAACAATATATGGGTTGATCTAATAAGAGTGCAGATTGCAATGGCTCACATGTATAGACTCACGTTAGAGGAATGTCATGATATTTTAAAGTTTGCCTTGAAGTTAGATGAAGCACAGATTCAAAAAGGACAAAAGATAGAAAGAGTCAGCATTTGCATCATGAATAGGGCATTGGAATACAGCAATGGTGGGGGTCAAGCGCCAGTGCATAAGTTCCAGTCTGAGATGGAGATTTGGTGGGTTGGTGCAGCTCAAGTGCCAATTGAGAATCATCAAACATTGAAATGGTTATTTACTCATACAGGTATTCCAAACATTATTAAGTCTCAAAGTGAAGCATAAATGTTGGTTGTTGATGGGGTTGGTAATTTTAATGTGGAATGGCACATGAGCGCTGACTTGAAAACTATCAAATGTATGCTTGGAATATGTAATGGGACAAATGCAAAATATCATTGTATTTATTGCATGGAAAGTGTTGGGTCTAAAAATTGGAGCAACTTGCGCCCTCCAAGAAGAGCCCCAACGAAAGACTCTATAGATCTAAGTTTTAAAAAAAACAAGGAAGATATATGGGATCCAATTCTTTCAATTCCTCTTACTAATGTTCATATATGCACTTTGCATGCAGAGATTAGAATTATTGATAAACTTCTAAGGTGGCATCTTGACTACGCATACTCAATTAAGCCTTTGTCTTTATTAAATGAGTGTATTGACAAATCTGAGGCATTACTCTCCAAAATAGATTTTCATGGAGGTCAAGTTCATTTAAGAAAAGATCCAACACTTTCAGGGAAAATAAGAGATGTCTTGGCTGATGTCTCAATGGGAGGCTCAAAAGCTAAACGTTTTTTAGGTAACCATACAGGAAAACAGTGTTGAAAACTAGAGTTACAGCATTGGAATGTGTGCACAAGAGGGAGAAGAGAGCTCAAAGTACAAGAATGAAATCTTGCTTACTAAGTTGCTTAGAGTACAACTTGGATACACTCTCCCACAATTGATAGTGACCCATAGGCTGTTTATATAGCCATTGCCAAGCTAGGGTTAGAGTTTTCCCTGCCCCTAGGGCTATTCACACTCATCTGCCCTTATACTCCCTTGCTTATAGTGGGTTCCTATGCCTTCCTTCTAACACCCCCCCCAATGCCAGGGTGGCATTGGATTACAAATCATGTAAGAGGGTCCGCTTTTAGGAGAATAGCAATAGCATCTTATTCATGTATTGGAGCTTGTACAAAGGCTAGTTGTGCCATAAGTCCCTTCATATGAGAGATGAATTTTCCCAAATCTTCTCCTGAACGATATTCCAAGCTAAAGAATTCAATTTTAAGGAAGATTTTAGTATTTTTGCCAGTGGCTAGATTTTCAAGCTCATCCCATTTTTCTTCAGCAGTGTTTAGTTGATCAACATGATGAATCACGGATTCATCTAAGTGTAAAATTATGATTGCTTGAGCACGTTTTTCATCCTCTATATCAACCTAATTTGCAGAGTTTATAGCTCTACTGCCTTGAATGAGAGGCCAATACCCTCTCTCCATCATTTTGTATTTTATAAGTACTTTCCATGGGTGGAAATCTTTGCCATCAAACTTTTGAATTTGAGGACGGACATCAGCATATGTTGTGGTCATTGGGAAGGTCTTACCACTTGTTAGGACAAGGGCAGTGTCTAGTCCCTTACAAACTTTCCACTGAGTGTGGAAGCAAATCAGACAATTTGAAATCAAATTTGCAATGAAAGGCTGAAAATCATATAAATGTAATATTTCAAAGTATGACTGTGGTGGTCCTTTCTTATGTGCAAACTTCTTCTGAGGTTTAATAGTATTTTTAGGTTTTAATGAAGTAAACCTAGACTGGACTTCAAGCTCCTCCTTGTGGTATGGCTTAGTGGATGAAGCTTGTGTTGGACAAGGTTGGTCTATGATCACAATGCTTTGCTGATGATTGCGAGGAGAGTACAATAACACTCATGCTTTTGATTTCATTGACCAATGTACTTGAAACAGAGTCACTCATGGTATGCAATACACTTCTAGTGTATGATGGTCTATGTGTTAATTGTACACATAACCTTACAACAATATATGAAGAGGAATAAAAAACTCACTAGATTTTAGTGAATGCCCAGCAAGCAAATGATTAGATGATTCATTATTAGCATTTAGAAAACACTATTGTCAAGCTTAGTGAAGTGCTTGAATGGAACCCAGTTGGAAGTCGGCTTCCCAATGCTTAGTGATGTCCACTAAGCATGCCCAAGAGCTTTAGAATCTTAAATAGGCTTCAGAGACTCTACTTCAGTGATTAGAATCACTGTTAATGAAGCTCAGAGTGAAAAAATGACAAAATGTCAAGCTTGGAGCTTGTTGGCTATGGTTGCCTCAAAAAACACAGTTAGGGTTTGGTAGAGATCTCTCTCTGTGAGAGGAATTTCCATGAACCCTTGTAGCTGAGGATAGCCTACTAGGGGGGCTATCAAAGCCCCAAGATAGCTGTAGGGATCGCGTCGTCTGCTGCGTGTACAGCAGCCCTAATTCCATGCTGTAAGAAACTGCGCCTGTTTCTGGGAATCACGCAATGCTGGCCTCACACATGGACAATGTCAGGGGTAGACCTGACGAGGAGCTGCGCCTTGATGTGGAAAAGAGATCTCCAAAAGAAAGCACAGGCTGATATGGCTGCCTTTGTCCTCCCCAAGTCCTCCAATGGAGGTACGTTGCAGGCAGCTATGGAGGAAAGAAGGATAAGATGAAGGAGGTAAACACTCATGTACACTTAGTGATAGCTGAGGCTGAGGGAAGCTGAGGAGATCAAAGATGGATCTGATACCATGTTGAAAACTAGAGTTGTAGCATTGGAATGTGTGCACAAGAGGGAGAAGAGAGGTCAAAGTACAAGAATGAAATCTTGCTTACTAAGTTGCTTAGAGTACAACTTGGGTACACTCTCCCACAATTGATAGTGACCCATAGGCTATTTATATAGCCTTTGCCAAGCTAGGGTTACGGTTTCCCCTGCGCGTAGGGCTATTCACACTCATCCGCCCTTATACTCCCTTGCTTATAGTGGGTTCCTATGCCTTCCTTCTAACAAATAGGTGAGCATTACTTGGGAGCATTGGAGAGAGTTGTGTGGGATAACGACAAATGTTGCAACCACACCACGACTTGCATTTCTAAGGATGGAGGTTTGGAAACACGTTGATGTCTTCCTAAAGCTCCTTAAGCAACAAATGAAAATGTACACGTATCCAGAAGAGTTCAAAATTTTTATTACAAATCTTTTTCAGGCAATAAAGGAGGCATGGGGAGAAAAAGATATCACTTTTTATTTGGTAAGAGAGAATATTTAATCCAAGATTTCTTCGATAAAATTTCAATTGGCAAAAAATGATTGTTACTCTTATTAATTTGCAACATATCCTTCATATCCATGGGCCTTACTTTGTGGAGGAGCAAGCCCCCCTCGCAACTTATAGCGGCCAAGGCATGGAAAAATCTCACTTTCAAGCATGTACAAGTTTTTTTTGAAGCATAAGACATGGAGGTGGAGTTACAAAAAATAATGCTCTTGAGGAGCTATTCAATTGGTTTTTTCGATGACAGCTTCAAAGAATGAATACTTTAACTTAAGAATTCATAGTATTTTTTGATGACAACTTCAGAGAATGAATACTTCAACTTGAGAATTCAAGAAAGGAAAGTATAAAGCTAGCCCTCAGGAGCCTTTACATCATCCTCACTTTTCAAGATATTTCCTCTATAATGTAGAAATTTTCTTCTCTTGTAGTCAACTATTGATTTTATATCAGTTCGGTTTGCTACCAAAGCATAAGATGAGAGGGCCAAAAATATATCCTGCTCTAGAATTAGAGAAACCAGGACCATAACCAAAAATCCTAATTGACGCAGTCTTCTCCAAAAACATCACCTTGTGTGCATTGTATTGTAACCTAGAGAAACCAAGTAGCCTTGTAAGTACCTTGATACATAGTATAGGCCATGTTTCTTTCTCTGAGAAGATGTTATGAAATACCAAGAAAATATGCGGATCAATCCTTGCTAAGTAATGGCCAAGTGCAACATCTTTCAGTGAACTAATACCAACTCTTGTCCCTTTACCCCGTCCCAAGAAGTTATCAAAATCTTCAATCTCCAATTGTAAAAAAAGATAAAAGTCAAATGAATGTTGAAATCAAACATATTAATGTATATACATCTTACAAAATTTGAGATAATAGTACCAATTGATTTTCATCATTTTCTAGCTTAGTTGGATTCCATATGTTAATTGATGATTGTGCCTCATTGGTATCTTCCAATTCTTTAACATATTGCGACTCTTCTCTTCCAAAATGGGAAATTCCAAGTCAGTCTTGAAGGCCGTGGAACTCCTCTTCAGTAATCCCATACTCTTACTTAGCATTCTTTGCCTTACAAAAACAAAGAGAAAGGGCATCCCTTGCTTCAATAAACTTGTCGTCCGTAATTTCGGTGTCAAGTTTAAGTAACTCTTCTTTCAACTCATTTTTGACGTCAACAATGCCATTTTCAGCATCAGAAACCTCTACAATGATGGCTAAACAATAATCCTCCCTAAGATTGAAGAGCCTTTGAATGTCTGCTACAGTATATATTCCTTGTCCTTGATAGGGAAAGTTGGAAGTGAAGCAACAGTATAAAAAGAGGAGTCACATACAAGATCTGCATTTGCATGGTTTTCTTCAATAATGGTCTTAGCTTTGAATTGGGCAGCATCTAGTTTGCCAACAATATTTTCTTCTTACTCAGGGTCCAAACATTCCTCTACATTGCTACCTCGTCCAGAAGGTAAAAGCTAGAACATTTTGGACCTTCTAATTGTTTTTCATTAAATTTCACAGGATATTTAACAAGAGAAAATGTAAATTTAGCTCTTTTGGACATAAGCCTACATTTCCTAGAATGAGTAGAATAAAACAAATCTAAGGTACAAAACCGGTCAAGAGAATGAGATGTATACTTTCTTGAAAACAAAGCCTTCTCTGAAGGTGAGCTCCCAATAGGTATGTGAACATATTCCTTTGCATCCTTTTCAACTACTGGAAACGCAAGACTTTCAAACTCATCAAACTCCTCCAGGAAAAACTTCTTACATGGTCAATATCCTAGTTAGGGTTGAAAATATCATTTGTAGTTCCGTAATAAGATAACTCCATGACATTCTGAAGAATAAAGTCTAGGAGCCTTTCAGATGTAGAAAGCTCTATGATCTGAGACAATCCAGAAACCCTCAATGGTGGCTTGCCTTTGATTGGAGACTTCTTAGGCATTTCAACACTTGTTGCTGCTGCTGAACAAGGGGAGGAAGCTGTGGGAATTTCAGGGGAGAAGACAGCACAACTAGAAGCTTTTGTTGACCCTGATGACAATCTTCTTCTTTTTTTAGAAGTGGTTACCTGCTCTTGGGAGCTTGCAACGTCCTTAGGTTCAGACATGAGTGAAAGTATGATACGATGCGAAAGCATGCACCCACTTCACGAGTGATGCCTTCTCATTTTATATTTGCTAATCTATGATACGATGCAAAACTAGCCAAGATACCTCAAGAACAATATCTCTTCGCTTTATATCAAGGGGTACATAAAATGGCGCAAATTCACATAAGAAACACTAAAAGTGGACCTTAACTCTAAACAAGCTTGTAAAATTGCCAAAAAAGTCATAAATGCCTAACAATAGTGTTTATATAGACCAAAAAATATTTGCCACGTGCGAAGCCACGTAGATAGCCACGTGGATGGCCCACACAAAACCTAGCCAATTAAACACTGCCACATGTCGCGTATCCCGCGGGTATAAAAGATCGATGGTAGCTTACGTGGCTCACTTTTCAAATCCAATAGTGAATACATAGCCACGTTGAGATCAACATCGCCCTATATCGGTCACCGCAATTACGGTGCGAGCAAGTGTTTTTTTAACTTACGCTTCAACAAAAACGCACCGTATCAGTCACCACAAATACAGCGCAAGCATGTGTTTTTTAAACATGCCCTTCATTGTATTCGTGCCGTATAGATCACTACAAATATGGTGCAAGTAGGTGCTTTTTAAATCTGAGCTTTACTATTTTTGCACTATATTGGTCACCATAAATATGGCGCGAGAAGTTGATTTTTAAAACTACGCTTCATTGTATTTGCGTCATATTAGTCTACGGCTCGAGAAGCTAAACCATGCTTTAGTCCTATCACAAACACGATGTGAGGAGTAACATTTTAGACCCATGGTTTTCTCCTATCGTGTCGTATTGGTCATCCACAAATACAGTGCAAGGAGCTTCATTTCAAACCCGGGATTTTTCTCCTATCGTGCCGTATTTGTTTTTTCTGTTTGGGTTACTTATGGTTTTTAAATATTCTTACTAGTCTCATTTTTTACTCATGGTTTTTAAATGTTCTAACAAGTCTCATTTTTCTGCAGGTTCATGGCTAGGACAAAGCAAAGAGAGTGAGGAGGAGACAAGGCTTTTAGCTTCTCAATCTTTCCATCTTGAGATCCCACCTACCCCTGGTTTCCCTCAGTCCCTTGCCATGGAATCTAAGCAATCTAGTGCAAAGATAGTGTCTTCCCCTACCCAGAGTAAGCTTCATCATGTGCAGTCCCCTACAACAACTACTAAGTATCCAACCCCCCTTAGAGCCCCTATTCAACAGATAGAGCAACCTGGACCCTCTTATGCCCATGGAGAAGAAGACCCTTCCAAGTCAAAGAAAAAGAGAAAGTCTAGATTTTGTTATGTTCAAAAATGTTTTAGTGAGATAAGAAAGGAACAAAGAGCTACACAACATGTGATTCCAAAGATAGCATTTATCAGAGTTGTCAAAGATATTTCTTTTAGATTATCAAGGGTGTACTGAAGTTGGCATGTAAAAAAAATGGCAGCTTACAGCCATTCTTTGCCTTCAAGAGGCTTTTGAAGACTTCGTTATTGATTTTATGAACAATACTTACATTGCTTCTGCCCACGCTCATAGAATGACTTTGATGAACAAAGACTTTAGTATGGTCAGCAGAATCAGGTTCGACAAGGTATTGAGGCCCTTACCCACTACTGATAAAAAAACATTTGAGATCCTTAACGTCCCTCCAAAATTGTCTAGGAGAGCAAAACGGCCAGTGATTGAGGACGTGACACATTTACACCCTGCAAAGACCACCTCCAAATAGGTGTCTACCTATCAAGAACCTGAAGAAGATGCCCATCAAGAATGACCACAAGAGACTATAGAGTTAGAGGATGAAGTTTGCAAGAGAAAAATCATTGTCCTTGGTCTTGCCAATCTGAAGAGAATGGGGGAGGTATATGGCCAAATGGTTGTGAATGTCTCTTGCACTTCTTTAGAAGACTATCTTAGTATTTCCCCTGAGGACAAAGCTATGGGCTATGGTGCATGCTCTAAAGCATGCAAACTCAAGGTAAACTGAAGCTGAAGAAGGAGATACAAACAAGAAAGGTGAGAGCTCTTCTTGCCCGTCCATTTGGTATGATGAAAATGAGTGGTATGACAGACCATAAAAAGGGGAAACCTGAGAAAAAGTATTCAGCGTGCCCTTATGTACGTCTTCTCTCATTCTTTTACCATATTCATGGTCCAATGAAGCCCCTCTTGTACCCAAGTACTTGAGTGACTTTGGGGGCAAGCAAAGGGGAGGATTTTGAAGGTGTATGGGCTGTTTTGGACTGAAAAAACCAGTCATAAACAGGGAAGCCCACTATTCTTGTCCATTTTGATGAGTAAATAAGTGATCTTTGTGGTTGTAAGAGAAGGAATTGGCCTCTTAACATCAGGGTTTCATTTGTGAATGATTAGAGAAGCTTATTCTTGGGATTATATGCACTTTTGGAGCTTGATTATGGGCTGGAAATTACTGTTTTAAAACATGGCTGAAGTAAAAATTATGCTTTGTCAATGAATTTCATGATTTTTTTATCTATGTCTTGGATGTAATTGAGTCTACCATCAAAATACTTGTATCTTGGAGTTGTTATCCATTCATGTTCATGAAATAGAAACCGTTTGAGCTTGCATTCGGAGTATGCATTTGGATTAAATTTGAGATTATCCCTAAATGTATTAGCTTATTATCCGCATATGCATTTGATGTGATCAAGACAAAGTCTTTCATTCCATTCATGTATGCTAAAAGAAAAAGCTTGAGATCTTCTTCTTCAATCAAATAATCTAAAAAACCCAAATCTTATCAAACCCCAATCTTTTCTCCTTCTCCTAACCTTGAATCCCACACTTCTCTTCTGCTCTAAACCCTGTTGGAAGACCTTCAACCCCCAACACGATGACAACGTACGCATCTAGTATCTGATTTGTGCACCAATAAGTGATGTCTTAATGTAATTTATGTGCACAAGTACCTTATCTTATGTGAGAAAGTGTGTCTAGACTAGTGTGCACAAGTGTTTTAGCTCATGGTAGTGTGCTTTTTCCTATGTGAATGAGTGCTCTCTAACCCACTTGAGCTCACGTGCTACTAATGAACCAATGCATGACTAAGTGTGTCAAACGTATTACCTACATGAATATGTTATTTTGCAACACTTGAATCCAATATTCATGTAGGTAATAGGTTTGACACACTTAGTTGTGCATTGGTTTGTTAGTAGAATGTGAGCTCAAGTGGGTTAGAGAGCACTCCTTCACATAGGAAAAAGCACACTACCATGAGCTCTAAAACACCTGTGCACACTTGCTCACATAAGGTACTCATGCACATAAATTACATTAAGACATCACTGATGCATGCATGATAGGTAGTCCATTTAGGGACATTCATAGTCTTGCATACACAACCTAGCACTAGTACACATCATTACCACTAGTATTATATTTGTATAAGCATAATCACTACACAGTCACAATTTAGCTTTAGTATAACATTATAATAGGAGCAATTAGATTACATCTTCCACTCACAAGCATAAATATAACATTCCTCAAGAAAATATCCATCCTACTTAATATAGGATTGAAACCAAAGGAGATAAACCACTTCAATCCCATAAGGGCTCTGTTTCTACAACTTTCTATGTGGTGTGAACCTTCATATGCCTAGTCTCAAATGTAAGGGTTTTGGAATTTAGGGATCCTTGAGGGGATTCTTAAGACTTTATACTTTGTAGGATACATAATGATTTAGGCTGCCTAGGATATAACACAATGTATTTGTTGGTATGACATGACATGTTTTTGTTTACCTTCTATCTTGCCACTCTTCAATTCAAGAATCTAGTAAGTCCCTAGAGAGTAAATACTTCCCTCTTTTAGTTTTATTTAGATATTTTTATGGGGTTTTACATTATTCTTCAAACTCTTGATTATTGTATCCAAACTATAAAATTTTGTAAAGCATGATCTATGCCTTTTGACCAAAATTACTACCCACCTTCACACACATAGACACACCAAATAGCATACTAGTTGGTCACATAACCTATGTACTTGTTGCATGCCTAGTACCATAAGCACAACACACATGGCCAACAACATGATATGCATATTAAATTGAAAAAAACCTTAGACTCTGCATAACAATATGAACGCAAGATTATTCGACTACTACAGATGATCAATCGATCACTATCACTAATGAGGAATACACCACCATTTGAAAATTGATTTCTGTTACATTAATACTCTGATGGTTGATGTTGAGATGTAGAGAGAGAAGAGACACACCATGTACACTCCCAAATCCTATTTCATATTGATCACAATCTACATATATAAAGGGGAGACCTAGTCTAGATAGGATGAGCTATATATAGCTCCAACACCCCCACTCAAACAAAGGTCTCTAGCCACAAATGAGAAAACCCGTGGGAAGCATAAGGAAAAGACCCAAGCTCCTATATATAAATGTACAAACATGATCAAGAAGGATTATTGTGTGCATGTAAAGTAAATCCATTCATGTGAAATGAAACTAAATATGTATGTACAAAGATGACCAGGAGTTCTGAGGTCTATCTGCATGTGTGAAGTTATGGTGTCTACAAGAAGTATGTATAATGTCATTAAAATGTTATAGTAGATCAAGTCCCAGTTATTGAAGTTGAGATAAATCCAAGTTTTGAGTGCTCAATAGAGTGAAGAATGCTGCATTGAGTCCTTTGGTGAATCTGAATACCAAGACATATATAAGTGTATGTCTCCAAGACCTACCATGTCAAATGCAGAAGCCAAAACCTTCTTTACTTATTGAAGGAAGTTGACATTGTTAGAAACAAGTATGGTATCATCCACGTATACAGAAAGAATAAAAAACTTATCATTGCAATGCTTGAAATATAAGTTAGGATCTAAAGAACGAGAGATAAAACCTTGTTTTGTAAGGAAGAGATAAAAATTCTGATACCAAGCTCATGAAGATTGTTTGGGACCATAGAGTGGATGAAGTTTGCAAGAAAGATTTGCCTTATGTTTGACTATATATCCCTCTAGTTGCTCCATGTATATCTCTTCTTTTAAATCACCATTAAGGGAAGTAGTTCTCACATCCATTTGATGAACCTCAAAATCAAACTCAATAGCAAAAACTAATAAGACCCAAATACTAGTAATACAAACAATAGATAAGAAAGTTTCTTGATAATCAACTCCTGCAATTTGTGAGAAACCTTTGGCAACTACCCTTGCTTTGAATTTGTCAAATGTTCCATCTACTTTTGTTTTAGTCTTATAAATCCATTAGTATTTAATATTAGTATGTCCAATGGTAACTCAATTAGAACCCATGTACCTTTAGAGAGAAGAGACTCATACCCAGCTTCCATAGCTTCTTGCCATTGTTCCTTTTGTGGGGATGGCATGGCATCACTATAAGAGACAGGTTCTTCACAAATGTTGAGAGCATTTTCAAGAATATACGTATCATAAACATGACAAATACCATGCTCATTATCAATTGGAAGATCGACATAAGGATCAATGCCAAGGTCATCATTAGCAATAATAAGTGCAAGTTCAGAATCATGATTTCAAGAATTCACATTACCCTGTGAAGAAGGTTCATCATCATATAGAAAAGAAAAATCAATGAGTAATGCCTTCACATAATCAATGTGCTCTAGTGACCACATCCTCCCAGCATCCTCCTAAGGCCATGTGTTGCCCATAAGCTGCTCATTGAAAATAGCATCACAAATTATGATTATCTTCTTAGAGGATGGATCACAAAACTTATATCCCTTAGAAATTTTTTTATATCCAATGAAAATAACTTTCAAACCATGTGGATCAAGTTTTCTTTGAGTATCTTTGGGTACTTGAATATAATCAATACGTCCAAAGGTTTGAAAATATGAAATAGAAGAAGTTTCACCTGTTGAAGCAGAGTTCAGTATTTTACTAGAAGGAGAAGTCGTAAGAAGATGATTCTACACAAATACTATTGTTAAGACTACTTCGATTCAAAAACATCGAGATAAGCCAAAATGAATGACCATAGATCACATGGCATTAAGGATTGTATTGTTTTTACATTCAGCAATACCATTTTCTTGAGGAGAGTAGGGAACACTATATTCATGATGAATACCTTGATTATGACAATAATCATTAAAATCATTTGAAGTGTATTCTCCACCATTATCGCAATGAAGTTTCTTGATGCGATGATGAAGTTATGTAGCTTTTTGATATTGTTTAAAAGACAATAAAGCCTATGATTTACATCACAAGAGAAAAACAATGGTGTGCCTTTAGAGGTCATCAATAAAAGTCATGAAATATCAATACTCAGATTTCAATGGAGGAAAAGGTTCACAAATATCAATGTGAATAAGATCAAGAAAATATCTTGAATGAGTTGTGGTGGAAATGGAAAAGGGTTTGAAGAAATTCTTTCCAAGTGTAAAATATTCACAAATACCCATGGAGGATGAGCTTTGAATTACATATCTTGAACAAGGTCATACCGATAAAGATCAACAAGCCTAGAAAAAATAGAGTGAATAAAGCAATGATGCCATATTTTTCCTTTAAGATCACTAGGAGCTATAACAACATTTGCAACATCTTCATTTAAAGATAACTCAAAAAGATTACCATTTTGAGGAGTGACAGCTATAGTTTGGCCATCTTTCTCAATGCAACACTTGATATGGTCAAAATTGAAAAATATACCAAGATCCACAAGTCTTACAAAACTGAAAGAAGATTCCCTTATAGATCGGGGACAATGTAAAAATCCATGTAGAATTCTTGTTGAAGAAAGAGTACTAAGATATAAATCACCTATACCTTTGAGTTGACATGTTGTGTCATTAGTAAGATAAACCAATTTCTTTGATAGGAATAGAATGATCCATCCAAACTTCTCAATATGAACTTAATAATGGATATTCTTACTACTTTAAATATAGGTTTTGTGAGCCTAGAAAAACATGTTCATATTCTAATCAAATCTTCCATAAGCATCATATCCAATATGCTTGCATATATGTCTTTTCCATGCTTTTCCATCATTGAATGTGTAGCCGCATGACAATGTCTTAGTTTATACCTCTAAAATATATAACCTAGTATACATGCCCTAAAGTAGCTACCCTACTTGGAAAATTTTGAGATATTTTTTCCCATCTACTAATCCACTACCCATCAGCTCACTCACTCAATAATCTTAGCAATTCTTCTATGATCATTCTATCCAAAAATATAACTAGAAAGAATACCAATCTCATTTTATATAATAAATATACATCCATATGAACAAATTCATAACTCTTCTATCTAATCTATAAGCCTATGCTATTTCTTTGAAAATTATATGCCCTAGTATATAGGCTCCAAGGTAGCTATCCTACTAGTAGCTAATCTATGAGTCTATAAAATAGTTTGATCAAACACTAATCCACTACTCATTGCAACTCTTCTATGAGTAACTTACCTAGTAAATATAACTAAAAGTCAAGGAGAACCCATCAATCCCATGCAATCTCAATGACTCTATAAGTCCAGTAAATATACATCCATATGAAAGTATTTTTCTCACAATCTATGGCAGCTTTTGTACTAGAGGAATATTTGCAAACACAATTGGATCAATTCATATTAAGAGAGGAAAAATCAATTTTTATATACCACAATATTTATGTCATTTTTTTCTTCAAACTAGCTACTATATGCATTCTGTGAAGGGGATAATAACTAAGGTGGTCCCTTGACACTTGCCACCTATTAGTACTTCTTAGTCCCCAATAACTAGTATCACTAGTTGTTTTTGCATGTAAGAAGCTCATCTCTTCACCATGTATCTATTACTTTGGTTTGGAAAATGCAATCCTTAATTTTTATGTTGAGAAAAATGTGGTATAAGACAATCTTCATCATGCTTCATAAGTTAAATTATTATTTCTTTTACTAATGATGTCTCATTGTCCCCCCATATGTATTCAATTAAGAAATGTAACTATGATTATTTAAAACTCTATTTTGTTGCCATTATATTTGAAAGTTGGTAATAAATGAATTGTTTATGTGATAAACTCATTGGTAACACATACATTTACAATTCCTTATGTAACACATCCACCCATACTATTCTGTTCTTAAACTACCTCTATCACTCCCACACTAGAACCACTCTCATACTAGGACTCCCACACTAGAAACTTAAAACTATAACACTAGGACCTCCACACTCGCAAGACTCCCACACTAAAACCACTTCCACACTAGAACCTTAGAACTCCAACTGTACTAGAAGGAGTCTGACATTAGCACTCCCACATCAACTCTAGCTCTTGCACACTAGAACCACTTCCATACTAGGATCTATTCCCACATTAGGACTTCCACACTACACCTAGCAATCCTACACTTATGAGTTGTTCCACACTATAACTTCCACACTAGCATTAGCACTTCCACACTAGCCCTTTCATATTACCATTTTCATACTAGAACTAGTAGTTTGACACTAATACTTAGACTACACTAGAAGTTCTACATTAGAATATGCATACTAGCACTCTACCTCCATATATCTCAAAAACATAGTAAAACTTCAAAAACAACATAAAAATTCTATAATTCAAAATGCAAAACACAAAACTCAAAACATAAACTCTTCTTGCTTAAACAAACCATGTGAGATTATTGTGGATTGAAGATACATCATGCTTTTTTAGGTGTGTGTGCATAGAAGCAAAAGGAGCACAAAGATACAAAATGAAAAATGTAAAATGCAAAACGTAAAAGTGCAAAATATAAGATTCAAAACTCAAAGTTGAACTCTTATTACGTGAAATATCTATACACCAATATTGTAGATGCATCCTAATGTTATGGCAATTGATTATGTTTACATTGAAGGAAGAAAATTGAGAAATTAAAAAAAAATGCAAAACTCAAATTGCAAAACCCACAAAACTCAAAATTCAAATTCATCTTACTTGAATAATTTCTATGCCAATATTTGTGGAGTGAAAATATACTATACCTATAGTATTTATTTGATTGATTGTGCATTGAAGAAAAGAAAATGATCAAGAGTTTAAAAACCATAAAATTCACTATGCAAGAATGAATTACAAAGCCCTTGTTTTCATTGTTTGGTTGATTGTTGCTTATATTGCCAAATGTTGAGTTAGATAATTGATTTTGGCCCTTATTATTTTCTTTGATCATGATTGAGACCCCTCTTATTGCACTCTTATA
Source organism: Lygodium microphyllum (assembly GCF_053477565.2). NCBI lineage: Eukaryota > Viridiplantae > Streptophyta > Polypodiopsida > Schizaeales > Lygodiaceae > Lygodium > Lygodium microphyllum. The sequence continues at coordinate 35,918,828 of NC_141151.1, forward strand.
CATACCTCCACATTAAGTTGTGTTTTGTGAGTCAAGTATGGACGACTAGGTTGTGCAAATACTATCACATGGTCAAACCCTTAAGTCTTTGATTTCATTAGACTTTGATGCTTATTTCCACCCTCTTTGATTGATAGCTTTGAGGAGACCAAAATTACATTGGCAAGGATAGGCACCACAAGTCTCATTTAGGGACCAGGTAACTTGGGAATTGAGAAAGGATCACCCTAACTCTCACCTGGTAAAATGAACCATCCCAATGGATCCTTACAAAGGGAGTGACACCTCTACTCCCATATTGTCCCATTTCCACACTGCTCCCACACTACTTCCCTACTATCCCCACTCCCACACTAGTAGTCACATACTATATCACTTGCACACTAGTACTTCCAAATGAAAAATAACACTTCTACACTTGCACTTCCACACTAGCACTTCCACAATACAACCACTTCCACACTAGAACCACTCCCATACTAGGAGTTCACATGAGAATCACTCCCACACTCGAGCTCCTAAACTAGAATCTTAGGGCTTCCCCACTAGGACTTCTACAGTAGGAGTACTCCCACACTAGGACTCCCATACTACTCCCAAATTAGGACTCCCACACTTGCACTTTCACACTAGGCCTTCATACTAGCAATTTCGCAGTAGTACCTCCATATTATTGCTCTCGCACTATCTACTCACACTACCCTACTCTCACACTAAGCATTTATACTATCTTAGCTACTCCAGTCCCACACTACTGTGAAATACGCGGGATCTAGAGCATGGCTAATGCGGAAGCTATGGAGGTTGAAAGAGGAAAAAAGAAACTCATGAAGACATTGACCTTAACTAGGACAAATTGTTACACAAGTGAATTAGGTTCCAAGATTGAGACTTGAACTCATAAACATAATCTTGTGTATTGACAGTGACATGACACTTTGTTGGAAAGAAAATAGTACTATCATTGCATTAGAAAGAGAGGGCAAGTACAATGCTTTATAGGAATTGAGTACTGGTGGCACTTTCTCCTACTGTGCATATGGGATTTTGGCCCTAAGCTGTCACTGCTTCTCACAAAGGGACTAAAGTAGGTGTGATTGCAAATATCTCAACACCCCTCCTCAATCACAACCAAAAGTACAAAGTGTGTAGAGGCTTTAGTGAAAGAAACACCTGCAAAGTGTGGGCACATCATAAACATGGCAAAAACACCAGAGGCTATCGCAGAAAATGCTAAGTGTGGGTACCACAAACATGATGGACATCCAGAGGCTATAGCAAGGACCTCACAAAGTGTATAGAGGTTGTAGTACAAGGGTAACTGAGGAGTTTACAAGTTTATGTTTGAGGCATTAGGGCTAGGAAATACAAAGCTAAAAAAGTCTATCTGAATAGAAGGACTGATGAGGTTTGTCCTTCTCCTGGTGGTCTTCTTCTTTTTCTTCTTCTTATTCTTATTCTTCTTCTTCCTTTGCTCCATTTTCTTCTTCTTCTTTGACTGCGACTAGATAAGGCCCTCTTTCTGGCATGGCAGAACTTCTCAGTGTGTTTGGTCCTTTTGCAAAACTCAGAGAAGAGCTGATCCTTCTTGCCTTTGTAGCTGTTGCCAACATATAATGCATGCTCATCTCTAGATGTTCTTGGTTCTTCCTTAGTTTTTAGAATTTTTTCCTCCTCTAACAGTGATGCTTGGATATCAACAAGTTCAGGATTTGGCATGTTGATTAAAGTTGTTGATACATTATTATATTTAGGGAGAAAACTCTTAAGTAAAACACCGATGCAAACATCTTCTTCGATTTTAATGTTGATTCCTGCAATTTGGGTTAGAAGTCCTTCCATCTAATTTAGATGTGTGGCAAGTGATGTGTTGGACTTCATTTCAAGCCTGAAAAACTCAATTAGAAGACCATACTTTGATGATTTAGACTGTGCATCAAACAAGGTGCCAAGTCTCTTCCATGTATCCTGTGAGGTCTCACAATTATCCACATGGTGGAGATAGCTATCGTCTAGCTCGAGTTTGATAATGGCCTGAGCCTTATCATCATTCTTTTGCCAAGTGATAGGAAGATCTGCATCACGAGGCTTCTTTTCTTTTCTAGTGGTAATGGCCCAGAGGCCCTTCTTCATCAGGATCAATTTGATGCGGGTCTGCCAGGTATGAAACCTGACTACTTTGAAACGGGTAGTTGGAGAATCTTTGCCCATATTTGACTTGAGAGACTAGTAGCAAATTAGCTTCAAATGATTCAGAATAACTAGGAATGAGTTGATCTTTGTATGTGTCAAAAGACACAAGCAATGGCAATGAAATATCAAAAGATACTAGTTTGAAATTTGATATGTGTTGCTTTAGTTTGACTTGATGATCTTCAAACAATCTTCATAGCTTTTCCTCCTTGCTGATTTGATGGTTGAACACTTGCTGAAAACTTTAGGGTCTGAGTGGCCTTGGCTTGGTTTAAGTGGTAGGAGAGAGAAAATGAGGGAAAAATGAGCTTAAAGGTAAGTGGTTATGGCTGTCCTGTCAAAACAGGGACCGGCAACTCATAAATGAGCTCCCACGCACTCCAGACATTGAATCTGCTCAAACCCTTTGAGATCGAGGACCCTAACTAATGTATCTAAGTCCTCCTAAGAGGGTTTGTACTCATTATGCTCCAGTTAAGAGATCTAAGCCTTCAAAGTGGTCGTTGTCAAAACTACACCCAAATTTAGGAAAATGCAAATGTCAGGCATGATGTGCATCAATCTCCTTGATTTTTGTGCCAAGAAGTTGTGCCTTGACCTGAAGAACAACTCTCGAGAAGAAATCTTGAAGAGATATGGTCTGGTTGATGAGATATGGCTACTCCAACAGAGGTAGGTAGGTGCTATCCACATACATAGTTATGGTAGCAACTTTGAAAAGAGGCAATTCTGAAGCTATTGATGCCCAATCTCAATGATTGAGGTGCAAGAAGGAGCTTTGAAAGTAGAGAAACACTTCTCTAGAAGGAAGTTCAGAGAGATTTGGCCTGTGAAGAGAGATATGAAAGCTTCAAATTGACAGGGTGCTACTATCTATGGCTACCATGGAAGCTTCATTGAAGGTAGGAATGCAAATGAAGTTGGAGATAGGTTCCAGTACTCAAATTGAGATGAGAAGAGATGGAAAGGAGCTGAGAGGAGTGAAAGGAGAGTTGAGCATGCTCAACTGAGCTCTAATACCATGTGAAATACGCGGGATCTAGAGTATGGCAGATGCAGAAGCTATGGAGGCTGAAAGAGGAAAAAAGAAACTCATGAAGACATTGACCCTGACTAGGACAAATTGTTACACAAGTGAATTAGGTTCCAAGATTGAGACTTGGACTCATAAACACAATCTTGCGTATTGACAGTGACATGACACTTTGTTGGAAAGAAAAGAGTACTATCATTGCATTAGAAAGAGAGGGCAAGTAAAATGCTTTATAGGAATTGAGTGGTGGTACTTTCTCCTACTGTGCATATAGGATTCTAGCCCTGAGCCCTCATTACTTCTCACAAAGGGACTAAAGTAGATGTGATTGCAAATATCTCAACAACTACCACTCCCACTCCGACACTATATCCATACTTCCATACTAGGTCTTCCACACTAGGGGTTCCAAACTACCTCATACACTCACACTCCCACACTAGCACTTGCATATTAGTACTCATACATGTACTTGCACATTAGTACTCGTATAGTAGTACTCATATATTGGCACTTCTACATTAGGACTTCCATATCATACCCTTGAACTTCAACACTACACTCCCAAACTTGCACCACCATATTAGCCCTACAATACTAGCTCAAACTTCCACACTTACATCTCTACCCTCTACTCCACACTTATCCCACACTTGCATTTCCACACTAGTGCTATTCCCACACTAAATTTAACATCCACACATCCATCTCTATGCTCTACCCTCTACTCCACACTCTTGACCTACAAATTTTTCATTAGTCCTTCCATTCCGATATCTCATTTTCGGGTAAGTTACTCATGAATATATGTGTGCATCACGTGGGTTCAAAATCATTCATTTCTAAAATATTATTTTTATACATTTTTTACATACAGAAGGATGTAATATAGAGGGGTTATTTATATATTGAATAGAAAAGGTTATGTTTTATTCAAGAAAAATTCACAGGTAAGGATACTTATAAATAGGCCTTGAATGCACATTGTCGTGCCGCTATATGCACACCATGTAAAAAAATCTAGAGTGTGGCTTCCTTTTAGATTTAGAGAGCCAATGTCATTTTAGACATTAATGTTAGTGTCCATGGTTCAAAAATAATAGATTTTAGTCAATTTTTAATATTCTAGATATTATATCTTGTAAAAAAATCTATAAAACTATAGACAACTTCTAGATTAGGATGACTAATAAAAGAAAGCATATAGCTTTCAGCTAATTTGAGAGGATTTTATGTAAGAAGAGAGATTAGCGAAATCGTAAGACTTGCGATCACTGTTTTCAAGCAGTGAGCAGCACTCCGAAAGTGGGAGATGAAGAAAGAGTGATCTGGAAAGATTGTGGGCAAGTGTCCTGGTATTCAACCCCCCTTTCGGAGCCATTGGAAGGATCAAATTGGCGATCTGAGGAGCATAGAGGAAGGTATTATTTTGTACACGTTTTTGTCTATTAAAGTTATATTTTCTCATAATGTTGAAAGAAACTGACTGGCTTCATCTCTGTTAATATTCTTTTATATTTCTAATTCTTTTTGGAAGTATTCTTCTACATCTTCAATCTCTTCGAACCCCTTCTCTTTCGTCTACTCCTCTCCTTGAATCTATCTTCACCCTGTCACTTATCTTCAAGGACTTGGCTTGAAACCTTCAACCCTTCTCTTATCTTATAACAACTCCAAAATTCGAAAGTCCCATATGAGAGCCCTCATAGGGTTAATACTTTTCAAATTAAGCAAATTTTTTTATTACTTTCCCTCTCCTTCAGCTGAGTCTCGAGCTGGAGGAAGAGGGGAATAGCAAGAGCGGCAAGCTCCTTGCTGGAGCTTGCCTAGGCATTGGTACATGCCCGACAACACGCAAGGGGGGAGGGAGAATATTATCCCCCCCCTATATATTTGAGGGGGCACATGCTGAAAGGGACGGCCAGAGATTGGGGGAAGACAAAGCGCTACCACCTATCACTAGTGAGACTGCGAGTGAGGAGGAAAAGGCCTTGTGTAGAGAATGAAGCCCTAAGAGGAAAGAGAGGGCCGCCATGATGCCGAATACCATTCTGAATGCGTGAGGGAGAGAAGAGAGGTCCCGCTTCTGCCGTGAAGCAATGCCGCCAAACTGCCGTGAAGGAGGAAAGAGGAGGCTGACGGTGTTGTAGAATTCCTCAAGGGGAGGGAAGTTGCCGCTGCAGCTGCCGTATACCGGGCCATTGTCGCCCTCTGCCATCACAGACCTCACCCTTAGCCATCGGAATGCCGTCGATCGGTGTTGTTTCCCCCCCCCTCCATGTGGCGTAGAAGCTTTAGAAGCTTCTTGGGGGGAAGCTTCTAAGGGGCTTCATAAGCCCCCTTTCCCCCCCCCCCCAAAAAAAAGTTGACCTTAAAGGTCTTATTATCCCCCCCCCCCTCTGCCTAAAAACCCCCTTAGCCCCCTTTCCTATGTCTTTTTAGGACTACCCCTCCCCCCCCTCGAATTTCCTCCTAAGGCTCTATAAGCCTCTTTCCCCCAAAATTCCTAAAAGGGGTCTTCATACAGTATCTTTAACCCTTATTTCCCCCATACACCATTCCCTCATGTGCCTCTTTTAAGGCCTTTCCCCTTCTCACACAAAATAACCTCTTGAAGGTCTTACACACCCTTTTTTCCCCCTTTCTTTTCCACCCAGCCCCAGGATCCAAAGCCCTTTTCCGTGAGCCCTCGTATTTCCCTCTCAAGTGGGGTTTAAAAGCCCGTTACCCCATTGAGATCAAGGCCTTTTTTCCCACTTTTTAAGCCGAGGTCTTAAAGACCCTTCCTATAAGAAATCCCCACTCAAGTTCGTAGGAGGAAACCGTCTAGAAACCATCTCTAAAAGACGGTGCAAGCTATCACAAAGGGGAGCTACCGGTGGAAAAGAGAGGGCCAAGTCATAAATCTGCATCCAAGTCGGATAGGCCGCATTCACGATGCCTCCTAAGAAAACCCAAGGCGCAACCGCAGGAGGATTGTTCCCTAGCATCCACGTGGACATCTCACACCAAGTCCAGGTTTTCCTTCCTCGTTTTTATTTGGTATTGTTATAACTTAATCATGCAAAGGATAATTGTTGGAAATATGATGCAATATTTTTTTCTTAAATGCTTTAGAAAAATTAGCTCATGATGGAGGAATTTTGTCATTAATATTTTCAATAGAACAAGAAAAATAAAGGGAGCATAAATGCATTTCTAGTAAATAGCCTTATATAGTACAATGAATTAAAATTAGATTAATGTCCATTGTTATAGAACGGAATTAAAAATAGTATACCTTGTTTAAACATGGAAGTATAAACTGCATATCCCATTATTAACCCATATCCTCTTCGCAATGAATCATCATAGGAAATGTTAGGAATCTTTAGGAAAGTGCAAGGCATGAAATGATTCTTATGATGCATAGCTCTAGGCAATTATCGTTGTCAACTGCATAAATTATTAAGTAGAAGGTTGCTTGTTTAGCATGAATTTTTGTTCACACGTTATAGGAAGGTTAGTTGGAATTAACCTAACCTATGCCTGACCTTAATCGATAAGTTAAGGTTGGAAAAATCAATTTATGCGTAGATAACGAGTCGTATATTTATGAAATGTTAACGTAACTATCTTCAAGAGTTAAACAAATTGGCAAAAACCTAAACACCTAAACCGCGGAGTACTTGTTAGAATGAGTTAAATTTCAAGAAATTCACTAGGAAATCAATATGTGACCTAATCGTACGTATTGCTAAAACTGTAACTCCCATACCTTAAATACTTGTCCACATTCACTAAATGTAGGGACAGTGAAACATATTTGGGAAGTGAACTAGGGTTTGTCCCTAAGAATCTTACGAGATGGAACTTGGAACCCTAGGACTAACGACGTCAGCCTAATGTAATCAGGAATAGATTGTTTTGTGACTCCGTTCAATGAGTAGAATAAGTCTAATAGTTCGATGCGACGCTTGCGCAACAAGTACAGAGTCATATGATCTTGTGATTGGATCACAAGGGAATGGCCGATTTCTCGCAATGAGGTTGGCTGGTTCTTACACAAGTTATCTTGCAAGAGGATGAATAATCATCCTAATTTAGTATATTTCTTGAGTAAAGAAGATTGATTGGAAGCTAAAAACTAGCCGATAAATTGAAATAACCTATGAACTTAAGGTTTGACCAAGTCAGGTTAATAGGGTATGCCCTAACCTAGGATATAAGGGATCTTGCCATGTCGTAAGTCATCTTGGATCGAGTGCTGAATGCATTCGAGAGGAAGGATTTATTCCTTAGCAGTTTGCCAACCAAAACAACCAATGGAAATGTTTGTGCTTGCTACAGATTTTAGAGTACTATTTGGTTTTGTTTTACCAATGAACTAAAAGATCAATGGATATCTAATACTTCAGGTTGAAGGCTTGAAGGGAGAGGCAGCTTCAGTTACCCTCGACTACCTGCCTGACCCTAACCAAGGCGGTTGTTAACCGCGCCGGGAAAATGGATCGAACCCACTGTGAGAGGTCTCTCCGTTGGGCACTACTTGGAGCACGAGGACGCTTGGGTGCCAGAGGGGGCTCTAGCCGTAAATCCCTTGTCTTTCGGGCCCTGTACAAGAGGCTAACGTGACTCGGGATTGGATCTCAAGGCCCACATACTAGTCTATGGGCAGAAACTTGGATTAGTGATCCCTGTGGATTGTTGGATAGCCTTCGGGCGGATTGTGGATAAGCCTACGGGCTGGAATTTTTGTATTTCAAAGATAAATATGATAACTTGTTAATAAAGAACTTGTTTGAAAATTATTTTTCTATGTTAAGTGCTATGATTACGTGAAAGAACCAGTGCCTAACGGGCTAATTAAAGAAGTTGATTAATACATGTCCAACTAATGTGTTAGGTAATTAAATAACTAAAACAACCTGAGGAAAGTGCGGAGGATGGGCCATAGGTCCGTTATAGATGGGTGGTCCCGGTTGGCCGGGAACTTATCTCAAATCACGATGAATAGCCAGAAGATCGTTGAAGAACATGACCAACAAAAACATTGACCTAGGGTTATGATTGATCCCCATTTACGCTGTTTTAGGAGAACGGAATGGGACTATGCCTTATGGCAGAGAGGTTGAGCTTTGCATCCCTCTCGTTTCCCATTCTCCTTGAACCAAGTGCAGCATGAATCCGCTTTGGACTTGGCATTTCTACGTAAAGTAGTATGCTTGGGTCCAATGCTAGTTGCCATTAGGAAATGACCAATAAAGAAAACCCTAATTCAGGTCGATCCTAAGTAGGAATGGCCGGAATACTTCCGCTACATAGCAAATGCAAAAAGCCCTAGATCGCAAACCCCGTAACATTCCATGGAAGTGCCGGGCGGAGCTTTCTAAACATCCTTTCTGATGGACTGCTAAGATGTGTCCTGAAGATACAAGTGGGCACGTTACATATCTCTACCATCTCTTGAATCTAAGCTCTTGAACCCCCATACATTCTTCTCTTGCCAAACCCCTGTGGTGACCTTCAACCCTACGCATTTCGACATTGGTGAACCTGATGTGAAGGTCGGTGTAAGAGAACCCCAAGATGGGGGATTCTTCAGGAGATACTCTACAACAATTGGTGTGCATACTACAGCTGACTCAACAACAAAAAGTCCAAATGTTACAACAACAACAACAAAGGCAAGAAGAAGAGAAGATTGATTCCACAGCTACTATCAAGACCCTAGAAGAAGTTGGGCATGAATTAAAACAATTTAATGGTCAAAATGTCTTTGTTTTCATTCATTTGTATGTTGAGAAAATGCTCTTCTTTGGTATACCACAACATGCATGGAGCCGTTATTTTCCCAGACTAGCCAAGCATGGTCTTTAAGAAAGAATCCATGGTCTTTTTCAACAAGATGCGGATTGGGCTGCATTCAAAAAATCCCTATGTGAAGAATTCTTCTTAGAAGACTCTGGCCTTGTGACGAAGAAAAGTTTCACTGAATGGGTTGAAAAACCCAACAAAGGTTGCTGCAACAACTCTATACTATGAATTTGAAAGTAAATTTGGACAACTTGATGGTGAAGACCAACAAAGTATGGAAGGTCAAAAGATTGAATTATTCCTTAAGGATGCAGATCCCATTCTGCAAGAAAAGCTTGCTAATCTACTAGAAGATGCTATCTCCGAATCAGGAGTCAAGACTGCATGGACAGATGTTACTGATGCAGTTAACATGATTGCTCAAAGAGAGTGGATGCGACTAAGATTGGGCTCTACTTCAACTTCAATAACTCCATTGATGGAGCTTGTTCCACCTTCAAAATCCCCTATTCCTCTGACTAATCAACCAAATCTTTCTTCTTCTATTCCTTCTAAAAATTATATCATGGATGAGCTTATTAAATTCATGCACAACCTTCATTTGAATCTTACATAAATTAGTTTCCAAGTAGAGAAGATGGATGTCAAAGTTGAAAAATGAGGACGATCATCAACTCAAAGACCCATGAGAGAAGGATTTAAGAGGTGCTATATTTGGTGCGACAATCGACAACATGACAAGAGGGAGTATTCTACCTTCCGTGAGGCTAAAGCACAGAAGCTCATCTTTTGAAAAGATGGAAAAATCCATGTAGCCGAAACTGGTCTTCCACTGGAGCCAAATTTTGGCAATGGTGGAATGAAGAAAAGATTAGAAGATTTAGCTGTAAAGAATGCATATGCAGCAATTGATACAACTACCTATGGGCTGAAAATTGAGCCAACTAAATCAAGTTTGAAAGCATGTAAAGCTAATGTGCAATCTAAAGTATGGATACAAGCACTAGATCAAATGGAACGTGATAAAGCAGTCAAAGAAGATTTGGCTAACGCCAGTCAATGCATTTGAGGAATAATTGGTTGGAAAGAATTGGTAGATTCTGCACATTTGGCTAACGTCAATCATAAAGAAGTCTTGATTGAAGAAAAGAGAAGAAGAGAAGATGAACCACGGCCTTCCTCTTCTAGCCCTCCAAAATGGGTAACTAGAAGAACGCGTGAATGAAATTATTAATGTAATCAAAAGGAAAAGACAATATGTTGGTGATGAAGCTGAAGAAACAGTGCATGCTTTTTTGCAAGTTCTTCGAGTTTTTGTGCAAGATGAAGAAAAACTGACTTCACAAGGATTTCATCCTGAAGCAGTTAAAGAATTAATTGCAGCAATTGAAGCTCAAGATAAAGAAAACATGAATGCAAAAATTAAAGAAGTGAAAGCTGAGAATGTAATGGTCGGCTGGTCCAAACCAATTGGGCACAGTCCACCTCTAAAAAAGAAGGCCATCTACAGCACATGCGTGAGGAGAAAGAGGCTGGATTCATTCCAAGCAGTCACTACTCCCGTAAGCATTGGGCAAGAGAAATAATGAAGACAGTCATCAAAATTAAAGAAAAAGAAACACCATGTATTGCACTCTTAGACCATTGCTCGGAGATAAACCTCATGGCAAGGAGTCTCTATGAAAGTGGCGGATGGCCCATAGATGTTGATTCAAGATGGCAAATGAGAGCTATAAACAACTCTTCTAGAGAGTTATATGCTGGATTTCCTAATGTGCAAGTAACTATTGGAGATATAAAAGACAATTTTCACTTTTTTGTTTAAGATTCTTATAGTTACCCTATCATTCTTGGGCAACCTTACATTTTTGAAGCCCACTTGGAAACAAAAGCTCTTGATGATGATTCTTTCTATGCTGAATCCAAAGCAAGGATAATGAACGAGCTATCCAATTTCTTACTGTGTGTTAACCATCATCAAAACAGAGATCAACTGCATGATTATCATGTGCCTCCTAATGCCCGAGAATTCAAGGGTTTTTGGACTGCACTACTATAAAAGGAGGCTATGGTAGTGCATCATGTAAAAAGATTGAACCTCCTTATGCTACATAAATTATGTCTCTAGCAAATTTGTATGTATGTACATCCAATAGTATGGGCTACTATAAGTCTCTTCGAGCCATGACTAAGATTGAAAGAAAATATTTATGTCATGTAAAAAGGGAGCTGAAAACTTATGACATGATGGCTGAAAATGAAGATATTCTAGGCATTTCTTTTGGATTGATTACTACTGACACATTAGCTGAAATATATGCAGCTGCTCATGCAAAAAATCAGGTAGAAAATCAATCCATAGAAGTATGTGCATTGGATTTTTATCAAATAATTCAAGAATTTGTTGAGGAGGAAGACATTGGTTTACTCAACAAGGTCGAAGCACAAGTGGAGACAAAATACAAGACAGTGGATAAGAAAGTCAACTGCCTCCTGAAAGTGAAGGGCTAGCTGATAGGGCAACAAATCAGTGAAGTCTCCGTGATCCTTCCAACATTGGTCACAAGTTCACATCTTAAAGTATAAAAGAGCTCAAAATAGGTGAAAATTCTTTTCTTTCACCGGCTAAAAACACTCTTTTATGCAAGTGTTCATGAAACATAAAAGCTTTTGCATTTCAACCAAGTGAAATGGGCTGTGTGGATCCAAATATTGTGGTTTTTATGGTCATTTTTATGGTCCCACATGTGCCTTGGAACCTCAAGCCTATTCCTGTTCCAAGGGCGCATTTGCCCAAATTACTGGAATTTCTAAATGAAAATATCAGAATGAAGATTTTAGAACCTTCTTCAGTGCCCTACTCAAACCGATGGTTTACTGTGCCCAAGAAAAATGGATCTTTATGATTCATTCAAGATCTACAGCCTGTTAATCATGTCACAATCCGAAATGTTGGTTCGGGTCCGATTGTTGATGAGTTTACTTAAGTTTTTGCAAGTAGAGAAATTTATTCTATGGGCAACCTATATTCAGGATATGAACAATTTCAACTTTCATTAGAAAGCCGAGACATTACCACAATGAAGATACCTCTTATATTGGTCTGTGTGTGCACTCCACCACAAGGTGCAACAAACTCCTTAGCCCATATGATGAATGCCATGCACAAAGTCTTAAGGGACTTTATTCCACAACTGAGGCTTCCATTTCTTGATGATGTACCTATCAAGGGATGTAAAGTGAATGAAAAGAATGAGGAACTTGATGAAGATGGCTGCAGGAAATTTGTAATTAACCATATTCATGATTCTCAAAGGATTTTGACAAGGCTAGAAGAGGTACATCTTACCCTTTCTGGAGCTAAGTCGATTTTTGGAGTAGAAGAAGTCCTAGAGGTCAGTCATCTATGTGGCCCCTATGGATACAAACCTTCTCCAATCAAGATAGATGCCATTAGCAGAATGCAAGAAAAATGCACAAATGTTTCAGAGGTGAGAATATTTCTTGGCGCATGTGTATTCTATCTCATATGGATACCACATTTTGCTCATGTAGCCGAAAATATTTATCAATTATTAAGAAAAGGCCAAAGATTCTCTTGGGGTAATGAGCATACTCTCACTAAGCATAAATTAAAGAAGCTGTTAATTTCAACCCCCACTCTCAAAAGGGTTGATTATTCAAATGGTCAACCCATCATCCTTACTGTGGATACAAGTTCCATTGGGATAGGATGGGCTCTTGGCCAAGAGGATCTTGAAGGTAACAGGTATGCAATTCATTTTGGAGAAAAAGTTCTCAATCATTAGGGCCAAAAACACTTCAAAAAATGCACTTGTAAGAAAATGATTAAGTTGCTAATTAGTTGAGATTTTGGAAGAATGAAAATGCCAAATTTGATTGCTCAGATGTGATTAATGAGAGAATATTGAATTCATCAAAGAGTTGAGCCATTAATTGTCCCTCAAGTTTAATTTATGTCAGGGTCACCTTTTCTGCCGTTTTTTGTCTTGGAACTTGGGAGAATTTCTATTTTCAAGAAATGTCCACCTATATCGTGATTTCTCTACTCCCGCGTCTTCTTTTAACATGCTCTTTCTCCATTCTCTTTCGCCATTCTCTTCTTTGTGCTCACTTTCTTATCACTGTGATTGTTGATCTACTAAAATGTTTAGCAACACCTCTGCAAGTGATACAGATGAGAGAACATGCAAATACAAACTTACCATCCAACTAGATCCAATTCATTCATCTTGGAGAAGTATACATCGTCAAGTACTAACAGATGAGATGGAGTCCAACAGATTACGCAAACTCAAGGAAAGAAACGTATAAATTTGTGGATAGATGGAAATATTTATCTAAAGGATCCTTCAACAGGTAAACCTCCTAATTTTTTTAATATTCATGACTATGTGAGATATGTTGGGGAAGGTTATAATGGGATGCTTGGGCATTGTAAAAGGTTATACTCTGCATCTTACACATACATGGCTCAGATGAATGAAATGAGAAAAGCATTATTTATTGCACAAACAAGCATTTCTGAGCTTACAAATAAGATTGACATTTTGAAAAATGCTAATAAATCATTATAAGACAAGTTAGCACATTTAAAGAAAAATCCAATAGGATTAGGAGAGAGAAAGAGACCATTAAAAAATATAACTAGCTTGTGTGTGAGTGTAACGTGTCCACTAGTATCATCCAAGACACGTCTTAGCAGTCCATCGGAAAGGATGTCTAGAAAGCTCTACTCCGCACTCCCATGGAATGTTACAGGGTTTGAGATCTAGGACTTTCCGTGTCTGCCATGTAGCAAAAGTATTCCGGCCGTTCCCACTTAGGATGGACCTGAATTAGGGTTTTCCTGATTGGTCATTTCCCAATAGCAACTAGCATCAGACCCAAGCGAACTACTTTACGCAGAAATGTCAGGTCCAAAGCGGATTCACGTTGCACTTGGTTCAAGGAGAATGGGAAACGAAAGGGATGCAAATCTCAACCTCTCTGCCATAAGGCATAGTCCCATTCCATTCCCCTAAAACAACGAAAATCGGGTTTAATCATAACTCTAGGTCAACGCTTTTGTTGTTTGTGTCCTTTGACGATCATCCCGTTGTTCCTCGTGATTTGAGAAAAGTTCTCGGCCAACCGGGCACACCCATCCGTAGGACGCACCTATGGCCCATCCTCCGCACTTTCCTCAGGTTGTTTTAGTTATTTAATTACCTAACACATTAGTTGGACAAGTAACAACGAGCTTCTTTAATTAACCCATTAGGCACTGGTTCCTTCACATAATCTTATCACTTGACATAGAAAAACATTATCAGACAAGTTCCTTATTAACAGGTCATCATATTTATGTTTGAAATACAAAGAGTCTAGCCCATAGGCTTATCCACAAACCGACCAAAGGCTATCCATCAATCCACAGGGATCACTAATCTAATTTTTCACCCGTAGACTAGTGTGCGGGCCTCGAGATGCAATCTCGAGTCATGTTAGCCTCTTGTGTAGGACCCGAAAGGCGAGGGATTTATGGCCAGAGCCCCCCCTGGCACCCAAGTGTCCTCCTGCTCCAAGTAGCGCTCAACGGAGAGACTTCTTACGACGAGTTCGGTCCACTTTCCCGGCGCGGTCAACCATCCCCTTGGTTAGGGTTAGGCAGGTAGTCGGGGGTAACTGAAGCTGCCTCTCCCTTCAGGCCTTCAACCTGAAGTATAGATATTCATTTATCTTTTAATTAATTGGTCAACAAAGCCAAATAGTGCTCTAAAATATGTAGCAAGCACAAACATTTCCATTGATAATTTTTGTTGGAAAACTGATAAGGAATGAATCCTTCCTTTCGAATGCGTCCAGCACTCAATCAGGGATAACTTGCAACTTGGCAAGATCCCCTATATCCTAGGTTAGGGCGTACCCTATTAACCCAACTTGGTCAAACCCTAAGTTTGTTAGTTGGTATTTAGTTTCCAAACAATCTTCCTTACTCAAGAAGGATACTAAATTAGGATGATTATTCATCCTCTTGCAAGATAACTTACGTAAGCACATGCCAACTTCATTGCGAGAACTTGGCCATTCCCTTGTGATCCAATCACAAGATCATATGACTCTGCACTTGTTGCGCAAGTGCTGCATCAAACTATGAGACTATGGAGTCACGAAACAATCTGTTTCAAGTTCTTTAAGCTAACCTCGTTAGACCTAGGGTTTCCAAGCTTCATCTTTGTAAGATTCTCAGGGACAAACCCTAGTTCCTTTTACGATTACAATTCACTGTCCCTACATTCAGTGAATGTGTGCAAGTATTTAAGATATAGGAGTTTCTTGGAATTTAACTCATTCCCAAAGAGTATTTCGCAGCTTAGGTGTTGTAAGTTTATGTCAATTTGGTTAACTCTAGAAGATAATTTCGAGATTACTTCCACATGATTCGTTGTCTATGCATAAATTGATTTCTCAATCCTAAACTTTATCGATTTGAGGTTAGGTTAATTCCAAATAATCTTCCTACACTTTGTGAACAAAATTCATGCTAAACAAGCAACCTTTTCCTTGATAATTTATGCTATTGACAAACGATATTTTCCTAGAGTTTATGCATCATAAGAATCATTTCATGCTTTCACTTTCCATGATGATTCATTGGAAAGAGGATATGGATTAATAGTATGAGATGCAGTTGATACTTCTAGACTTAATCGAAGTATACTATTTCAATGAATAATAATCTAATCTTATAATTCATTTCAATGCATAAGCTATTTGCTAGAAATGCCTTTATGCTTTCTTTATTTTGCATGTTTCATTAAAAGTATTAACGACTAAGTTCCTTCGTCGTGAGCATCTAGGACAAAAATATATCATATTTCTAACAATTAACCTTGCAAGATTGAAATATAACAATATCAAATAATAATTAGGAAGGAAAACCTTGGCTTAGGGTGAGATATCCACATGGATGCCCGAAGATGACCCTCCCGTGGCTATGCCTTGGAATTTCTTAGGAGGCATCGCAATTGTAGTTTTTCAGACGTGGAAGCAGCTTTACAACTCCTCCTTGGAATTCCACCGTTGCTCCCTTGCACCGCCCTGTCGAAAGTAGTTTTTGGAAGGCTCCCTCCTTGAAGTCGGGGATTTGAAAGGGTGTTTCAGAATCTTTTACGACTAAGACCCATTGAGACCATGGGGAAGGCTTAATGGCCTTTTAATGACTCGTTCAAATGAGGAATGAAAAGGGATGGAAAAGACACAAGGTGCAGGAGAGAACTCCAAGGGAATATAGTAACTGTAAAGGTTATAAGTAAGGTCGAAGGACCCTTAGGTCAAACTTGGAGAAAAGGGGTTTCAATACATCACAAGGGGAGGGGCTAGGGAAGGTTTAAACACAGAGGAAAGAGGGGTGGTTCCAAAGCCAAGGGATAGGTGTTTAAGGGATTAACATGGGGGGGTGTGGTTTCAGGATGCCCAAGGAAAGGGTTTAGGGGTTAATACATAGGGGTGTGGTTCCAAGGAAAAGGGGGCTTAAGGATTTATAAAATATGAAGGGGGGGTGGGTTCCAAGGCCCAAGAGAAAGGGGCTTATAGGGGTTAAAATCGGGGGAAGGGGGGTGAGTAGTTTTAAAGCCCAAGGAAAAGGGGCTTATAGGGGGTTACAACTGGGGAGGAAAAGGGTTTTCAAGGCCTAAGTGAATGGCTTAATGGGTAAAACATGGGGGTTCTAACACCCATCAAAAAGGGGGGTTTAGACACAGGGGGGTGTGGTTTTGAGGCCAAGGGAATGGGGGCTAAGAAGCCCCCCCCCCTTTGGAAGCTTTTAGAGCTTCCCACATGGCCAAACGGTGACTGGTGGCAACCAGGAGCTATGGGCCATGCGGACTCACGACAGGGTGATGCCATCCTGGCTCAGTGGGTAGTTCAACAGCCCTTGTCAGGCCAGAGTGGCGACGAGGTAGCTTATCCCTCCCTCCTTTCACTAATTGCAGGGCGGCATCGAGTCCTTTCGATTTCTACCCTTCCGTCCCTCCTCTGCCCTTGCACCTACACGGCCTGGTTGAAATAGGAGGGGAGGGGGAATCCTCTCTCTCTTACACGGCAGCACGCATGGCCCCAGCACCTACATGGGCGCTAGCGTGCTGCATTCCATGTCCTCCTTCCCCTCCAGCGCGACGTCGGCTGGGGGAGGAGGGGAAGAAAAAATTGCTTTTATTTTATTAAAAGGGTTTTTATCCGTTTCGATTTGTTATATTCTGTCCCCCTTAGAGGAATCGAGATGTCCTTATCTCAAGATAAATTGGGGATATTGATGGTTGAGTGTGCCTTCATCTATCCAAGTGGCATCCTCTTCGGGATAATCTTTCCACTGGACGAGGCATTCTCTCACAGTTCTGGATCTTAATTGTCTCTCCCTAACATCTAAGATCTTGTCAGGCCTTAGTTCAAGGACTCCTTGACTAGGCATTACAACTTGTTGGTCATCATGTACATGGTTAGGATTAGGTACATACTTTTTCAATAGGCTGATATGGAATACATTATGAACCTTTAGGTTCTCAGGGAGTTGCAGTTTATAGGCATTAGGTCCTAGGCATTTGATATGGTTCACAATACCTTAGACTCAGCTTCTTTCAATATCCTAAGGATAGGGAACTCTTTTTAGGGCGTACGCGAATGAAGACCATGTCTTCTTCTTTGAAGATTCTATCTTGACGCTTCAAATCCGCATGTGCCTTCTGTCTATCCTTGGCCACTTGGATGTCTTATCTTATTGACTTTATTTGGTCATCCATCTCTTCCAACATCTGCCTTGAAGCTTCAACCCTTAAGGTTGGATCTGAGAAGTTTAGGGGACTTCAATAGTCATGACCATATAATGCTTGGAAAGGGGTCATGTGAATGCTTTGTTGGTAAGAAGCATTGTAGGAAAATTCAACCAAAGGCAAATATTGAATCCACCTCTTTGGCTCACGACAGCAGTGTGTCCTTAGCATATCCTCCACGACTTGATTTACTTGCTCTGTTTGGCCATCCGTTTGGAGATGGTATGCAGTGCTAAAACAGAGTTGAGTCCCAATAGCTTCAAAGATATCTCTCCAGAAGTGTGACATGAAGAGAGAATCATGATCACTCATCATTCTTCTAGGTAATCGATGTGTCTTTAATATCTCCTTGATAAGCAATCTTGCAATGTCTGAGGCTTTATAGTTTGTCTTTACTAGAATAAGGTGTGCAACCTTAGTAAGCATGTCAACCACAACCATGATGGAGTTGTATCCTCCTTGGATCTGGGGTAGGCCTACAACAAAATCCACGCTAATGAATTCCCATTTCATTTGGGGAATGTCAAGCGGTTGTAGTTTCCCTGGCATCTTGACATGTTTGGCTTTGATAGGTTGACAAGACAAACACTCAGTGACATATTTGAGAACGTCACCTTTGAGCCTCTCCCAATGGTAGCTCTTCCTAATCGCATTAAGAGTCTTGGCATAGCTAGGATGTCCTGCGAAAGGGGAATCATGAGCTTCCCACAATATCTTCTACTTAAGTGGTTGGCTTGCTGGTATACACACTCTCGTTTTGTAGTAGACAAGTCCACTATTAATAGAAAATTCCTGATACTTTGCCTACAACTTTTGGTTTTGATCCTTGATAGGGATCTCCCTTAGCATTGTTTGGTAGGCCGGATCATGACTTGCATCCTCTCTAGCTAACTCAAGTATTGGATTGTTTGGCATAGATACTTTTGTAGCTAGAGATCTAGCTGTTGATGGATTCTGTAGGATTAGAGAATTAAGGAATGCCTTGCGAGTGAGTGCATCGGTAATTACATTCTCTTTTCCTGGTCTGTACTTGATTTCAAAGTCATACTCTTCCAGTACTTCAATCCACCGATGTTGCCTCATGTTGAGCTCATTCTGGGTAAAGATCCATTTGAGACTCTTATGGTCAGTTACTTGAGTAAACTTGTTACCCAACATGTAGTGTCTCCAAAGCTTTAGAGCATGGATGACAGCTAGCAATTCCAGATCATGCGTAGCATAATTCTTTTCATGACTCTTCAATTTCCTTGAAGAGTATGCTACTGGATGACCTTCCTGCATGAGTACACACCCCAAGGCAAGTATGCTAGCATCAGTTACTACCTCGAACTCCTTATTGAGGTCTGTAAGTTTTAGAATATTTGCTGATATCAAACTTTGCTTCCATCTGTCGAAGCTCTTTTGTTCGGGAGTTGACCATGCAATGGAAGTTTGCTTCTTCAGTAAGTCTGTCAGAGGTGATGCAATCAAAGCATAGTTTTTTATGAAGACCCTATACCATCCTATCAATCCAAGAAAGCTATGTATTTCCTTGACAGATGTTGGTATTAGCCATTGAAGCACATATCTGACCTTGAATGGGTCCACTGAGATTCCTTCTGCTTATACTATGAATCCCAGATATTCAATCTGACATTTGAAGAATGAACACTTCTTCATCTTAGCATACAACTTATGTGACCTCATTGTCTCAAGGACAATCCGAAGTTGGGGTTCATGATCTTCTTCCTATTTAGAATAGACTAAAGTGTCGTCAAAGAAGACAAGCACAAAATCATCAAGATATGGCCTAAAGATATCATGCATTAACCTATTGAAGGTGGCAGGTGCATTCGTAAGCCCGAATGACATAAGTAGGAACTCAAAGTGCCCATACCTTGTATTGAAGGCTGTCTTTGGGATATCTCCTTCCTTGATCCTTATCTGATAGTAACCTGACCTGAGATCAATCTTGGAGAAGATCTTCGCACCCTGAAGGCGATCAAGAAGCTCGTCTATTCTAGGAATAGGGTACTTGTTCTTGACCGTTGATTGATTCAACCCTCGATAATCAATACATAGTCGAAGTGTCCCATCTTTCTTTTTCTGGAATAGTACTGGAGCTCCCCATGGTGAACTGCTAGGACGGATATAGCCTTGTTCTAGCAATTTCTTGAGTTGTTCCTTCAGCTCAATTGCTTTTGGTATGGACGTTCTATAAGGTCTCTTTGCAATTGGCGCAGCTTCTGGTACTAACCTAATCTCATGATCCACTTCTCTTTGAGGCGGAAGTTTTGTCAACTCTTTAGGGAATACATCCGTGTATTCCTTTAGCCAAGAAGGTCCTATATTAGACTCTTGCTTCTGATCTAACTTGTTGATTTTGATCAAGTAGACAGGTAATCCTTTTCTGAGTCCTTTTATGATTCGAGATACTTTGGTCAATTTGATTCTTGGCACTCCAGTCTCACCTTGAGTTGTAACTAATTCCCTTTCAGAGTTTCAAAAGGAAACTTGACCCTTCCCACAATGAATGTGGGCATTGTTAGGCTTAAGCCAATCCATTCCAAGTAGACACTCATGGATACCTAAATTCATGACTCTGAATTTGACCAAAGTCTTCTTCCCTCCTAGAAAGAATTCCATCTTAGCAGTTTGCCTAGTACAAGTAACCTCACGACCATTTGCCAATTCCACAAGCAGGGTAGGTGCTTCTACTATGGCTATTCCTAATCTTTTTGCACAAGCTGGTGACATAAAGGAATGAGGACTACCACAATCAATCAAGGTTTTGAAACTTTTACCTTGATAGTCCCATGGTGTCTGAATCACGGAGAACTGGCAATTCGGCCCTTTCTTGTGTAGAGCAGCATGGACTATCACCCTTTCAAACTCTGCTTCCATGGTTGGATCTTCTTCTTCGCACATTTGCCTATTGGCAATGCAACTGTTCTTTCTCTACCTCGAGTAGCGGCTCCTTGACCACGGCCTGTTCCTTGGAAAGGCGCTTGGCGATGTCCTCCACCAAGCTTGGGACATTGCCTTTTGAAGTGATCGGGCTTGTTGCAGTGGAAACAACGAAGGTTTCAGCCATTGCCTTGAGTAGGAACAAAGTTGTTGACATTGTTAGTCCTTGCTTTCTTTCTTTGTCCCTGATTATGACCTTGAACTCTCTTTATCTGAGGTCTGAATGCTCCTATGTTTGGGTCATTATAAGACCAAGTTTTGTTACCCCTTGGTCTAGACTGTACCTCTTGAATTATAGGCGCCGCTCGAATGAGTGTGTCCTGAAGATTCCATGGATGCATAGATTCGAGACGGGTATTTACTGGTGGATTTAAACTAGCACAAAATTTGGACACCTACTGTGTCATGTCTATCTGTGGTGCATACTTAAGAAGTGAGACAAATTCAGAATATTATGCGTCAAGAGTGAGCCCTAGTTGTTTTAGCTCATAGAACTCATTCATTTTCTGCATGCGATATGCTTGTGGCAAGTATCTTTCTTGCATGGCTTTCTTCAGCTTCTCCATGGTAACGGATCCCTCTGCGATCCCTTGATCCCTGCATCATTGCTTCCACCAAAGCGTGGCTTCCCCGGTGAGCTTTAGCTTGGTGAGCATAGCCTAATTGGCAGGTGCAGTGCCAGCTGCTTTGAAGTAATCCTCCATGGATTCAATCCAAATTTTAGCATAAGCTTGGATGAATTTGCCTCTCCCCTCAAACTCGGGTGGCTTAATTTGCTTGAGAAGGAACTTCTTCTCCTGGATTACAGCAGTACTTGATGTAGGAGGCGAATTAGGAACCTGTATTGGGGTTGTGCCTAGATAAAGGTTTCTTAACGTTATTATATGATAATCATTATTGATTTATATTACATCTTCAATTCTGCTATCTATCACGTAAGAAATGTAGCTACTTAACTTTTTATCAATTCTCATGCACAATCAGACATTGATAAAAAGAAGTATTATTTGTATTTATATGGGCATAGCCCTTTCGGAATACAACATTTCTTGGGATGATAAGCCAACTGTTACATTTAGTTTGGGGAGAACAACGTTGTATTACATTTATCTACAGGAACTATATAATAGTATGGTTTCGGGTCATGGATCTTCAGGAACCGGTAAGTCATTGGAAGTTCATGATATCCTTTACATTGGAATCCATTCTTCTCATGGCGGCCCAACACTTTAATACTGTCGGCGAGGATTACACGGGTTACTTCCTCATATACATATGAGTTCATCTCAACCCTCCGACCTCAAATATGTAAAGTTGAGTTTATGTGAGCTTCCACAGAAATGAACAGCTTCACGACTTTCAGGTCTTCCAACCACTTGATCCTCTTTAGGTTGGTTTGTAGGTAAGAAAACCGGTGGGCAGCTATATAGTAGATTCCTGAAGCACCCGTCCATCTTCATTCCATGTACAAAGGTGATGGATTATAGATTTGCTCTAGATGTTCATCATCCCAACCCTTTGTTGATAATGCGGAGAATGCATTGCAGTCATAAACATGACTCGAAATACCAAGAACTTGTTCCACGCTTCGTAATCCTGCAAGACAGTATTGAAGGTAAGGAAATGTTTGGAACATCAACATTTTCTTTACTTCTTCTTATTAAGATTTCATAAAACAATTATGTTGTTGGTTCACTCTGATACCTTGCTCTAATACCAACTGTAACGTGTCCACTAGTATCATCCAAGACACGTCTTAGCAGTCCATCGGAAAGAATGTCGAGAAAGCTCCGCCCGGCACTCCCATGGAATGTTATGGGGTTTGCGATCTAGGGATTTCCGCATCTGCCATGTAGCGGAAGTATTTCGGCCGTTTCCACTTAGGATCCTCGATCTGAATTAGGGTTTTCCTGATTGGTCATTTCCTAACAGCAACTAGTGTCGGACCCAAGCGAAATACTTTACGCAGAAACACCAGGTCCAAAGTGGATTCATGCTGCACTTGGTTCAAGGAGAATGGGAAAAAATAGGGATGCAAAGCTCAACCTCTCTGCCATAAGGCCTAGTCCCATTTCGTTCCCCTAAAACAATGTAAATTGGGTTCAATCATAACTCTAGGACAACACTTTTGTTGTTCGTGTCCTTTGATGATCATCCCATTGTTCCTCATGATTTGAGAAAAGTTCTAGGTCAACCGGGACCACCCATCCATAGGACGCACCTATGGCCCATCCTCCACACTTTCCTCCGGTTGTTTTAGTTATTTAATTACCTAACACATTAGTTGGACAGGTAACATCCAGCTTCTTTAATTAACCCGTTAGAAACTGGTTTCTTCACGTAATCTTTTCACTTGACATAGAAAAACAATATCAGACAAGTTCCTTATTAACAGGTCATCATATTTATATTTGAAATACAAAGAGTCCAGCCCGTAGGCTTATCCACAAACCGCCCAAAGGCTATCCATCAATCCACAGGGATCACTAATCCAAGTTTCCACCCGTAGACTAGTGTGCGGACCTCAAGATCCAATCTTGAGTCACGTTAGCCTCTTGCACAGGACCCGGAAGGCGAGGGATTTACGGCCAGATTGTAACGTGTCCCCTAGTATCATCCAGGACATGTCTTAGAAATCCATTAGGAAGGATGTCTAGAAAACTCCACCTGACACTCCCATGAAATGTTAGGGGTTTTGCGATCTAGGTCTTTCCGCGTCTGCCACGTAGCGGAAGTATCCTGGCCGTTTCCCACTTAGGATCGACCAGAATTAGGGTTTTGTTGATTGGTCATTAGCTAACAGCAACTAGCATCAGACCCGAACGAACTACTTTACGCAGAAATGCCAGGTCTGAAGCGGATTCACGCTGCACTTGGTTCAAGGAGAATGGGAAACGAGAGGGATGCAAGGCTCAACCTCTCTACCATAAGGCATAGTCCCATTCCATTCCCCTAAAACAGTGTAAATCGGGTAAGACGTAACTCTAGGTCATCGCTCTCGTTATTCGTTTTGATGATCATCCCGCTGTTCTTTGGGATTTTTGAGAAAAATTCCCGGCTAACCGGGACCACCCAACCGTAGGACGGACCCATGGTCTATCCTTCGCACTTTCCTTGGTTTGTTTTAGTTATGTAATTATCTAACACATTAATTTGACATATAACAATCAGCTTCTTTAATTAACCCTGTTAAGCACTGGTTCCTTCACGTAATCTTATCATGTGACATAGAAAAACAATATCAAGCAAGTTCTTTTTTAACATTTCATCATTTTATCTTTGAAATACAAGGAGTTCCGCCTGTAGGCTTGTCCATAATCCGCCCGAAGGCTATCCAGTAATCCCCAGGGATCACTATTCCAAGCTTGCGCCTGTAAACTAGAATGCATGCCTCGAGATCCAATCCCGAGTCATGTTAGCCTCTTGTGCAGGACCCGGAAGGCGAGGAATTTATGGCTAGAGCCCCCCTGGCACCCAAGAGTCCTCCTACTCCAAGTAGAGCTCAACAGAGAGACCTCTCACGGCGGGTTCGGTCCAAGTTCCCGGCGCGGTGAACAACCCCCTTGGTTAGGGTTAGGCAGGTAGTCGGGGGTAACTGAAACTGCCTCTTCCTTCAGGCCTTTAACCTGAAGTATAGGTACTCCTTTAATTTGTAATTTATAATTCAAACAGAGACCTAAATCTCTAGCAAGCAAAAACATTTCCATTAATCAACCATGTTGTTTGGCAAACTACTAAGGAAGTGTTCTTTCCTTTTTGAGTGTATCAGCACTCGTTCCCAAGGTGTCTTGTAAATTGGCAAGATCCTTTACATTCTGGTGTAGGGCGTACCTTATTAACCCAACTTGGTCAACCCTAAAGTTCCTTAGATATGCTAGTTTCCGGTTTACAACTTTTCCTTATTTAGAAGGATATCCAAAAATACATCCTTTTGCAATATAACTTTCATAGGGATCTGCCATCCTTGATGAGGGTTTTTACCCTTCCTCCTTGTGAATCAATCACAAGACTAAATGATTTCGTACTTGCTGCGCAAGTCCTGCGATGGAATAATCTGTTTTAGATCCTTTAAGCTCACGTATGTCAGGCCTAGGGTTTCTTTTTTTAAGAACCTTAGAGACAAACCCTAGTTCCTTATCTTTACGAATTTATTGTCCCTATAGTAAGGAAAGTAGTCAAGTGCTTAGGGTATAAATGTTTCTATGTTTAGATTGGTTTAGTTATCTTTTGGAAGGTAATATTAATCGTCTTGTCACGGTTTTGCTATCCTTGTGATAATTTACTTTCCAGTCAGTACAGTTTAATTTAACTTCCATTTTCCTTAAAGATGAACTCATGCCAAATAACAACATTTGCCTTGCTAAGATGTGCAATTAGCAAAGATAACTTCCTAGTAATTTGAGCATTGAAAGAAACCTTTCATGAATTTAACCATTTACAATGATTCATTTCCAAAGGAATAAGACTAATGGTGCAAGATATAATTTCTACACCTTTAGGATTTAACTAAAATGTACTACTATAGTAAATGGATAATCTCGCTCGTAATTTATAATGCTTGACGCAACTCGAAGGAAACTAAGTTCTATTCATTATCATTCATTCAAACAAGCTAAACTTCTTTATTACAAATAACTCGGACAAATATATCCTATCCCTAATAATTTCTATTTGCATGATCGACTTAAAACTGAATTAAAGCCAAGAAGAAAAACCTGGTTTTGGGGTGAGATATCCACATGGATACCGAGAGATGATCCTCCACGGCTACGCCTTGGACTTTCTTAGGAGGCATCGCAAATGTGGTCCGTCGAACGTGGAAGTAGCTTTACAACTCCTCCTTAGAATTCCACCGTCGCTCCCTTGCACCATTCGTCAAAAGTAGTTTTTTGAAAGGCTCCCTCCTTGAATTCGGGAATTCGAAAGGGTGTTTTAGAAACTTTTACAACTAAGACCCATTGAAGCCATGGGGAAGGCTTAGTGGCCTTTGTAAGCTCGCACGAACGGGAATAACAAGGTGTGGAAAAGACACAAACTGTAGGAAAGCTTTAAGGGAAAATAATAACCGTAAAGGTTATAAGTAAGCGTCTAAGGACCCTTAGGCAATTTAGGAGAAAAGGGGCTTATGAGGGTTTACACACGTAGGGGGGGAAATGATTCCGAGGCCAATGAGGAAGGCTAAAGAAAATTTATTTATTTTTATAAAAAACACGGGGGTTATAAAAAGGGTTTTGTAAGGCACATGAAGGGGGTGAAAGGGTTTTTGAAGCCCGTAAGAAAGGGCTTAAAGGCTAAATCCCAGGGGGGGGAGGTGGTTCGAAGCTAGGGGAAAGGGGCTTTTAGGGATTATACACAAGGGGAAAAGTAATAAGACCCTTAAGGCCTTTGTGCTCTTGGGGGAGTGACACAGGGCCTTAAGGATTTTTAAAAACCCGGGGGGGGGGGGGGGGGGGGGGGGAATAGTAGGGAGCATTTGGGGGGGAATGGAATATGAAAGGGGGCTTAGGAAGCCCCCTTGGAAGCTTCAAGAAGCTTCTGCCCACGTGGAAAGCCCACGTGGAGGAGATAAGAAAATTGTTTGTGGGCGGCAGCTGGCGGCCAGGAGGCAGACTGCATCGGCAGATCTCGGCCAATAGAGCGGCGTTACGGCTCCTCCCTCTTCACGGCAATGGCATCCCTTCTCCCCTCGTCCTCCGTATCTCCTTCCTCTCTCCCTCACGGCTAACAGCGTCTTGATCTCCGGCGCCCTCCTTTCAGCAACACGATGGAATCTTTCGTTCCTCCCTCCCACGGCAGTAGCCCCCTCATTTAAATAGGGGAGGGAGGGGGATCCTCTCTCTCCTTCGTGTCACGAGGCATGGCCATTGAGGCTAAGCAAGCTCCAGCAAGGAGCTTGCTGGCCTTTCCAAATCCTTCTCCCCCTCCAACACAAACCGTCACCGACAGAAGAAGAATTATAAAAAAATTTCCATGATTTTTTAAATATTTGATATATTACACAGAGCCCCCTGGCACCCAAGTGTCCTCCTGCTCCAAGTAGCGCTCAACGGAGAGACCTCCCGCGGCGGGTTTGGTCCACTTTCCTGACGCGGTCAACAATCTTCTTGGTTAGGGTTAGGAAAGCAGTCAGGGGTAACTGAAGATGCCTCTCACTTCAGGCCTTCAACCTAAAGTATAGATATTCATTTATCTTTTAATTCATTGGTCAAACAAAGCCAAACAGTGCTCTAAAATCTGTAGCAAGCACAAACATTTCCATTGATCGTTTTTGTTGGCAAATTGCTAAGGAATGAATCCTTCCTTTCGAATGCATCCAACACTCGATCCGAGATAACTTGCAACTTGGCAAAATCCCCTATATCCTAGGTTAGAGTGTACCCTATTAACCCGACTTGGTCAAACCCTAAGTTTATCAGTTAGTCTTTAGTTTCCAAACAATCTTCCTTACTCAAGAAGGATACTAAATTAGGATGATTATTCATCCTCTTGCAAGATAACTTGCGTAAGGACATGCCAACTTCATTGTGAGAACTTGAACATTCCCTTGTGATCCGATCACAATATCATATGACTCCGCACTTGCTGCACAAGTGCTGCATCAAACTATGAGACTATGGAGTCACGAAACAATCTGTTTTAGGTTCTTTAAGCTGATGTCGTTATACCTAGGGTTTCCAAGCTTCATCTTTGTAAGATTCTCCGGGACAAACCCTAGTTCCTTTTACGATTACAATTCACTGTCCCTACATTCAGTGAATGTGGGCAAGTATTTAAGGTATAGGTATTTCTTGGAATTTAACTCATTCCCAACAAGTATTTCGCAGCTTAGGTGTTTTAAGTTTATGTCAATTTGGTTAACTCTAGAAGATAATTTCGAGATTACTTCCACATGATTCGTTGTCTATGCATAAATTGATTTCTCAATCCAAAACTTTATCGATTTGAGGTTAGGTTAATTCCAAATAATCTTCCTACACTTTGCGAACAAAATTCATGCTAAACAAGCAACCTTTTCCTTGATAATTTATGCTATTGACAAACGATATTTTCCTAGAGTTTATGCATCGTAAGAATCATTTCATGCTTGCACTTTCCATGATGATTCATTGCAAAGAGGATACGGATTAATAGTACGAGATGGAGTTTATACTTCTAGGCTTAATTGAAGTATACTATTTCAATGAATAATAATCTAATCTTATAATTCATTTCAATGCATAAGCTATTTGCTAGAAATGCCTTTATGCTTTCTTTATTTTGCATGTTTCATTAAAAGTATTAATGACGACTAAGTTCCTTCGTCGTGAGCATCTAGGACAAAAATATATCATATTTCTAACAATTAACCTTGCGAGATTGAATTATAACAATATCAAATAATAATTAGGAAGGAAAACATGGGCTTGGGTTGAGATATCCACATGGATGCCCGGAGATGACCCTCCCGCGGCTACGCCTTGGACTTTCTTAGGAGGCATCGCAATTGTAGGTTTTCGGACGTGGAAGCAACTTTACAACTCCTCCTTGAAATTCCACTGTCGCTCCCTTGCACCGCTTGTCGAAAGTAGTTTTTGGAAGGCTCCCTCCTTGAAGTCAGGGATTCAAAAGGGTATTTCGGAATCTTTTATGACTAAGACCCATTGAAGCCATGGGGAAGGCTTAATGGCCTTTTAATGACTTGTTCAAATGAGAAATGAAAAGGGATGGAAAAGACACAAGGTGCAGGAGAGAACTCCAAGGGAATAGTAACCGTAAAGGTTATAACTAAGGTCAAAGGACCCTTAGGTCAAACTTGGAGAAAAGAGGCTTCAATATACAACAAGGGGAGGGGATAGGAAGGTTTAAACATGGAGGAAAGAGGGGTGGTTCCAAAGCCAAGGGATAGGGGTTGAAGGGATTAACACCGGGGGGGGGGGGGGGGTGTGGTTTCAGGATGCCTAAGGAAAAGGTTTAAGGGTTAATACACCGGGGGAGGTGGTTCCAAGGAAAAGGGGGCTTAAGGATTTATAAAATACGGAGGGGGGGTGCGTTCCAAGGCCCAAGAGAAAGGGGCTTATAGGGGTTAAAACTAGGGGAAGGGGGCGAGTAGTTTTGAAGCCCAAGGAAAAGGGGCTTATAGGGGGTTACAACCGGGGAGGAAAAGGGTTTTTACGGCCTAAGGGAAAGGCCTAATGGGTAAAACATGGGGGTTCTAACACCCATCAGAAAGGGGGATTTAGACACGAGGGAGGGGTGTGGTTTCGAGGCCAAGGGAATGGGGGCTAAGAAGGCCCCCCCTTTGGAAACTTCTAGAGCTTCCCACGTGGCCAAATGGTGACTAGCGGCGACTAGCAACTGTGGGCCATGCAGATTGACGGTAGGGTGATGCCATCTTGGCTCAGCAGCATTTCAACAGCCCTTGTCAGGGCATAGTGGCGATGAGGCAGCTTATCCCTCCCTCCTTCCACTAATTGCAGGGCGGCAGCGAGTCCTTTCGATTTCTGCCCTTCCATCCCTTCTCTGCCCTTGCACCTACACGGCCTGGTTTAAATAGGAGGGGAGGGGGAATCCTCCCTCTCTTACACGGCAGCATGCATGGCCCCAGCACCTACATGCGCGCGAGCGTGTTGCATTTCGTGTCCTCCTTCCCCTCCAGCGCGACGTCGGCTGGGGGAGGAGGGGAAAAAATATTTGCTTTTATTTTATTAAAAGGGTTTTTATCCGTTTCGATTTGTTACAGAGAGAGCAAAGAAAAGAAGATTGAATCTTGCAAAAAAATATGTCTCTAACATGTCGGGTATTAATATTCGAGAGAGCGAGGAGAGAATCAAATTTTTAAAAGAGACCATGAATAAGAATGATATTTTGAGGATTCTTAGGTCACCTCAAAATATGGATTTGAGAGGCCCAACTCTCAAAGAATTAGTAAAGGACTTAAAGGATACAGTAAAACAAAACGAAATTGTAGAGACATGTGATACTGTGGGCATTAGTCAAAAAGGTTATCGGGCTATCTCAAGAATATGGTTTAAAAATCTAAAATGTAATAAAATAACTGCATTTGGGTTACCTCGAGTCCTAAGAGTATCGGTTGTAAGGACTGCCATGAATTGTAAGATTCCACAAGGTTTCGGGGAATACATTCATATTGAAGCATCTATGCCATATGAAAAGACAAAAAGAAAATCTAGTTTTGAATTCAATGTATTTAACAATATATGGGTTGATCTAATAAGAGTGCAGATTGCAATGGTTCACATGTATAGACTCATGTTAGAGGAATGTCACGATGTTTTAAAGTTTGCCTTGAAGTTAGATGAAGCACAGATTCAAAAAGGACAAAAGATGGAAAGAGTTAGCATTTTCATCATGAATAGGGCATTGGAATACAGCAATGGTGGGGGTCAAGCACCAGTGCATAAGTTCCAGCCTGAGATGGAGATTTGGTGGGTTGGTGCAGCTCAGGTACCAATTGAGAATCATTAAACATTGAAATGGTTATTTACTCATACATGTATTCCAAACATTATTAAGTCTCAAAGTGAAGCATAAATGTTGGTTGTTGATGGGGTTGGTAATTTTAATGTGAAATGGCACATGAGCGCTGACTTGAAAACTATCAAATGTATGCTTGGAATATGTAATGGGACAAATGAAAAATATCATTGTATTTATTGCATGGAAAGTGTTAGGTCTAAAAATTGGAGCAACTTGCACCCTCCAAGAAGAGGCCCAACGAAAGACTCTATAGATCTAAGTTTTAAAAAAAACAAGGAAGATATATGGGATCCAATTCTTTTAATTCCTCTTATTAATTTTCATATATGCACGTTGCATGCAGAGATTAGAATTATTGATAAACTTCTGAGGTGGTATCTTGACTATGCATACTCAATTAAGCCTTTGTCTTTATCAAATGAGTGTATTGACAAATCTGAGGCATTACTCTCAAAAATAGATTTTCATGGAGGTCAAGTTCATTTAAGAAAAGATCCAACACTTTCAGGGAAAACAAGAGATGTCTTGGCTGATGTCTCAATGGGAGGCTCAAAAGCTAGAAGTTTTTTAGGTAACCATACAGGAAAATAGTGTGGAAAACTAGAGTTGTAGCATTGGAATGTGTCCACAAGAGGGAGAAGAGAGCTCAAAGTACAAGAATGAAATCTTGCTTACTAAGTTGCTTAGACTACAACTTGGATACACTCTCCCACAATTGATAATGAACCATAGGCTGTTTATATAGCCTTTGCCAAGCTAGGGTTAGGGTTTTCCCTGGCCTTAGGGCTATTCACACTCATCTGCCCTTATACTCCCTTGCTTATAGTGGGTTCCTATGCCTTCCTTCTAACACCACCCCTCAATGCCAGGGTGGCATTGGATTACAAAGCATGTAAGAGGGTTCCCCCCTTCTTGGGATGCCTTTATAAATCAAGCTTACAAGGTTGTTTTAGGTAGATGCTTTAAATAGTCAAAACAGTCAATCTTCAGATGGATTGGAGGCATAGTTGGCCACCAATTCTTTTGGTATATCAGGAGTGTTGGGGCATTTACTAGTGATATGCCCTGTCTTCTTGCACTTGTTACATTTCATCTTCTTGGGATACTTCTTCCAGCAGTTGTTTATAAGATGTCCTTTTTTCTTACAGAAAGAACATCTAGTGAGAACTGTATGAACCAATACTTGATCACAGGAATTTGAAGTTGCCTGACTGTTGCTGCTTTCTTTGTGGTTTCTCTTTTCTTCATCCAAACAGGATTGAATGGTACTTGCCAAAGTAGGATCTGGAATGTTGGTGAGAGTGGTTACAAGAGTAGGAAACACTTGTTGTATAGCTTTTAGGAGAATAGCAATAGCATCTTCTTCATGTATTGGAGCTTGTATAGAGGCAAGCTGTGCCATAAGTCTCTTCATATGAGAGATGAATTTTCCCAAATCTTCTCCTGAACGATATTCCAAGCTAAAGAATTCAATTTTAAGGAAGATTTTAGTATTTTTTCCAGTGGCTCCATAGAGATTTTCAAGCTCATCCCATTTTTCTTCAGCAGTGTTTAGTTGATCAACATGATGAATCACGGATTCATCTAAGTGTAAAATTATGATTGCTTGAGCACGTTGTTCATCCTCTATATCAACCTGACTTGTAGAGTTTATAGCTCTACTGCCTTGAATGAGAGGCCAATACCCTCTCTCCATCATTTTGTATTTTATAAGTACTTGCCATGGGTGGAAATCTTTGCCATCAAACTTTCGAATTTGAGGACGGACATCAGCATATGTTGTGGTCATTGGGAAGGTCTTACCACTTGTTAAGACAAGGGCAGTGTATAGTCCCTTACAAACTTTCCACTGAATGTGGAAGCAAATCAGACAATTTGAAATCAAAGTTGCAATGAAAGGCTGAAAATCATATAAATGTAATATTTCAAAGTATGACTGTGGTGGTCCTTTCTTATGTGCAAACTTCTTCTGAGGTTTAATAGTCTTTTTAGGTTTTAATGAAGTAAACCTAGACTGGACTTCAGGCTCCTCCTTGTGGTATGGCTTAGTGGATGAAGCTTGTGTTGGACAAGGTTGGTCTATGATCGCAATGCTTTGCTAATGATTTTGAGGAGAGTACAATGACACTCATGCTTTTTATTTCATTGACCAGTGTACTTGAAACAAAGTCACTCACGGTATGCAATACACTTCTAGTGTATGATGGTCTATGTGTTAATTGTACACATAACCTTACAACAATATACGAAGAGGAATAAAAAACTCACTAGATTCTAGTGAATGCCCAGCAAGCAAATGATTAGATGATTCATTATTAGTGTTTAGAAAACACTATTGTCAAGCTTAGTGAAGTGCTTGAATGGAACCCAGTTGGAAGTCAACTTCCCACTGCTTAGTGATGTCCACTGAGCATGCCCAAGAGCTTTAGAATCTGAAATAGGCTTCAGAGACTCTGCTTTAGTGATTAGAATCACTGTTAATGAAGCTCAGAGTGAAAAAATGACAAAATGTCAAGCTTGGAGCTTGTTGGCTATGGTTGCCTCAAAAAACACAGTTAGGGTTTGGTAGAGATCTCTCTCTGTGAGAGGAATTTCCACGAACCCTTGTAGCCGAGGATAGCCTACTAGGGGGGCTATCAAAGCCCTAAGATAGCTGTAGGGATCGCGTCGCCTGCTGCGTGTACAGCAACCCTAATTCCGCGTTGTTAGAAACTGCACTTGTTTCAGGGAATCACACAATGCCGGCCTCACACATGGACAATGTCACGGGTAGACCTGACAAGGAGCTGTGCCTTGATGTGGGAAATAGATCTCCAGAAGAAAGCACAGGCTGATATGGCTGCCTTTGTCCTCCCCAAGTCCTCCAATGGAGGTAGGTTGCAAGCAGCTATGGAGGAAAGAAGGATAAGATAAAGGAGGTAAAGGCTCATGTGCACTTAGTGATAGCTGAGGCTAAGGGAAGCTGAGGAGATCAGAGATGGCTCTAATACCATGTTGAAAACGAGAGTTGCAGCATTTGAATGTGTGCACAAGAGGGAGAAGAGAGGTCAAAGTACAAGAATCAAATCTTGCTTACTAAGTTGCTTAGAGTACAACTTGGGTACACTCTTCCACAATTGATAGTGACCCATAGGCTATTTATATAGCCTTTGCCAAGCTAGGGTTAGGGTTTCCCCTGCCCGTAGGGCTATTCACACTCATCTGCCGTTATACTCCCTTGCTTATAGTGGGTTCCTATGCCTTCCTTCTAACAAATAGGTGAGCATTACTTGGTAGCATTGGAGAGAGTTGTGTGGGATAACGACAAATGTTGCAACCACACCACGACTTGCATTTCTAAGGATGGAGGTTTGGTTGATTTTTAAAACTACGCTTCACTATATTTGCGTCATATCAGTCTATGGCTCGAGAAGCTAAACCGTGCTATAGTCCTATCACAAATACGATGTGAGGAGTAACATTTTAGACCCATGGTTTTCTCCTATTGTGTCATATCGGTCATCCGCAAATACGGTGCAAGGAGCTTCATTTCAAACCCGGGCTTTTTCTCCTATCGTGCCGTATTTGTTGTTTTTCTTTGGGTTACTTATGGTTTTTAAATATTCTAACTAGTCTCATTTTTTACTCATGGTTTTTAAATGTTCTAACAAGTCTCATTTTTCTGCAGGTTCATGCCTAGGACAAAGCAAACTGCAAGAAAGGTGTATATAGACAACAAAGAGAGTGAGGAGGAGACAAGGCTTTTAGCTTCTCAATCTTTCCATCTTGAGATCCCACCTACCCCTGGTTTCCCTCAGTCTCCTGCCATGGAATCTAAGCAATCTAGTGCAAAGACAGTGTCTTCCCCTACCTAGAGTAAGCTTCATCATGTGCAATCCCCTACAACTACTAAGTATCCAACCTCCCTTAGAACCCCTATTCAACAGATAGAGCAACCTGGACCCTCTTATGCCCATGGAGAAGAAGACCCCTTCCAAGTCGAAGAAAAAGAGAAAGTCTAGATTTTGTTATGTTCAAAAATGTTTTAGTGAGATAAGAAAGGAACAAAGAGCTACACAACATGTGATTCCAAAGATAGCATTTATCAGAGTTGTCAAAGATATTTCTTTTAGATTATCAAGGGTGTCCATTGAAGTTGGCATGTAAAAAAAATGGCAACTTGCAGCCATTCTTTGCCTTCAAGAGGCTGCTGAAGACTTCGTTATTGATTTTATGAACAATACTTACATTGCTACTGCCCACGCTCATAGAATGACTTTGATGAGCAAAGACTTTAGCATGGTCAGTAGAATCAGGTATAGGTTCGACAAGGTATTGAGGCCCTTGCCCACTATTGATAAAAAAACATTTGAGATCCTTAACGTCCCTCAAAAATTTTCTAGGAGAGCAAAACGGCCAGTGATTGAGGACGTGAAACATTTACACCTTGCAAAGACCACCTCCGAACAAGTATCTACCTATCAAGAACCTAAAGAAGATGCCCATCAACAATGACCACAAGAGACTATAGAGTTAGAGGATGAAGTTTGCAAGAGAAAAATTGTTGTCCTTGGTCCTGTCAATCTGAAGAGAATGGGGGAGGTATATAGCCAAATGGTTGTGAATGTCTCTTCCACTTCTTTAGAAGACTATCTTAGTATTTCCCCTGAGGACAAAGGAATGTTTGTTTAGAAAGATATTCAATTGTCAAATTCAATACTCTTTTGTTGCATAAGGTAAGGTTTTTTGGCTCAATTTTTCTTAATGGACTGATAGTGTTATTTTGTTCATTGCAATTGACATTCTTTTGGTTTTACTATTGGTTTTAGGGTGTTGATTGCTTCCCTTAGCCAAGAAATCTCTAAAACTATATTTATCATTGATCCACTCTTATCAGTGGAATTGTTTTCAAAATCTCGTTCAAACATAGAATTATTTTTCAGATTGTTTGATCCAATTACAAACTACCATATTTTTTTTCCTTACGTTGAAAGGTATGCAATTTTGCAAAGGGTTCAATGTATACTTATTTATAGTATGCATTTCTTACTAACATTTTACTTTGCAGGGGATATTGGAGCTTAATATATATTGATATTCTCACTCAAGAAATGATCCTTATGAACTCTCTTAGGGGTATCCATGGTCAAGTAAAAATGTGTGTTGAATACAAATCCTCGCTTTTTGGTTGAGTGTTTATTTTATTTATTGTCCTTTTTTTATAACATGTTTTCATTTATAGTGCTGGGAGGTTGGTGGTAACCTTTTTGTTGTAACGTGTCCGACTTTTCACTTGCAGGACACGTCTTAGCAGCCCATCGGGAAGAGAGTCCAGAAAGCGCAGCGCTCGGCACTCCCACGGAATGTCACGGGGTTTGCAATCTAGGTCTTCCCGAGTCTGCCACAAAGCAGAAGCATTCCGGCCATTCCCACTTAGGACCAACCTCAATCATGGTTTTCCTAGTGGTTGGTCAAATTCCTAGAACGGTAGTTCGCGTCGAACCCCAGGCAAACTACTTACATAGAAACGTCAAGGTCGAAGCAGATTCATGCTGCACTTGGTTCAAGGAGAATGGGAAACGAGATGGATGCAAAGCTCAACCTCTCTGCCCGTAAGGCATAGTTCCATTCCATTCCCCTAAAAGAGCATAAATTGGGACTCTAGTATCCTAGATTCTAGGTCATCGTTCCTTGCTTTCAATTTCCTTCGAGAAAAGTTTCCGACCAACCGGGACCACCCTTCCCTAGGACGGACCCATGGCCACATCCATCACACTTTCCTCAAGGTTGCTTTAGTTATCTAATTACCTATCACATTTAGTTTGACACACAAAAATAGCTTCCTTAATTAGGCAATTATTCACCGGTTCCTTCATGTAATTTAAGAATTGACATAGAAAAACAATGTCATACAAGTTCCTTTTCAACAATTGATCTTATTTATCAATCTTTGGAATACATCATATAATCGAGCCCGAAGGCTAATCCATAATCCAGCCTGAAGGCTAATCCATTATCCACCCGAAGGCAATTCCAGCAATACTTAGGGATTACTAATCCAACTTTCCGCCCGTAGACTAGTATGCGGGCCTCGAGATCCAATCCCGAGTCACATCAGCCTCTTGTGCAGGACCCGAAGGCAAGGGATTTATGGCTAGAGCCCCCCTTGGCACCCAAACCTCCTCCTGCTCCAAGTAGCACCCACGAAGAGACCTCTTGCAGCGGGTTCGGTCCATGTTCCTGGCATGACTAACAACCCCCTTGGTTAGGGTCAAGTAAACAGTCGGGGGTAACTGATGCTGCCTCTCCCTCCCGGCCTTCAACCTAGAGCATTAATTATTTTTCAAACTTTAGTTCATTGAGCAAGGAAGTACAAATAGTGCTCCTAAATGTACAAACACAATCAATCTAGTGGTCGTTTGTTTGGCCAACTGCTAAGGTGTGAATCCTTCTCTCTGAATGCATCCAACATTCGATCCGAGATCGATTGCGACTTGGCAAGATCCCAAGGGTTTTTTGTTGTTTGTTTACCCTTTTATCCTTGGGTTAGGGTTTATACCCTGCTAACCCAAACTAACAAATACCTTAGGTTCCTTAAAATAAGATAGTAAATCCTGGGAAACCTCGTCGCCCTAACTTGATTGCTAGGCAATGCATAACTTCCCTAGCTTGGCAAATCAGTCCAAAGAAGGGTGATGTAGCAGGATGACTACTCATCCTCTTTGTAATGTGCACGCCTCTCAAAGCACAGGACACGTCTTAGCAGCCCATCAAGAGATCAATCTAGAAGACGCCGCTCGACACTCCCAAGGAATTACATGGGGTTTTCCAACTAAGGTCTCTCGAGTCTGCGCCGCAATGGAACTTATCCGGCCGTTCCCACTAGGATCGACATGAAGTGCGGGTTCCTAGCAGTCGAGTCTTCCTAATAGCCTTCTAGTGTCGGCCTACACCCACTCCACTTTGCGTAGATACAAGTGCACCCAAGCAGACTCATACCGCACTTGGTTCAAAGAGAATGGGAAATGAGACTGATGCATCACTCGACCTCTCTGCCCATAGGGCATAGTCCCATTTCGGTCCCCTAAAATGGTATGAATCAAGATTCTAACCAACATTGTCTAAGGTCATCGTCTGGCCTTCCCTAACATTCCTCGTTAACATTTCCTTTTGAGGAAAGCTCTTGGCTAACCGAGACCACCCTTCCGTAGGATAGACCCATTGGTCACATCCACCACGCTTCCCTCGGGGGTTGTTTTAGTTATCTAATTACCTACCACATTATGTTTGACACATAAAAATAGCTTCCTTAATTAACCCTGTTAATCACAGGTTCCATTGCATAATTTAGGTCACTAACACGAAAACAAGATAAAACAAGATCAAACACTTCCTTAACTTATCTCCAGATTAATGTTTGTCTCTTTCCCATACATGAGAATTAAGTGTTTCTTTCTGCCTCCGCAGAAAAATCCTCTGTCCTCCCAACATTCTGCCTTGTAACTAGTATCAAGGCCTCAAGATCACATCTCGAGTCACCTAGAACACTTGTGTAGGGCCCGAAGGAATTGCGATTTATGACCAGAGCCCCCACTGGCCCCCAAGCATCCTTCTACTAGAAGTATTTTCCACGGAGAGACCTCTCGCGGCGGGTTCCGATCCACATTCCCAGCGTGGATTCATAACCCCCTTGGTTAGGGTTTGGCAGCTTGCAAGGGGTAGCTAGCACCATCCTTCCTTAATTGTTCATTTAGGGAATCAATCACAGCTGAAGCACCTAGCTTACAATCAATAACTAAGGAAAAAATCCCTTTCATTTCCAATCAAGAAAATATCATTTTCTACATCAAGCAATCACTTTTCTTATAAACCACTTGTCCTTATAGGATCTTCTCTTACCAAGGCAACCAGTCAATTCACTTAGAAATATCCTTTTTGAAACAACCAAGCATAAGCCTTGATCAACATTCCATATAGAGTCAGCTTACTAGCCTAGCTTAAGCCTCGACGATATCCACTTCCAATAATCTAAGACAAGATCCTTAAAAACAACTCACAAGCACGTGTGTTTAATCACTCAACTTCTTTTGAATCCCTCTTTCCCTTGGGTTTTTCCCTAGGGTTCCAAGTTGTGAATCCTCAATTTTCTTGCACGTCTTTTAGCATACTTGGTAATCTTTAAAGCACATTAAATATATTGCATGACTTGTCATACATTCTTTCTATCCTCTCTTAGTGCAATGCTATGCAAAATTTTCTAATCAAACTTATTTCGCATGCACATGGTGTGTTTAATATAATAGCACAGCCTAAACAATCTTTAACTCTCTTCATATCTCGCAATGAGTACTTGTTCCTAAAGTGTGGGGTGTCATGTGACTTGAGTGTATAAAATTTTAAACTCAATTCACCTCTATGCTCTAACATAGGTAAAAGATAATCATATAATGCATAAAAATATTTCCTTGTAAGCGATCCATGAAAGTCTAAGAACTTGTTAGTATTCTAAATGCAATTTTATCCTAATATTTTAGGGGGTCTCCAAACATAAACATTGGCTATCATAGGTTAAGACAACCTATTCATGGTATGCAAGATCAAGACCTATCTTCCGCGTGGAATGAAAGATAGATGACAAGTTGTGTATGCTTCCGTGCAGTTGCATCCTATGAATGGAAGCTAGCATTTCATGTATTTATTTTAATCATGGAAGTAAACCACGAATTATAGTTAACAAATTCTACACTAAACTAAGTGAAGGTCTATCATTTTATGTGATGTATTATGAAAACCTTATCATTTCATGTGGCAGAATGAAATCAATAGTTCTTTCCTAATCCAAGGAGAACCTGGTTTCGCGAGATGGGGTCTGGAGTTGTGTTAATACCTACGTTGGCTATACCCGGTGCTCCATTAATGGCCGCAATTCCAACGGCTCCATTTGCACCATGAATTCCATATGTACTTGTCCCTTGGGAAACTATGGTAGCTCCTGTGGTCTTCACTCCTTCGCGACGCTTGGGGGACATGGTAAGTAGCTCTCTCTTTCTCACTATCAATTCACTATCCCTACCTCTCACCTTCTCCCTTTATTTCTGTCTATTTGTTTTTCTTAACCTCTCTCTCTCTCGGCCTATATTCTCTCTATTTTTCTCCCCTAGATTCTCCTTCTCTTCCTTCCCTTCTCCTCTTCTCTCTCACCCTTCCTCTTCCTCTTCTCTCCCTCTTCTTCCCTTCTCGTCCTTCTCTTCTCCTCCTCTTCTCTCTCTTCTCTTTCTCCCTTCCTCTTCCCTTCTCCTTCCTTCTCTTATCCTCCTCTTCTCTCTCTTCTCTTTCACCCTTCTTCTTCTTCTTCTGTCCTTCTCCTTCCCTTCTCTTCTCCTCCTCTTCTCTCTCTTGTCTTTCTCCCTTCCTCTTCCCTTTTCTTCCTTCTCTTCTCCTCTCTTCTCTCTCACCCTTCTTCTTCTTCTTCTCTTCTCCCTCCTCTTCTCTCTCTTCTCTCTCACCCTTCTTCTTCTCCTTCTCTTCTCCCTTCTCTCCCTCTTCTTCCCTTCTCCTCCTTCTCTTCTCCTCCTCTTCCCTCTCTGCCTAGCTTCTCATCTCGCGGCCAATTTCCTGGCAGAATGGGAGTTTCAAATGACGAACTAGCTTCCACATGGTAGTTGTTGCTGCCGCCAGTGGGGGGTTCTACCATAGTGTAGCAATAGAAGGGCCGCTATTAAGGCCAGTAGGGGGCCACTGCTACATCAGCTGGGGGGGGAGGTTGTTGCTAGTAACGGCACTGAAGCTTCCCTTTTTTTTTCTCCATGAGCCCCCATTGGGCTTTTATAGAGGTGGAGTGGGGGGGAGAGAGGTGACATCCTCCGGCCACCTGAGGGGTTGCATGCCCCCTCTCCTTACCACTTTCACTCTCTCTCTTTCTCTCTCTCTCCCCGCCATGCACACAACAAGGGGGAGAGAGAGATAATTTTTTTTGTCAAAAATTATTTTTTTAAAAAAGGGGGGAGGGGTTCCTATGCGGAAGGTACGGGGACATTACATCCTCTCCCCGTTAGAGGAATCGAGATGTCCTCATCTCGAAAAGGCCTGGGGGGAGACAAGCACTACTAGGCCTTAGAGCCTATGGATTAGGGCCCATCACGCTTCTACTGCGCTACTCTGATTACTCAAATTATTAAAATGACAACTTGTCACAACTCATAGGGTTCAATTGGATTTATTCCAAGTACAAGACTTATTACCTGAAGAGGATCTTCTTAGGATATCTAGTCATCCTCAAAGGCTACAAGAGGCTCCAAGCCTTCATTATTGTGTGGTTCTTAATGTGCACCAAAAGTAGAGTTTAGATAGCTTCATTTGACCACACGTTCCTGATTCTCAGGGTCCAACTCAGGGAAATCTACTTGGATGTGTCCTAGTCCATTGTAGTGGAAACATCGGCAGTTAGGACATCTTTTGTGGATGTGACCTATCTCTCTGCACTTGTGGCACCTTTTGTCTTGGTCCGGTGAGTCGTCTTTATCATATTTGCCTTATTTAAGCTCTTGCAAAATTGGAGTTGCTCGGAGTAATGCATCTTGCAAGTCCGTTGGGTGCATCGATTCCAATCGAGTATTTATGGGTGGATTCAACCTAGCACAGAACTTTGACACCTGTTGCGTCATATCCATTTGTGGAGCGTATTTTAAGAGAGAGACGAATTTTGAATAGTATGCATCAAGGGATAGTCCAAGCTGCATTAATTCATAGAATTTGTTCATCTTCTGTGTGCGATAGGAAGGTGGCGGATACCTCCCTCGTTTAGCTTCCTTAATCTTGTTCCAAGTGACTGTCACCTTCGAGATTGCTTGATCTCTGCACCACTATTTCCATCAAAGTCTCGCTTTGCATGTAAGTTTAAGTTTGGCAAGCATGGCTTGGTTAGCGAGTGCAGTATCTGTTGCCTCAAAATAGTCCTCCAGGGACTCAATCCAGATCTTGGTGTCCACTTGAATAGTCCTTCCCTTGCCATCAAACTCGGGTGGCCTAATTTTCTTGAGAAGAAACTTCTTCTCTTGCATGTTAGCATTCCTAGGTGCAGAAGGTTCCTGACAGTCAAGCCATACCACTTAGGTTATTTAAGTTATGCCTATGATCTGAACATTAATCAATCATGCATCATTAAGAAGTTTTGCTCTGATACCAATTGTAACATGCCCCGCCCCTCAAATCGCGGGACACGTCTTAGCAGCCCATTGAGATATCAATCTAGAAGATGCCGCCCAACACTCCCAAGGAATGACACGGGCTATGCCAACTAGGTTCTCTCGAGTCTGCCTTGCAATAGAACTTATCCGGCCATTCCCACTAGGATCGACCTAAAGTTCGTGTTCCTAGCAGTCGAGTCTTCCTAACAGCCTTCTAGCGTCAGTCTACCGCCGCTCCACTTTGCGTACATACAATTGCACCCAAGCAGACTCATATCGCACTTGGTTCAAAGAGAATGGGAAATGAGAGGGATGCATCACTTGACCTCTCTGCCCGTAGGGCATAGTCCCATTCCGGTCCCCTAAAATGGAACGGCCAGGATACTTCCGCTACGTGGCAGACACGGGAAGACCTAGTTTGCAAAACCCGTAACATTCCGTGGGAGTGCCGGGAGGAGTTTTCTAGACATCCTTTCCGATGGACTGCTAAGACGTGTCCTGGATGATTCTAGCGGACACGTTACAGTTGGTATCAGAGCCGACCAACAACGGAATTGTTTTCGTGAGATCTCAATAAAATGAAGTAAAGAAATTGTTGCTGTCCAAACATTTCCTCATCTTCAATACTGTCTTGCAGAACTATGAAGCGTGGAACAAGTTTTTGGTGTTCCGGATCATGTTTATGACTGCAATGCATTCTCCGCATTATAGGCAGAGAATTGAAATGATGAACATCCTGGAGCAGATTTATAATCCATCACCTTTATATATAGAATGAAGATGGACTGGGTCTTCAAGAATCTACTACATAGCTGCCCACCGGTTCGCTTATCTACAAACCAACCTAAAGAGGATCAAGTGGTTGAAAGACTTGAAAGTCGTAAAGCTGTTCATTTTTGTGGAAGCTCACGTAAATTCGACTTTGCATATTCAAGGTCGGAGGGTTGAATTGAACTCATATGTATATGAGGAAGTAACCCGTGTAATCCCAGCCGACAGGATTAAGGTGTTGGGCCGCCATGGGAAGTATGGATTCCAGCGGAAAGGATATCCTGAACTTCCAATGAATTATCGATTCCTAAAGATCCATGACCCAAAACCCTACTATTATACAGTTCCTGTAGACAAATGCAATACAACGTTATTCTCCCCAAACTAAATGTAATGATTGGATTATCATCACACGAGATGTTGTATAAGGCTACGCCCATGTAAATATAAATAAGGACTTCTTTTATCAATATCCGATTGTGAATCAGGGTTGTTACAAAAAGTTAAGCAGCTTCATGATTTACGAGATAGCTGAACTAAAGATAAGCTAATGTCAATTATCATACAATAACGTTAAGAAAACTTTTACCCAGGCACAACCCCAAGTACAGGTTCCAAATTCGCCCCCTACATCAAGTACTGCTGTGATCCAGGAGAAGAAGTTCCTCCTCAAACAGATAAAGCCACCCGAGTTTGACGGGAGAGGCAGATTCGTCCAGTCTGATGCTGAAATTTGGATTGAATCTATGGAGGATTACTTCAAAGCAGCTGGTACTGCACCTACCAATCAGGCCATGCTCGCCAAATTAAAACTCACCGGTGAAGCTAGACTATGGTGGAAACAATGGTGCAGGGATCAAGGGACTTCAGAGGGGTCCATTACCTGGGAGAAGTTAAAGCAAGTCGTGCAGGGGAGATATTTGCCACCTGCATATCGTACACAGAAAATGAATGAGTTCTATGAGCTAAAACAGTTAGGACTCACCCTTGACGCATACTACTCTAAATTTGTCTCACTCTTAAAGTATGCGCCACAAATGGACACGACTCAACAGGTGTCCAAATTTTGCGTGGGCTTAAACTCACCTGTAAATACTCGTCTCGATTCTATGTGACCATCAGATCTTCAGGATGCAGTCATTCGGGCGGCACCTATAATTCAGGAAGTGCAAGCTAGACCAAGGGGTATTAAGAATTGGTCTTATAGCGACCCAAACAGAGGAGCATTCAGACCCCAAGTGAAGAGAGTTCAAGGTCTCAATCAGGGACAAAGGAAGAAAGCAAGGACAAATAACGTCAACAACTTTGTTCCTACTCACAGTAATGGCCGAAACCTCCGATGTTTCCACTGCAACGAACTCGGTCACTTCAAAAGGCAATGTCCCAAGCTCAGCGAGGGACACCGTCAAGGTGCAGGCCGCGGTCAAGGAGCCGCCACCCGTGGAAGAGGAAGAACTGCCTGCATTACCAATAGGCAAAGATGTGAAGCAGAAGAAGAGGAAGATCCGACTATGGAAGCGGAATTCGAAAGAGCGACAGTCCATGCCGCTTTACACAAGAAGGGGCCGAATCGCCAGTTCTCAGTGATTCAAACACCGTCGGACTATCAAGGTAAAGGCTTCAAAACCTTGATTGATTGTGGCAGTACACATTCCTTTATCTCACCAGCGTGTGCTAAAAGATTAGGAATAGCCACAGTAAAAGCACCTACCCTACTTGTGGAATTGGCAAACGGTCGTGAGGTAACTTGTACCAGGAAAACTGCTAAGGAAGAGTTCTTTCTGGGAGGAAAGAAAACCTTAGTCAAATTCAGAGTCATGAATTTAGGTATCCATGAGTGTCTGCTCGGGATGGACTGGCTTAAGCCTAATGACGCCCACATCCACTGTGGAAAGGGT
Organism: Lygodium microphyllum; assembly: GCF_053477565.2. Lineage (NCBI taxonomy): Eukaryota > Viridiplantae > Streptophyta > Polypodiopsida > Schizaeales > Lygodiaceae > Lygodium > Lygodium microphyllum. The sequence goes on from NC_141151.1 coordinate 35,962,938, forward strand.
CAAGTTTCCTTTCGAAACTCTAAAAGAAAGTTTGTTACAACTCAAGGTGAGGCAGGAGTGCCAAGAATCCAGTTAGCCAAAGTATCGCGGATCATAAAAGGGGTTAGAAAAGGATTACCTGTTTACCTGATCAAACTCAACAAGTTAGATCAAAAGCAAGAGTCTCATGAGGGACCCTCTTGGCTAAAGGAGTACGCTGACGTATTCCCTGAGGAATTGTTTGAACTTCCACCTCCAAGAGAAGTTGATCGTGAAATAAGGCTAATGCCTGGAGCTACGCCAATTGCAAAGAGACCTTATAGAATGTCCATACCAGAAGCTATTGAGTTGAAGGAACAACTCAAGCAACTGTTAGATCAGGGTTACATCCGGCCTAGCAACTCACCATGGGGAGCTCCAGTACCATTCCAGAAAAAGAAAGATGGGACACTTCGACTATGTATTGATTACCGTGGGTTGAATCAATCAACAGTCAAGAACAAGTATCCTATTCCTAGAATAGATGAGCTTCTTGATCGCCTTCAAGGTGCAAAGATCTTCTCCAAAATTGATCTCAGGTCAGGTTACTATCAAATAAGGATCAAGGATGAAGATATTCCAAAAACGGCCTTCAATACAAGATATGGGCACTTTGAGTTCTTGGTTATGTCATTCGGGCTTACAAATGCACCTACCACCTTCAATAGATTAATGCAATATATTTTTTGACCATATCTTGATGATTTCGTGCTTGTCTTCTTCGATGACACTTTAGTTTATTCTAAATAGAAAGAAGATCATGAACCTCAACTTCGGATTGTCCTTGAGACAATGAGGTCTCATAAGCTGTATGCAAAAATGAAGAAGTGTGCATTCTTCAAACGTCAGATTGAATATCTAGGATTCATAGTATCATCAGAAGGAATATCAGTAGACCCAGCCAAAGTCAGAGATGTGCTTGAATGGCCAATACCAGTATCCGTCAAAGAAATACGTAGTTTTCTTGGCTTGACAGGATGGTATAGGGTCTTTATCAAAAACTATGCTTTGATTGCAGCACCTCTTACCGACTTACTAAAGAAGCAGACTTCTATTACATGGTCAACTCCCGAACAAAATAGCTTCGACCAATTGAAGCAATGTTTGGTATCAGCACCTATTCTAAAACTTCCTGACCTCAATAAGGAGTTCGAGGTAGTAACTGATGCCAGCATTCTTGCCTTGGGGTGTGTACTTATGCAGGAAGGTCATTTAGTAGCATATTCTTCAAGGAAATTGAAGAGTCATGAAAAGAATTATGCCACGCATGATCTGGAGTTATTAGCTGTCATCCATGCTCTAAAGCTTTGGAGACACTACCTGTTGGGTAACAAGTTTACTCTAGTAACCGATCATAAGAGTCTCAAATGGATTTTTACCTAGAACGAGCTCAACATGAGGCAACGTCGATGGATTGAAGTATTGGAGGAGTATGATTTTGAAATCAAGTATCCACCAGGGAAAGAGAATGTAGTTGCTGATGCACTCAGTCGCAAGGCATTCCTAAATTCACTAATCTTGCAAAATCCATCAACGGCTAGATCTCTGGCTACAAAGGTATCTATGCCAAGCAACCCTATACTCGAACTAGCTAGAGAGGAAACATGCCATGATTTGGCCTACCAAACCATGATAAAAGAAATATCTACCAAGGAGCAGAATCTGAAGTCACAAGCTAAGTATCAGGAATTTTCCATTGATAATGGACTTATCTACTACAGAACAAGGCTGTGTATACCAACAAGCCAGTAACTTAAGCAGAAGATATTATGGGAAGCTCATGATTCCCCTTTCGCAGGACATCCTGGCTATGCAAAAACTCTTAATGCAGTTAGGAAGAGCTACCATTGGGAGAGGCTCAAAGGTGACGTTCTCAAATATGTCACTGAATGTTTGTCTTGCCAACGTATCAAGTGTAATATTTCCGTTGTAAATATTTCCAACCCGTATGATACTCATGCAAGGGAATGACGGCATTGAATAATTGGATAATGAAATTATACATTCTCCATTGGCATGAACAAGAGCAAAGTCAAGGAAACCGCTTATGCTTGTGTGAACCCCCTCTTGGAAAGAAATCAAAATGAAATTTTTGATTTATGGTTATAAAAACAAATCCAGCCAACGATCGTGCTGGAGGAGAGAGAGGGGAGCTGCTATGACTTAGCTTCGGACTCGAGCTCGTAAGGGAATGTAGGCATGCATGATGCCGCGTGGGACGTGAGGGAGGACCCTCCCCCTCACTTATTTAAGTGCTGTGAAGGCTGCCGATGGGGAGGGAGCCGTGAGGAAGCTATCGAAGGGAAGAAGGACCGTGCTGTGAAGGCTGCAGTGCCGTGTGATCAGAGGAAGAGGACGAAACTTGTCGCTGCTTCCCACCTTCATTCCCCACCACACGTGACCCTCCCTGTGGCACGAATTGTAAGGGAAGAGGGTCAAAGGCACAAAACAAGAAGGGAGCCAAAGCTCCTGGGCGTGAGGGAAAGGACGATCGAAGGGAGAGAAGGAAGAGTGACCACAGTCCGCCAGGCCGCCACAGTCCGCCGCCACATTCTGCCAGGCCACCGCCAACATTTCGCCGCCCATCCTCGCCTTGACTACGACTCTCTTCCCAATCATTGGGACCTCCCCCGACGTTGCTGCAGACTCCCAGAAGCTTCTTAGAAGCTTCTTTAAGAAGCTTCTTTAAGAAGCTTCTAAGGGAAGGCCATAAGCCTTGGTCCTATGCGGGCTTCTCAGCCTTAAAACCGAGCCTTCCATACTCCCAAAAACCCGTGAGGCCGGTACTCTCAAGGGTCCGCACTAGGGAAGGGATCTCCGGCGTACGATTTTGAAGCGGCTCGCAAAATTGAAGAAGACTCATCGAATGTGTAAGGGTAAAGGCAAACCGGAAGTCCGTAAGCACGCTAACGATGGCTCCCAAGAAGTTGCAAGGCGCGCCTGCGGGAGATTCATCTCCTAGCATTCAAGTGGACATCTCCCCGAGCTTACAGACCCAGGTTTTTATTATTTTTGATTCTATGCAAAAGTAATGCATTAGGTATGATAACTCTCACGGAATAGAAAGCACCTATGCATGTTCAAATTTACCAAGCCGAATTAAAAGGCAATTGAGGAAAATTTGTCTAATTGATCGATTACTAGAATTATCTCATGACATGAAATAGAGTTATTAGCATTTTCAATATGATGAACGTAAGTTGTCTATCTGTCGTACAACCTTAGTATTATGTTGCCTTATCATGCATTTCAAAGGACGAGCCTAGAACACCTACCGCCTATCATTATAAGGCTGAAGTTATTAAGTGTATTTTTGACTAGACATGGAAAGAATAAGCTTATGTCGCAATTTAGGAAAAATCTTTATTGTAATGGTTCATGGGGGAAAAGTCGTTAACGCCCGTAGGAGGTTATCCGAAAAGTAATGGTGGTGTATCAAAAATGAATCTATGGATTGGCATGTGGCATGTGCTTGCAAGAAAGAATATACCAACACTAACTCTACAATAATCTCATTTAACTACGTTGTAGTTATGAAAGGGTTGCATGTTGCACTTTCATCGTGCATAAAATTCATTCATCAAGTGTTGCATTTGGGAAAGTTTGCAGGATTTAAACAAAGCATGAGATTCTAAAGTGTAGATAACAAGGTAGTAGACATGATTAATTGAAGTAGGTCCTAGTAGGTCCTAAGAAAGTTGGTATCTAGCTTATCATGTATTTTTACTTTACCAATGGAAGATAGAGTGAGTCGCATGTTTACATGTATGGTGATAGTCGAAACTATTTTTCTTCTTTAGATCTAGTTATTATCTCTAGGAAAGGATTCATCCTTGTCGCGAGACAAGCATAGTGAATTACCCAAATCACCTAGCCGCAAGGGATTCGTATGGCATGGTTCAGTCAACACGATAGATACCCCAAACACTAACTAGGTATTAGCACGTTAAGGATTCGGCCAAGTTTTCCAATTGTCGCTAAGTCGAAACCTTCATGCCCAATGGCCCTAACCATATTCCCGAAATGTTGAGTCAATTGGGTGCTCATGCAAACAATAATCTAGGGTTCCTACCCTAAGGACCAATCGTTCAAAATGATGAAACTCGAATTGAGTTGGAACCCTAGGACTAAACGTTGTCGATCTAGTGAAATTAGCGATGGGTTGGGTAAAAAGACACCCTAAACCCTGCATCTCGTCTGAAGATAATTCCGTGACCAGAAAACGCCATTCAATAGGTGAAATGATCTCTTGGAATGGAGGCGACACTTGTGCAACAAGTTGCAACGTCGCATAGCCTTGTGGTTTGATCGCAAGAAAGTTTTGCCATTCCTTGGAATGAGGTTGGCAGGTTCTTGCGCAAGTTTAACTTGCAAGCGGATGGTTAGTCATCCTGTTACATCGCCCTCATTAGGGAAAATTTGCCAAGTTAAGGGAAGTTAAGTAATTGCTCAGACGCAAATGATTAATCAATAAATTAAAGCGACATGGCCGCCGGTATTTACTATTAATAAAACCTAAAGCATTGGTTAAGTTGGGTTAACAGGGTATGACCCTATCCCAAAGACAATAGGAATCTTGCCAAGTTGCAACTGATTCCGGATCGAATGCTGGATGCATTCGGAGAGAAGGATTCACTCCTTAATAGTTTGCCAACTAAACGACCACTGGAATTGATTGTGCTTGTAACAATTTAGAAAGCAGTGTTTGCATTGTTTGTTCAAGGAACTAAAGGATGAAAGATATATAAATGCTTCAGGTTGAAGGCCTGAAGGGAGTGGCAGCTCAGTTACCCCCGACTGCCTGCCTGACCCTAACCAAGGGGGTTGTTGACCGCGCCGGGAACGTGGACCGAACCCGCCGCGTGAGGTCTTTCCGTTGAGCTCTACTTGGAGCAAGAGGACACTTGGGTGCCAGGGGGGGCTCTGGCCGTAAATCCCTCGCCTTCCGGGTCCTGCACAAGAGGCTAACGTGACTCGGGATTGGATCTCGAGGCCCGCATACTAGTCTACGGGCAGAAGCTTGGAATAGTGATCCCTAGCGGATCACTGATAGCCTTCGGGCGGATTATGAACAAGCCTATGGGCGGAACCCTCTGTATTTCAAAGATAAAATGATGATATGATAATTAAGAAGTTGTTTGATACTGTTTTTCTATGTCACGTGATAAGATTACGTGAAGGAACCAGTGCTTAATGGGATTAATCAAGGGAGCTGTTTGTTACATGTCAAACTAATGTGTTAGGTAATTACATAACTAAATCAAACCGAGGAAAGTGCGGAGGATGGACCATGGGTCCGTCCTATGGATGGGTGGTCCCGGTTAGCCGGGAACTTTTCTCAAAATCACTCGACGAATAGCGGGATGATCATCATCATCAAAGCTAATAATGAGAACGATGACCTAGAGTTACATCCTACCCGATTTACGATGTTTTAGGGGAATGGAATAGGACTATGCTTTATGGTAGAGGGGTTGAGCCTTGCATCCCTCTCGTTTCCCATTCTCCTTGAACCAAGTGCAGCGTGAATCCGCTTCGGACCTGGTGTTCCTGCATAAAGTAGTTCGCTCGGGTCTGACGCTAGTTGCTGTTAGGTAATGACCAAACATGGAAACCCTAATTCCGGTCGATCCTAAGTGGGAAACGGCCAGGATACTTCCGCTACGTGGTAGACGCGGGAAGACCCAGATTGCAAAACCCGTAACATTCCAAGGGAGTGCCAGGCAGAGTTTTCTAGACATTCTTCCCGATGGACTACTAAGACATGTCCTAGATGATTCTAGTGGACACGTTACAGTTGGTATCAGAGTCGACCAAGAACGGAATTGTTTTCGTGAGATCTCATTAAAATGAAGTAAAGAAATTGTTGCTGTCCAAACATTTCCTCATCTTCAATACTGTCTTGCAGAACTATGAAGCGTGGAACAAGTTTTTGGTGTTCCGGATCATGTTTATGACTACAATGCATTCTCCGCATTATAGGCAGAGAATTGAAATGATGAACATCCTGGAGCAGATTTATAATCCATCACCTTTATTTATAGAACGAAGATGGATCGGGTCTTCAAGAATCTACTACATAGCTGCCCACCGGTTCGCTTATCTACAAACCAACCTAAAGAGGATCAAGTGGTTGGAAGATTTGAAAGTCGTGAAGCTATTCATTTTTGTGGAAGCTCACGTAAATTCGACTCTGCATATTCAAGGTCGGAGGGTTGAATTGAACTCATAGGTATATGAGGAAGTAACCCGTGTAATCCCAGCTGACAGGATTAAGGTGTTGGGCTGCCATGGGAAGTATGGATTCCAGCGGAAAGGATATCCTGAACTTCCGATGAATTATCGATTCCTAAAGATTCATGACCCAAAACCTTACTATTACATAGTTCCTGTAGACAAATCCAATACAATGTTGTTCTCCCCAAACTAAAGGTAATGATTGGATTATCATCACATGAGATGTTGTATAAGGCTACGCCCATGTAAATATAAATAAGGACTTTCTTTATCAATATCCGATTGTGCATCAGGGTTGTTGCGAAAAGTTAAGTGGCTTCATGATTTATGATAGCTGAACTAAAGATAAGCTAATGTCAATTATCATACAATAATGTTAAAAAAACTTTTATCCAGGCACAACCCCAGGTACAGGTTCCAAATTCGCCCCCTACATCAAGTACCGCTGTGATCCAGGAGAAGAAGTTCCTCCTCAAACAGATAAAGCCACCCGAGTTTGACGGGAAAGGCAGATTCGTCCAGTCTGATGCTGAAATTTGGATTGAATCTATGGAGGATTACTTCGAAGCAGCTGGTACTGCACCTACCAATCAGGCCATGCTCGCCAAATTAAAACTCACCGGTGAAGCTAGATTATGGTGGAAACAATGGTGCAGGGATCAAGGGACTTCAGAGGGGTCCGTTACCTGGGAGAAGTTAAAGCAAGCCGTGCAGGGGAGATATTTGCCGCCTGCATATCGCACACAGAAGATGAATGAGTTCTATGAGTTAAAACAGTTAGGACTCACCCTTGACGCATACTACTCTAAATTTGTCTCACTCTTAAAGTATGCGCCACAAATGGACACGACGCAGCAGGTGTCCAAATTTTGCGCGCGCTTAAACCCACCTGTAAATACTCGTCTCGAATCTATGCGACCATCAGATCTTCACGATGCACTCATTCGAGCGGCACCTATAATTTAGGAAGTGCAAGCTAGACCGAGGGGTAACAAAAATTGGTCTTATAGCGACCCGAACAGAGGAGCATTCAGACCCCAAGTTAAGAGAGTTCAAGGCCACAATCAGGGACAAAGGAAGAAAGTAAGGACAAATAACGTCAATAACTTTGTTCCTACTCACAGTAATGGCCGAAACCTCCGATGTTTCCACTGCAATGAACTCGGTCACTTCAAAAGGCAATGTCCCAAGCTCAGCGAGGGGCACCGTCAAGGTGCAGGCCGCGGTCAGGGAGCCGCCACCCGTGGAAGAGGAAGAACTGCCTACATTACCAATAGGCAAAGATGTGAAGCAGAAGAAGAGGAAGATCCGACTATGGAAGCGGAATTCGAAAGAGCGACAGTCCATGCCACTTTACACAAGAAGGGGCCGAATCGCCAGTTCTTGGTGATTCAAACACCGTCGGACTATCAAGGTAAAGGTTTCAAAACCTTGATTGATTGTGGCAGTACACATTCCTTTATCTCACCAGCGTGTGCTAAAAGATTAGGGATAGCCACAGTAGAAGCTCCTACCCTACTTGTGGAATTGGCAAACGGTCGTGAGGTAACTTGTACCAGGCAAACTGCTAAGGAGGAGTTCTATCTGGGAGGAAGGAAGACCTCAGTCAAATTCAGAGTCATGAATTTAGGTATCCATGAGTGTCTACTCGGGATGGATTGGCTTAAGCCTAATGACGCTCACATCCACTGTGGAAAGGGTCAAGTTTCCTTTCGGAACTCTGAAAAAGAGTTTGTTACGACTCAAGGTGAAGCGGGAGTGCCAAGAATCCAGTTAGCCAAAGTATTGCGGATCTTAAAAGGGGCTAGAAAAGGATTACCTGTTTACCTGATCAAACTCAACAAATTAGATCAAAGGCAGGAGTCTCATGAGGAACCCTCTTGGCTAAAGGAATACGATGACGTATTCCCTGAGGAATTAACTGAACTTCCCCCTCCAAGAGAAGTTGATCATGAGATAAGGCTAATGCCTGGAGTTGCGCCAATTGCAAAGAGACCTTATAGAATGTCCATACCAGAAGCTATTGAGTTGAAGGAACAACTCAAGCAACTGTTAGATCAGGGTTACATCCGGCCTAGCAACTCACCATGGGGAGCTCCAGTACTATTCCAGAAAAAGAAAGATGGGACACTTCGACTATGTACTGATTACCGTGGGTTGAATCAATCAACAGTCAAGAACAAGTATCCTATTCCTAGAATAGATGAGCTTCTTGATCGCCTTCAAGGTGCAAAGATCTTCTCCAAAATTGATCTCAGGTCAGGTTACTATCAAATCAGGATCAAGGATGAAGATATTCCAAAAACGGCCTTCAATACAAGATATGGGCACTTTGAATTTTTGGTTATGTCATTCGGGCTTACAAATGCACCTGCCACCTTCAATAGACTAATGCAGGATATTTTTAGACCATATCTTGATGATTTCGTGCTTGTCTTCTTCGATGACACTTTAGTCTATTCTAAACATGAAGAAGATCATGAACCTCAACTTCGGATTGTCCTTGAGACAATGAGGTCTCATAAGCTATATGCAAAAATGAAGAAGTGTGCATTTTTCAAACATCAGATTGAATATCTAGGATTCATAGTATCATCAGAAGGAATATCAGTAGATCCAGCCAAAGTCAGAGATGTGCTTGAATGGCCAATACCAATATCCATCAAAGAAATACACAAATTTCTTGGCTTGACGGGATGGTATAGGGTCTTTATCAAAAACTATGCTTTGATTGCAGCACCTCTTACCGACTTACTAAAGAAGCAGACTTCTATTACATGGTCAACTCCCGAGCAAAATAGCTTCGACCAATTGAAGCAATGTTTGGTATCAGCACCTATTCTAAAACTTCCTAACCTCAATAAGGAGTTCGAGGTAGTAACTGATGCCAGCATTCTTGCCTTGGGGTGTGTACTTATGCAGGAAGGTCATCCAGTAGCATATTCTTCAAGGAAATTGAAGAGTCATGAAAAGAATTATGCCATGCATAATCTGGAGTTATTAGCTGTCATCCATGCTCTAAAGCTTTGGAGACATTACCTGTTGGGTAATAGGTTTACTCTAGTAACCGATCATAAGAGTCTCAAATGGGTTTTTACCCAGAACGAGCTCAACATGAGGCAACGTCGATGGATTGAAGTATTGGAGGAGTATGATTTTGAAATCAAGTATCGACCAGGGAAAGAGAATGTAGTTGCCGATGCACTCAGTCGCAAGGCATTCTTAAATTCCCTAATCTTGCAGAATCCATCAACGGCCAGATCTCTGGCTACAAAGGTATCTATGCCAAGCAACCCTATACTTGAACTAGCTAGAGAGGAAGCATGCCATGATTTGGCCTACCAAACCATGATAAAAGAAATATCTACCAAGGAGCAGAATCTGAAGTCACAAGCTAAGTATCGGGAATTTTCCATTGATAATGGACTTGTCTACTACAGAACAAGGCTATGTATACCAACAAGCCAGTCACTTAAGCAGAAGATATTATGGGAAGCTCATGATTCCCCCTTCGCAGGACATCCTGGCTATGCAAAAACTCTTAATGCAGTTAGGAAGAGCTACCATTGGGAGAGGCTCAAAGGTGACGTTCTCAAATATGTCACTGAATGTTTGTCTTGCCAACGTATCAAGGCTGAACATGTCATGATGCCAGGAAAATTGCAACCACTTGACATTCCCCAAATGAAATGGGAATTCATCAGTATGGATTTTGTGGTGGGCTTACCCCAAGTCCAAGGAGGATACAACTCCATTATGGTTGTAGTTGACATGCTTACTAAGGTTGCACACCTGATTCCAGTAAAGACAAACTATAAAGCCTCCGACATTGCAAGAGTGTTTATCAAGGAGATATTCAAGTTACATGGGTTACCTAGAAGGATCATTAGCGATCGAGATTCTCTCTTCACTTCACACTTCTGGAGAGCTATCTTTGAAGCTATTGGAACTCAACTCTGTTTTAGCACCGCCTACCATCCCCAAACGGATGGACAAACAGAGCGAGTAAATAAAATCATTGAGGATATGCTTAGGGCATACTGCTGTCGGGAGCCAAAGAGGTGGATTCAGTACTTGCCGTTAGTAGAATTTGCCTACAATGCTTCTTACCAGCAGAGCATCCAAATGACCCCTTTCCAGGCATTGTATGGTCATGATTGTCGAAGTCCCCTAAACTTTTCTGATCCAACCCTAAGAGTTGAAGCTTCAAGACAAATGTTGGAGGACATGGATGACCAAATAAGGTCAATAAGACAAGACATACAAGCAGCCAAAGATAGACAAAAGGCATATGCGGATTTAAAACGCCAAGAGAGGGTCTTCGGAGAAGGAGACATGGTCTTCATTCGTGTACGCCCTAAAAGGAGTTCTCTATCGCTAGGAGAATGCAAGAAGCTAAGTCCAAGCTATTGTGGGCCGTATAAAGTCCTCAAATGCCTGGGACCCAATGCTTGTAAATTGCAACTTCCGGATAACCTAAAAGTTCACAATGTATTCCATATTAGTCTCTTAAAAAAATATGTGCCCAACCCTAATCATGTACTCGATGACCAACAAATTGTAATGCCTAGTCAAGGAGTCCTTGAACTGAGACTGGATAAGATTTTTGATGTTAGAGAGAGACAGTTAAGATCTAGAACCTTGAAAGAATGCCTCGTCCAGTGGAAGGATTATCTCGAAGAGGATGCTACCTGGACGGATGAAAGCTCTCTCTATCTTCAATATCCCCAGTTTATCTCGAGATGAGGACATCTCGATTCTTCCAAGGGGGAGAGAATGTAATATTTCCGTTGTAAATATTTCCAACCCGTATGATACTCATGCAAGGGAATGACGGCATTGAATAATTGGATAATGAAATTATACATTCTCCATTGGCATGAACAAGACCAAAGTCAAGAAAACCGCTTATGCTTGTGTGAACCCCCTCTTGGAAAGAAATCAAAATGAAATTTTTGATTTATGGTTATAAAAACAAATCCAGCCAACGATTGTGCTGGAGGAGAGAGAGGGGAGCTGCTATGACTTAGCTTCGGACGGGAGCTCGTAAGGGAATGTAGGCATGCATGATGCCGCGTGGGACGTGAGGGAGGACCCTCCCCCTCACTTATTTAAGTGTTGTGAAGGCTGCCGATGGGGAGGGAGCCGTGAGGAAGCTGTCGAAGGGAAGAAGGACCATGCTGTGAAGGCTGCAGTGCCGTGTGATCAGAGGAAGAGGACGAAACTTGTCGCTGCTTCCCACCTTCATTCCCCACCACACATGACCCTCCCTGTGGCACGAATTGTAAGGAAAGAGGGTCAAAGGCACAAAACAAGAAGGGAGCCAAAGCTCCTGGGCGTGAGGGAAAGGACGATCGAAGGGAGAGAAGGGAGAGTGACCACAGTCCGCCAGGCCGCCACATTCCGCCAGGCCACCGCCAACATTCCGCCGCCCATCCTCGCCTTGACTACGACTCTCTTCCCAATCATTGGGACCCCCCCCCCCCCCCCCCCCCCGACGTTGCTGCAGACTCCCAGAAGCTTCTTAGAAGCTTCTTTAAGAAGCTTCTAAGGGAAGGCCATAAGCCTTGGTCCTATGCGGGCTTCTCAGCCTTAAAACCGGGCCTTCCATACTCCCAAAAACCCGTGAGGCCGGTACTCTCAAGGGTCCGCACTAGGGAAGGGATCTCCGGCGTACGATTTTGAAGCGGCTCGCAAAATTGAAGAAGACTCATCGAACGTGTAAGGGTAAAGGCAAACCGGAAGTCCGTAAGCACGCTAACGATGGCTCCCAAGAAGTTGCAAGGCGCGCCTGCGGGAGGTTCATCTCCTAGCATTCAAGTGGACATCTCCCCGAGCCCACAGACCCAGGTTTTTATGATTTTTGATTCTACGCAAAAGTAATGCATTAGGTATGATAACTCTCACGGAATAGAAAGCACCTATGCATGTTCAAATTTACCAAGCCGAATTAAAAGGCAATTGAGGAAAATTTGTCTAATTGATCGATTACTAGAATTATCTCATGACATGAAATAGAGTTATTAGCATTTTCAATATGATGAACGTAAGTTGTCTATCCGTCTTACGACCTTAGTATTATGTTGCCTTATCATGCATTTCAAAGGACGAGCATAGAACACCTACCGCCTATCATTATAAGGCTGAAGTTATTAAGTGTATTTTTGACTAGACATGGAAAGAATAAGCTTATGTCGCAATTTAGGAAAAATCTTTATTGTAATGGTTCATGGGGGAAAAGTCGTTAACACCCGTAGGAGGTTATCCGAAAAGTAATGGTGGTGTATCAAAAATGAATCTATGGATTGGCATGTGGCATGTGCTTGCAAGAAAGAATATACCAACACTAACTCTACAATAATCTCATTTAACTACGTTGTAGTTATGAAAGGGTTGCATGTTGCACTTTCATCGTGCATAAAATTCATTCATCAAGTGTTGCATTTGGGAAAGTTTGCAGGATTTAAACAAAGCATGAGATTCTAAAGTGTAGATAACAAGGTAGTAGACATGATTAATTGAAGTAAGTCCTAGTAGGTCCTAAGAAAGTTGGTATCTAGCTTATCATGTATTTTTACTTTACCAATGGAAGATAGAGTGAGTCGCATGTTTACATGTATGGTGATAGTCGAAACTATTTTTCTTCTTTAGATCTAGTTATTATCTCTAGGAAAGGATTCATCCTTGTCGCGAGACAAGCATAGTGAATTACCCAAATCACCTAGCCGCAAGGGATTCGTATGGCATGGTTCAGTCAACACGATAGATACCCCAAACACTAACTAGGTATTAGCACGTTAAGGATTCGGCCAAGTTTTCCAATTGTCGCTAAGTCGAAACCTTCATGCCCAATGGCCCTAACCATATTCCCGAAATGTTGAGTCAATTGGGTGCTCATGCAAACAATAATCTAGGGTTCCTACCCTAAGGACCAATCATTCAAAATGATGAAACTCGAATTGAGTTGGAACCCTAGGATTAAACGTTGTCAATCTAGTGAAATTAGGGATGGGTTGGGTAAAAAGACACCCTAAACCCTGCATCTCGTCTGAAGATAATTCCGTGACCAGAAAACGCCATTCAATAGGTGAAATGATCTCTTGGAATGGAGGCGACACTTGTGCAACAAGTTGCAACGTCGCATAGCCTTGTGGTTTGATCGCAAGAAAGTTTTGCCATTCCTTGGAATGAGGTTGGCAGGTTCTTGCGCAAGTTTAACTTGCAAGGGGATGGTTAGTCATCCTGTTACATCGCCCTCATTAGGGAAAATTTGCCAAGTTAAGGGAAGTTAAGTAATTGCTCGGACGCAAATGATTAATCAATAAATTGAAGCGACATGGCCGCCGGTATTTACTATTAATAAAACCTAAAGCATTGGTTAAGTTGGGTTAACAGGGTATGACCCTATCCCAAAGACAATAGGAATCTTGCCAAGTTGCAACTGATTCCGGATCGAATGCTGGATGCATTCGGAGAGAAGGATTCACTCCTTAACAGTTTTCCAACTAAACGACCACTGGAATTGATTGTGCTTGTAACAATTTAGAAAGCAGTGTTTGCATTGTTTGTTCAAGGAACTAAAGGATGAAAGATATATAAATGCTTCAGGTTGAAGGCCTGAAGGGAGTGGCAGCTCAGTTACCCCCGACTGCCTGCCTGACCCTAACCAAGGGGGTTGTTGACCGCGCTGGGAACGTGGACCGAACCCGTCGCGTGAGGTCTTTCCGTTGAGCTCTACTTGGAGCAGGAGGACGCTTGGGTGCCAGGGGGGCTCTGGCCGTAAATCCCTCGCCTTCCGGGTCCCGCACAAGAGGCTAACGTGACTCGGGATTGGATCTCGAGGCCCGCATACTAGTCTATGGGCAGAAGCTTGGAATAGTGATCCCTAGCGGATCACTGATAGCCTTCGGGCGGATTATGAACAAGCCTATGGGCGGAACCCTCTGTATTTCAAAGATAAAATGATGATATGATAATTAAGAAGTTGTTTGATACTGTTTTTCTATGTCACGTGATAAGATTACGTGAAGGAACCAGTGCTTAACGGGATTAATCAAGGGAGCTGTTTGTTATATGTCAAACTAATGTGTTAGGTAATTACATAACTAAATCAAACCGAGGAAAGTGCGGAGGATGGACCATGGGTCCGTCCTATGGATGGGTGGTCCTGGTTAGCCGGGAACTTTTCTCAAAATCACTCGACGAATAGCGGGATGATCATCATCATCAAAGCTAATAATGAGAACGATGACCTAGAGTTACATCCTACCCGATTTACGCTGTTTTAGGGGAACGGAATAGGACTATGCTTTATGGCAGAGAGGTTGAGCCTTGCATCCCTCTTGTTTCCCATTCTCCTTGAACCAAGTGCAGCGTGAATCCGCTTCGGACCTGGTGTTCCTGCGTAAAGTAGTTCGCTCGGGTCTGACGCTAGTTGCTGTTAGCTAATGACCAAACAGGGAAACCCTAATTCCGGTCGATCCTAAGTGGGAAATGGCCAGGATACTTCCGCTACGTGGTAGACGCGGGAAGACCTAGATTGCAAAACCCGTAACATTCCAAGGGAGTGCCGGGCGGAGTTTTCTAGACATTCTTCTCGATGGACTACTAAGACATGTCCTAGATGATTGTAGTGGACACGTTACAGTTGGTATCAGAGCCGACCAACAACGGAATTGTTTTCGTGAGATCTCATTAAAATGAAGTAAAGAAATTGTTGCTGTCCAAACATTTCCTCATCTTCAATACTGTCTTGCAGAACTATGAAGCGTGGAACAAGTTTTTGGTGTTCCGGATCATGTTTATGACTACAATGCATTCTCCGCATTATAGGCAGAGAATTGAAATGATGAACATCCTGGAGCAGATTTATAATCCATCACCTTTATTTATAGAACGAAGATGGATTGGGTCTTCAGGAATCTACTACATAGCTGCCCACCGGTTTGCTTATCTACAAACCAACCTAAAGAGGATCAAGTGGTTGGAAGATTTGAAAGTCGTGAAGCTATTCATTTTTGTGGAAGCTCACGTAAATTCGACTCTGCATATTCAAGGTCGGAGGGTTGAATTGAACTCATATGTATATGAGGAAGTAACCCGTGTAATCCCAGCTGACAGGATTAAGGTGTTGGGGTGCCATGGGAAGTATGGATTCCAGCGGAAAGGATATCCTGAACTTCCGATGAATTATCGATTCCTAAAGATTCATGACCCAAAACCTTACTATTACATAGTTCCTGTAGACAAATCCAATACAATGTTGTTCTCCCCAAACTAAAGGTAATGATTGGATTATCATCACACGAGATGTTGTATAAGGCTACGCCCATGTAAATATAAATAAGGACTTTCTTTATCAATATCCGATTGTGCATCAGGGTTGTTGCGAAAAGTTAAGTGGCTTCATGATTTATGATAGCTGAACTAAAGATAAGCTAATGTCAATTATCATACAATAATGTTAAAAAAACTTTTATCCAGGCACAACCCCAGGTACAGGTTCCAAATTCGCCCCCTACATCAAGTACCGCTGTGATCCAGGAGAAGAAGTTCCTCCTCAAACAGATAAATCCACCCGAGTTTGACGGGAAAGGAAGATTCGTCCAGTCTGATGCTGAAATTTGGATTGAATCTATGGAAAATTACTTCGAAGCAGCTGGTACTGCACCTACCAATCAGGCCATGCTCGCCAAATTAAAACTCACCGGTGAAGCTAGATTATGGTGGAAACAATGGTGCAGGGATCAAGGGACTTCAGAGGGGTCCGTTACCTGGGAGAAGTTAAAGCAAGCCGTGCAGGGGAGATATTTGCCGCCTGCATATCGCACACAGAAGATGAATGAGTTCTATGAGTTAAAACAGTTAGGACTCACCCTTGACGCATACTACTCTAAATTTGTCTCACTCTTAAAGTATGCGCCACAAATGGACACGACGCAGCAGGTGTCCAAATTTTGCGCGCGCTTAAACCCACCTGTAAATACTCGTCTCGAATCTATGCGACCATCAGATCTTCAGGATGCACTCATTCGAGCGGCACCTATAATTTAGGAAGTGCAAGCTAGACCGAGGGGTAACAAAAATTGGTCTTATAGCGACCCGAACAGAGGAGCATTCAGACCCCAAGTTAAGAGACTTCAAGGCCACAATCAGGGACAAAGGAAGAAAGCAAGGACAAATAACGTCAATAACTTTGTTCCTACTCACAGTAATGGCCGAAACCTCCGATGTTTCCACTGCAATGAACTCGGTCACTTCAAAAGGCAATGTCCCAAGCTCAGCGAGGGGCACCGTCAAGGTGCAGGCCGCGGTCAGGGAGCCGCCACCCGTGGAAGAGGAAGAACTGCCTGCATTACCAATAGGCAAAGATGTGAAGCAGAAGAAGAGGAAGATCCGACTATGGAAGCGGAATTCGAAAGAGTGACAGTCCATGCCACTTTACACAAGAAGGGGCCGAATCGCCAGTTCTTGGTGATTCAAACACCGTCGGACTATCAAGGTAAAGGTTTCAAAACCTTGATTGATTGTGGCAGTACACATTCCTTTATCTCACCAGCGTGTGCTAAAAGATTAGGGATAGCCACAGTAGAAGCTCCTACCCTACTTGTGGAATTGGCAAACGGTCGTGAGGTAACTTGTACCAGGCAAACTGCTAAGGAGGAGTTCTATCTGGGAGGAAGGAAGACCTCAGTCAAATTCAGAGTCATGAATCTAGGTATCCATGAGTGTCTACTCGGGATGGATTGGCTTAAGCCTAATGACGCTCACATCCACTGTGGAAAGGGTCAAGTTTCCTTTCGGAACTCTGAAAAAGAGTTTGTTACGACTCAAGGTGAAGCGGGAGTGCCAAGAATCCAGTTAGCCAAAGTATTGCGGATCTTAAAAGGGGCTAGAAAAGGATTACCTGTTTACCTGATCAAACTCAACAAATTAGATCAAAGGCAGGAGTCTCATGAGGAACCCTCTTGGCTAAAGGAATACGCTGACGTATTCCCTGAGGAATTAACTGAACTTCCCCCTCCAAGAGAAGTTGATCATGAGATAAGGCTAATGCCTGGAGTTGCGCCAATTGCAAAGAGACCTTATAGAATGTCCATACCAGAAGCTATTGAGTTGAAGGAACAACTCAAGCAACTGTTAGATCAGGGTTACATCCGGCCTAGCAACTCACCATGGGGAGCTCCAGTACTATTCCAGAAAAAGAAAGATGGGACGCTTCGACTATGTATTGATTACCATGGGTTGAATCAATCAACAGTCAAGGACAAGTATCCTATTCCTAGAATAGATGAGCTTCTTGATCGCCTTCAAGGTGCAAAGATCTTCTCCAAAATTGATCTCAGGTCAGGTTACTATCAAATCAGGATCAAGGATGAAGATATTCCAAAAACGGCCTTCAATACAAGATATGGGCACTTTGAATTTTTGGTTATGTCATTCGGGCTTACAAATGCACCTGCCACCTCCAATAGACTAATGCAGGATATTTTTAGACCATATCTTGATGATTTCGTGCTTGTCTTCTTCGATGACACTTTAGTCTATTCTAAACATGAAGAAGATCATGAACCTCAACTTCGGATTGTCCTTGAGACAATGAGGTCTCATAAGCTATATGCAAAAATGAAGAAGTGTGCATTTTTCAAACATCAGATTGAATATCTAGGATTCATAGTATCATCAGAAGGAATATCAGTAGATCCAGCCAAAGTCAAAGATGTGCTTGAATGGCCAATACCAATATCCATCAAAGAAATACACAGTTTTCTTGGCTTGACAGGATGGTATAGGGTCTTTATAAAAAACTATGCTTTGATTGCAGCACCTCTTACCGACTTACTAAAGAAGCAGACTTCTATTACATGGTCAACTCCCGAGCAAAATAGCTTCGACCAATTGAAGCAATGTTTGGTATCAGCACCTATTCTAAAACTTCCTAACCTCAATAAGGAGTTCGAGGTAGTAACTGATGCCAGCATTCTTGCCTTGGGGTGTGTACTTATGCAGGAAGGTCATCCAGTAGCATATTCTTCAAGGAAATTGAAGAGTCATGAAAAGAAGTATGCCACGCATGATCTGGAGTTATTAGCTGTCATCCATGCTCTAAAGCTTTGGAGACATTACCTGTTGGGTAATAGGTTTACTCTAGTAACCGATCATAAGAGTCTCAAATGGATTTTTACCCAGAACGAGCTCAACATGAGGCAACGTCGATGGATTGAAGTATTGGAGGAGTATGATTTTGAAATCAAGTATCGACCAGGGAAAGAGAATGTAGTTGCCGATGCACTCAGTCGCAAGGCATTCTTAAATTCCCTAATCTTGCAGAATCCATCAACGGCCAGATCTCTGGCTACAAAGGTATCTATGCCAAGCAACCCTATACTCGAACTAGCTAGAGAGGAAGCATGCCATGATTTGGCCTACCAAACCATGATAAAAGAAATATCTACCAAGGAGCAGAATCTGAAGTCATAAGCTAAGTATCGGGAATTTTCCATTGATAATGGACTTGTCTACTACAGAACAAGGCTATGTATACCAACAAGCCAGTCACTTAAGCAGAAGATATTATGGGAAGCTCATGATTCCCCCTTCGCAGGACATCCTGGCTATGCAAAAACTCTTAATGCAATTAGGAAGAGCTACCATTGGGAGAGGCTCAAAGGTGACGTTCTCAAATATGTCACTGAATGTTTGTCTTGCCAACGTATCAAGGCTGAACATGTCATGATGCCAGGAAAATTGCAACCACTTGACATTCCCCAAATGAAATGGGAATTCATCAGTATGGATTTTGTGGTGGGCTAACCCCAAGTCCAAGGAGGATACAACTCCATTATGGTTGTAGTTGACATGCTTACTAAGGTTGCACACCTGATTCCAGTAAAGACAAACTATAAAGCCTCCGACATTGCAAGAGTGTTTATCAAGGAGATATTCAAGTTACATGGGTTACCTAGAAGGATCATTAGCGATCGAGATTCTCTCTTCACTTCACACTTCTGGAGAGCTATCTTTGAAGCTATTGGAACTCAACTCTGTTTTAGCACCGCCTACCATCCCCAAACGGATGGACAAACAGAGCGAGTAAATAAAATCATTGAGGATATGCTTAGGGCATACTGCTGTCGGGAGCCAAAGAGGTGGATTCAGTACTTGCCGTTAGTAGAATTTGCCTACAATGCTTCTTACCAGCAGAGCATCCAAATGACCCCTTTCCAGGCATTGTATGGTCATGATTGTCGAAGTCCCCTAAACTTTTCTGATCCAACCCTAAGAGTTGAAGCTTCAAGACAAATGTTGGAGGACATGGATGACCAAATAAGGTCAATAAGACAAGACATACAAGCAGCCAAAGATAGACAAAAGGCATATGCAGATTTAAAACGCCAAGAGAGGGTCTTCGGAGAAGGAGACATGGTCTTCATTCGTGTACGCCCTAAAAGGAGTTCTCTATCGCTAGGAGAATGCAAGAAGCTAAGTCCAAGCTATTGTGGGCCGTATAAAGTCCTCAAATGCCTGGGACCCAATGCTTATAAATTGCAACTTCCGGATAACCTAAAAGTTCACAATGTATTCCATATTAGTCTCTTAAAAAAATATGTGCCCAACCCTAATCATGTACTCGATGACCAACAAATTGTAATGCCTAGTCAAGGAGTCCTTGAACTGAGACCGGATAAGATTTTTGATGTTAGAGAGAGACAGTTAAGATCTAGAACCTTGAAAGAATGCCTCGTCCAGTGGAAGGATTATCTCGAAGAGGATGCTACCTGGATGGATGAAAGCTCTCTCTATCTTCAATATCCCCAGTTTATCTCGAGATGAGGACATCTCGATTCTTCCAAGGGGGAGAGAATGTAATATTTCCGTTGTAAATATTTCCAACCCGTATGATACTCATGCAAGGGAATGACGGCATTGAATAATTGGATAATGAAATTATACATTCTCCATTGGCATGAACAAGACCAAAGTCAAGGAAACCGCTTATGCTTGTGTGAACCCCCTCTTGGAAAGAAATCAAAATGAAATTTTTGATTTATGGTTATAAAAACAAATCCAGCCAACGATTGTGCTGGAGGAGAGAGAGGGGAGCTGCTATGACTTAGCTTCGGACCGGAGCTCGTAAGGGAATGTAGGCATGCATGATGCCGCGTGGGACGTGAGGGAGGACCCTCCCCCTCACTTATTTAAGTGCTGTGAAGGCTGCCGATGGGGAGGGAGCCGTGAGGAAGCTGTCGAAGGGAAGAAGGACCATGCTGTGAAGGCTGCAGTGCCGTGTGATCAGAGGAAGAGGACGAAACTTGTCGCTGCTTCCCACCTTCATTCCCCACCACACATGACCCTCCCTGTGGCACGAATTGTAAGGAAAGAGGGTCAAAGGCACAAAACAAGAAGGGAGCCAAAGCTCCTGGGCGTGAGGGAAAGGACGATCGAAGGGAGAGAAGGGAGAGTGACCACAGTTCGCCAGGCCGCCACAGTCCGCCGCCACATTCCGCCAGGCCACCGCCAACATTTCGCCGCCCATCCTCGCCTTGACTACGACTCTCTTCCCAATCATTGGGACCCCCCCCCCCCCCGACGTTGCTGCAGACTCCCAGAAGCTTCTTTAAGAAGCTTCTAAGGGAAGGCCATAAGCCTTGGTCCTATGCGGGCTTCTCAGCCTTAAAACCGGGCCTTCCATACTCCCAAAAACCCGTGAGGCCGGTACTCTCAAGGGTCCACACTAGGGAAGGGATCTCCGGCGTACGATTTTGAAGCGGCTCGAAAAATTGAAGAAGACTCATCGAACGTGTAAGGGTAAAGGCAAACCGGAAGTCCGTAAGCACGCTAACGATGGCTCCCAAGAAGTTGCAAGGCGCGCCTGCGGGAGGTTCATCTCCTAGCATTCAAGTGGACATCTCCCCGAGCCCACAGACCCAGGTTTTTATGATTTTTGATTCTACGCAAAAGTAATGCATTAGGTATGATAACTCTCACGGAATAGAAAGCACCTATGCATGTTCAAATTTACCAAGCCGAATTAAAAGGCAATTGAGGAAAATTTGTCTAATTGATCGATTACTAGAATTATCTCATGACATGAAATAGAGTTATTAGCATTTTCAATATGATGAACGTAAGTTGTCTATCCGTCTTACGACCTTAGTATTATGTTGCCTTATCATGCATTTCAAAGGACGAGCATAGAACACCTACCGCCTATCATTATAAGGCTGAAGTTATTAAGTGTATTTTTGACTAGACATGGAAAGAATAAGCTTATGTCGCAATTTAGGAAAAATCTTTATTGTAATGGTTCATGGGGGAAAAGTCATTAACACCCGTAGGAGGTTATCCGAAAAGTAATGGTGGTGTATCAAAAATGAATCTATGGATTGGCATGTGGCATGTGCTTGCAAGAAAGAATATACCAACACTAACTCTACAATAATCTCATTTAACTACATTGTAGTTATGAAAGGGTTGCATGTTGCACTTTCATCGTGCATAAAATTCATTCATCAAGTGTTGCATTTGGGAAAGTTTGCAGGATTTAAAAAAAGGATGAGATTCTAAAGTGTAGATAACAAGGTAGTAGACATGATTAATTGAAGTAAGTCCTAGTAGGTCCTAAGAAAGTTGGTATCTAGCTTATCATGTATTTTTACTTTACCAATGGAAGATAGAGTGAGTCGCATGTTTACATGTATGGTGATAGTCGAAACTATTTTTCTTCTTTAGATCTAGTTATTATCTCTAGGAAAGGATTCATCCTTGTCGCGAGACAAGCATAGTGAATTACCCAAATCACCTAGCCGCAAGGGATTCGTATGGCATGGTTCAGTCAACACGATAGATACCCCAAACACTAACTAGGTATTAGCACGTTAAGGATTCGGCCAAGTTTTCCAATTGTCGCTAAGTCGAAACCTTCATGCCCAATGGCCCTAACCATATTCCCGAAATGTTGAGTCAATTGGGTGCTCATGCAAACAATAATCTAGGGTTCCTACCCTAAGGACCAATCGTTCAAAATGATGAAACTCGAATTGAGTTGGAACCCTAGGACTAAACGTTGTCGATCTAGTGAAATTAGGGATGGGTTGGGTAAAAAGACACCCTAAACCCTGCATCTCGTCTGAAGATAATTCCGTGACCAGAAAACGCCATTCAATAGGTGAAATGATCTCTTGGAATGGAGGCGACACTTGTGCAACAAGTTGCAACGTCGCATAGCCTTGTGGTTTGATCGCAAGAAAGTTTTGCCATTCCTTGGAATGAGGTTGGCAGGTTCTTGCGCAAGTTTAACTTGCAAGGGGATGGTTAGTCATCCTGTTACATCGCCCTCATTAGGGAAAATTTGCCAAGTTAAGGGAAGTTAAGTAATTGCTCGGACGCAAATGATTAATCAATAAATTGAAGCGACATGGCCACCGGTATTTACTATTAATAAAACCTAAAGCATTGGTTAAGTTGGGTTAACAGGGTATGACCCTATCCCAAAGACAATAGGAATCTTGCCAAGTTGCAACTGATTCCGGATCGAATGCTGGATGCATTCGGAGAGAAGGATTCACTCCTTAACAGTTTGCCAACTAAACGACCACTGGAATTGATTGTGCTTGTAACAATTTAGAAAGCACTGTTTGCATTGTTTGTTCAAGGAACTAAAGGATGAAAGATATATAAATGCTTCAGGTTGAAGGCCTGAAGGGAGTGGCAGCTCAGTTACCCCCGACTGCCTGCCTGACCCTAACCAAGGGGGTTGTTGACCGCGCCGGGAACGTGGACCGAACCCGCCGCGTGAGGTCTTTCCGTTGAGCTCTACTTGGAGCAGGAGGACGCTTGGGTGCCAGGGGGGCTCTGGCCGTAAATCCCTCGCCTTCCGGGTCCCGCACAAGAGGCTAACGTGACTCGGGATTGGATCTCGAGGCCCGCATACTAGTCTACGGGCAGAAGCTTGGAATAGTGATCCCTAGCGGATCACTGATAGCCTTCGGGCGGATTATGAACAAGCCTACGGGCGGAACCCTCTGTATTTCAAAGATAAAATGATGATATGATAATTAAGAAGTTGTTTGATACTGTTTTTCTATGTCACGTGATAAGATTACGTGAAGGAACCAGTGCTTAACAGGATTAATCAAGGGAGCTGTTTGTTATATGTCAAACTAATGTGTTAGGTAATTACATAACTAAATCAAACCGAGGAAAGTGCGGAGGATGGACCATGGGTCCGTCCTATGGATGGGTGGTCCCGGTTAGCCGGGAACTTTTCTCAAAATCACTCGACGAATAGCGGGATGATCATCATCATCAAAGCCAATAATGAGAACGATGACCTAGAGTTACATCCTACCCGATTTACGCTGTTTTAGGGAAACGGAATAGGACTATGCTTTATGGCAGAGAGGTTGAGCCTTGCATCCCTCTCGTTTCCCATTCTCCTTGAACCAAGTGTAGCGTGAATCCGCTTCGGACCTGGTGTTCCTGCGTAAAGTAGTTCGCTCGGGTCTGACGCTAGTTGCTGTTAGCTAATGACCAAACAGGGAAACCCTAATTCCGGTCGATCCTAAGTGGGAAACGGCCAGGATACTTCCGCTACGTGGTAGACGCGGGAAGACCTAGATTGCAAAACCCGTAACATTCCAAGGGAGTGCCGGGCGGAGTTTTCTAGACATTCTTCCCGATGGACTACTAAGACATGTCCTAGATGATTGTAGTGGACACGTTACATCAAGGCTGAACATGTCATGATGCCAGTAAAATTGCAACCACTTGACATTCCCCAAATGAAATGGGAATTCATTAGTATGGATTTTGTGGTGGGCTTACCCCAAGTCCAAGGAGGATACAACTCCATTATGGTTGTAGTTGACATGCTTACTAAGGTTGCACACCTGATTCCAGTAAAGACAAACTATAAAGCCTCCGACATTGCAAGAGTGTTTATCAAGGAGATATTCAAGCTACATGGGTTACCTAGAAGGATCATTAGCGATCGAGACTCTCTCTTCACTTCACACTTCTGGAGAGCCATCTTTGAAGCTATTGGAACTCAACTCTGTTTTAGCACTGCCTACCATCCCCAAACGGATGGACAAACAGAGCGAGTAAATCAAATCATTGAGGATATGCTTAGGGCATACTGCTGTCAAGAGCGGAAGAGGTGGATTCAGTACTTGCCGTTAGTAGAATTTGCCTACAATGCTTCTTACCAGCAGAGCATTCAAATGACCCCTTTCCAGGCATTGTATGGTCATGATTGTCGAAGTCCCCTAAACTTTTCTAATCCAATCCTAAGAGTTGAAGCTTCAAGACAAATGTTGGAAGACATGGATGACCAAATAAGGTCAATAAGACAAGACATACAAGCAGCCAAAGATAGACAAAAGGCATATGCGGATTTGAAACGCCAAGAGAGGGTCTTCGGAGAAGGAGACATGGTCTTCATTCGTGTACGCCCTAAAAGGAGTTCTCTATCTCTAGGAGAATGCAAGAAGCTAAGTCCAAGGTATTGTGGGCCATATAAAATCCTCAAATGCCTGGGACCCAATGCTTATAAATTGCAACTTCCGGATAACCTAAAAGTTCACAATGTATTCCATATTAATCTCTTAAAAAAATATGTACCCAACCCTAATCATGTACTTGATGACCAACAAATTGTAATGCCTAGTCAAGGAGTCCTTGAACTAAGACCGGAAAAGATTTTAGATGTTAGGGAGAGACAGTTAAGATCTAGAACCTTGAAAGAATGCCTCGTCCAGTGGAAAGATTATCCCGAAGAGGATGCTACCTGGATGGATGAAAGTTCTCTCAATCTTCAATATCCCCAGTTTATCTCGATATGAGGACATCTCGATTCTTCTAAGGGGGAGAGAATGTAATATTCCCACCCATGAATATTGACTTCCCGCACACGGCGTAAACCTTGTGCAAAGGTTATCTCTCATATTGAAATTGCCGGCAGTGTAACCAGTGACCTGCACGCGTGAAATCGGGACCTCCGCATTGGCAAGGCAAACCCGAGAGTTCAAACCCGCAAATCACACGTAAACACCCTCTTGGGAGGGGCAAATTGAATATTATCAAGGCAAATTTTTTTTTCTTTTTATCCCTTTTCCCCAGCCGATGCACGGCTGGAGGAGAGGGAGTGTGGGGGGATGGGACGTGGTGGAGTCGTGGGCTGCATGGGGAGGGGGGAACCCATGCAGGGGGCCACGTGGTGGAGCCCTTCTCTCCCCCCCCATGCCTATATAAACACCCGCTAAGGTGTTGAAGGGGGAGAGGAAAGGACAAACGGCTGCTGCCATCGCCGCGTTGGAGGGTGGAGTGGTGGGAGAGAAGAAGGTCGCCGCCGCCTTGCTGGAGACCACCAGGCCGCCGCCCATCCTCGCCATCGCCATCGCCATCAAGTCCTCGACGCCTTTCATTGGCCTCCCACGATGTCGTGCTGATCTCCAGAAGCTTCTTAGAAGCTTCTTTAAGAAGCTTCTTAGAAGCTTCTTTAAGAAGCTTCTAAGGATAAGGCCATAAGCCTTGGTCCTACGCGGGCTTTTCAGTTTTAAAACCGGGTTTCCCATAAGCCTTGGTCCTACGCGGGCTTTTCGGTTTTAAAACTGGGCCTTCCATAAGCCTTGAAACCCGCAAGCCGGTACTCTCAAGGATCCGCGCTTTGGAAGGAATCTCCGGCGTACGAGGGAAAAGGGGGAAAGATCTTGAAGCGGCTCGCAACGGTTGGAGAAGACTCATCGATCGTGTAAGGGTAAAGGCAAACCAGAAGTCCGTAAGCACGCTATCGATGGCTCCCAAGAAGTCGCAAGGCGCGCCTGCGGGAGGTTCTTCTCCTAGCATTCACGTGGACATCTCCCCGAGCCCACAGACTCAGGTTTTTACTATTGTGATTTCATACTAAAGTAATGCATTAAGCATGACAACTCCATGGATTAAGAAGCAACCGTGCATGTTCAAATTCACCTAACCTAAGTTAAATGAAATTGGGAAAAATTGGTATTTTCAATATAAACGCTAATCGTCCATCCATCGTACGACCTTAACAGTAAATTGCCTTGTCGTGCATTTTCAAAGGAAAGCCACATATTGCCTAGGTTTAATGAGGAAATTGTTAAGTGCATTCGTCATGAAGGAAAGGAGTATTTTTGTAATAACTCCCTTCGTTAGGATTCGCATGAGGAAATTGTTAAATTCTTTTGCACGGCATGAAAAAGACCCCCGATCTTATATAAGTTGCATGGGAAAAGATGCTTGAAATTAGATTAAATCGACACTTGCCTTAGTATTGCATGAACTTCATTCACGATGTTGTTGTATCTAAGGGTCGCACTTTTACTTTCGCAAATTTCATTTCATCATGTAGCATTTAGGAATGATTGCATGGCTTATAAAAGCATGAAATGCAAATACTTAGACACAAGGTTGTAGGTGTTACTCCTTCATGTAAATCCTAGTAAACCCTATGTAAGTTATCCTTCAAATTATCTTGCCTTTTGACTTTAACAAAAAAAGGGATAGGGCTATTGTGGATCTTATGGTGCGTGGAAGTAATGAATTACATGTTTACATGTATTGTAACATTTTGCAACTATTTTCCTACTTTAGATCAAGTATATCATCTCTAGGAAAGAATTGTCCTTGTCATAAGACAAGTAGGTCAATTTACCCAAGTCATTTGTGGTATCATGATTGCTAGGGTTTCGTATAGGCATAACTAGCCGATTCAATAAAAACCTCAAGTACTAGCTAGGGCTTGGCACGTTAGAGATGTAGCCAAGTATCGTACTTGGACGCCAAGTCGAAGTCCTCAAACCCAAAGGTCCTACCCACCTTCCCGGAAAGTTGAGCCAATGGGACGCACACAAAAATAAGGATCTAGGGTTTCTACCCTAAGGATCATTCGACCTAATGCCAGAACTTGGATTGAGTTGGAATCCCTAGGACCGAACGTTGTCGGCCTAGTGCGATTAGGATTGCGTTGAGTAATAAGACACCCTAAACCCTACTTCGAGTCTAATCATAATTCTTTGACCAGAGAACACCATTCAATGGGTGAAATGATCTCTTGGAATGGAGGCGACACTTGTGCAACAAGTTGCAACGTCGCATAGCCTTGTGGTTTGATCACAAGAAAGTTTTGCCATTCCTTGGAATGAAGTTGGCAGGTTCTTGCGCAAGTTTAACTTGCAAGGGGATGAGTAGTCATCCTGTTACATCACCCTCATTAGGAAAATTTGCCAAGTTAAGGAAAGTTAGGTATTTGCTTGGATGCAAATGATTAATCAATAAATTAAAGCGACATGGCTGCCAGGATTTACTATTAATAAAACCTAGGGTATTGGTTAAGTTGGGTTAACAGGGTATGGCCCTAACCCAAGGACAATAGGAATCTTGCCAAGTTGCAATTGATTCCGGATCGAATGCTGGATGCATTCGGAGAGAAGGATTCACTCCTTAATAGTTTGCCAAATAAACGACCACTGGAATTGATTGTGCTTGTAACAGTTTAGAAAGCACTGTTTGCATTGTTTGCTCAAGGAACTAAAGGATGAAAAGATATATAAATGCCTCAGGTTGAAGGCCTGAAGGGAGAGGCAGCTTCAGTTACCCCCGACTGCCTGCCTGACCCTAACCAAGGGGGTTGTTGACCGCGCCGGGAACGTGGACCGAACCCGCCGCAAGAGGTCTTTCCGTTGAGCTCTACTTGGAGCAGGAGGACGCTTGGGTGCGAGGGGGGGCTCTGGCCGTAAATCCCTCGCCTTCCGGGTCCTGCACAAGAGGCTAACGCGACTCGGGATTGGATCTCAAGGCCCGCATACTAGTCTACGCGCAGAAGCTTGGAATAGTGATCCCTAGCGGATTACTAGATAAGCCTTCGGGCGGATTATGGACAAGCCTACGGGCGGAATTCCTTGTATTCCAAAGATAAAACTTCTTTATGACTAAAGGATGAAAATATATATAAATGCCTCAGGTTGAAGGCCTGAAGGGAGAGGCAGCTTCAGTCAGCCCCGACTGCGTGCCTGACCCTAACCAAGGGTGTTGTTGACCGCGCTGGGAACGTGGACCGAACCCACCGCGAGAGGTCTTTCCGTTGAGCTCTACTTGGAGCAGGAGGACACTTGGGTGCCAGGGGGGGCTCTGGTCGTAAATCCCTCGCCTTCCGGGTCCTGCACAAGAGGCTAATGCGACTCGGGATTGGATCTCGAGGCCCGCATACTAGTCTACGGGCAGAAGCTTGGAATAGTGATCCCTAGCAGATTACTAGATAAGCCTTCGGGCGGATTATGGACAAGCCTACGGGCTGAACTCCTTGTATTCCAAAGATAAAATGATGAAATGATAATAAAGAAGTTGTTTGATATTGTTTTTTTCTATGTCAGGTGATAAGATTACGTGAAGGAACCAGTGCTTAACAGGGTTAATTAAAGAAGCTGTTTGTTATATGTCAAATTAATGTGTTAGATAATTACATAACTAAAACAAACCGAGGAAAGTGCGGAGGATGGACCATGGGTCCGTCCTACGGCTGGGTGGTCCCGGTTAGCCGGGAACTTTTCTCAAAAATCTCGAGGAACAGTGGAATGATCATCATCATTAAAATGAATAACGAGAACGATGACCTAGAGTTACATCTTACCCATATTTATGTTGTTTTAGGGGAACGGAATGGGACTATGCCTTATGGCAGAGAGGTTGAGCCTTGCATCCCTCTCGTTTCCCATTCTCTTTGAACCAAGTGCAGCGTGAATCCGCTTCGGACCTGGCGTTTCTGCGTAAAGTAGTTCGCTCGAGTCTGACGCTAGTTGCCGCTAGCTAATGACCAAACAGGAAAACCCAAACTCAGGTCGATCCTAAGTGGGAACGGCCAGGATACTTCCGCTACGTGGCAGACACGGGAAGACCTAGTTTGCAAAACCCGTAACATTCCGTGGGAGTGCCGGGCGGAGTTTTCTAGACATCCTTTCCGATGGACTGCTAAGACGTGTCCTGGATGATTCTAGCGGACACGTTACAGTTGGAATCAGAGCCGACCAACAACGGAATTGTTTTCGTGAGATCTCAATAAAATTAAGTAAAGAAATTGTTGCTGTCCAAACATTTCCTCATCTTCAATACTGTCTTGCAGAACTATGAAGCGTGGAACAAGTTTTTGGTGTTCCGGATCATGTTTATGACTGCAATGCATTCTTCACATTATAGGCAGAGAATTGAAATGATGAACATCCTGGAGCAGATTTATAATCCATCACCTTTATATATAGAACGAAGATGGACTGGGTCTTCAGGAATCTACTGCATAGCTGCCCACCAGTTCGCTTATCTACAAACCAACCTAAAGAGGATCAAGTGGTTGGAAGACTTGAAAGTCGTGAAGCTGTTCATTTTTGTGGAAGCTCACGTAAATTCGACTTTGCATATTCAAGGTCGGAGGGTTGAATTGAACTCATATGTATATGAGGAAGTAACCCGTGTAATCCTAGCCGACAGGATTAAGGTGTTGGGCCGCCATGGGAAGTATGGATTCCAGCGGAAAGGATATCCTGAACTTCCAATGAATTATCAATTCCTAAAGATCCATGACCCAAAACCCTACTATTATACAGTTCCTGTAGACAAATGCAATACAACGTTATTCTCCCCAAACTAAATGTAATGATTGGATTATCATCACACGAGATGTTGTATAAGGCTACGCCCATGTAAATATAAATAAGGACTTCTTTTATCAATATCCGATTGTGCATCAAGGTTGTTACAAAAAGTTAAGCAGCTTCATGATTTACGAGATAGCTGAACTAAAGATAAGCTAATGTCAATTATCATACAATAACGTTAAGAAAACTTTTACCCAGGCACAACCCCAAGTACAAGTTCCAAATTCGCCCCCTACATCAAGTACTGCTGTGATCCAGGAGAAGAAGTTCCTCCTCAAACAGATAAAGCCACCCGAGTTTGACGGGAGAGGCAGATTCGTCCAGTCTGATGCTGAAATTTGGATTGAATCTATGGAGGATTACTTCAAAGCAGCTGGTACTGCACCTACCAATCAGGCCATGCTCGCCAAATTAAAACTCACCGGTGAAGCTAGACTATGGTGGAAACAATGGTGCAGGGATCAAGGGACTTCAGAGGGGTCCGTTACCTGGGAGAAGTTAAAGCAAGCCGTGCAGGGGAGATATTTGCCACCTGCATATCGTACACAGAAAATGAATGAGTTCTATGAGCTAAAACAGTTAGGACTCACCCTTGACGCATACTACTCTAAATTTGTCTCACTCTTAAAGTATGCGCCACAAATGGACACGACGCAGCAGGTGTCCAAATTTTGCGCAGGCTTAAATTCACCTGTAAATACTCGTCTCGATTCTATGCAACCATCAGATCTTCAGGATGCACTCATTCGAGCGGCACCTATAATTCAGGAAGTGCAAGCTAGACCAAGGGGTATTAAGAATTGGTCTTATAGCGACCCGAACAGAGGAGCATTCAGACCCCAAGTGAAGAGAGTTCAAGGTCTCAATCAGGGACAAAGGAAGAAAGCAAGGACAAATAACGTCAACAACTTTGTTCCTACTCACAGTAATGGCCGAAACCTCTGATGTTTCCACTGCAACAAACTCGGTCACTTCAAAAGGCAATGTCCCAAGCTCAGCGAGGGACACCGTCAAGGTGCAGGGCGCGGTCAAGGAGCCGCCACCTGTGGAAGGGGAAGAACTGCCTGCATTACCAATAGGCAAAGATGTGAAGCAGAAGAAGAGGAAGATCCGACTATGGAAGCGGAATTCGAAAGAGCGACAGTCCATGCCGCTTTACACAAGAAGGGGCCGAATCGCCAGTTCTCGGTGATTCAAACACCGTCGGACTATCAAGGTAAAGGCTTCAAAACCTTGATTGATTGTGGCAGTACACATTCCTTTATCTCACCAGCGTGTGCTAAAAGATTAGGAATAGCCACAGTAAAAGCACCTACCCTACTTGTGGAATTGGCAAACGGTCGTGAGGTAACTTGTACCAGGCAAACTGCTAAGGAAGAGTTCTTTCTGGGAGGAAAGAAAACCTTAGTCAAATTCAGAGTCATGAATTTAGGTATCCATGAGTGTCTGCTCGGGATGGATTGGCTTAAGCCTAATGACGCCCACATCCACTGTGGAAAGGGTCAAGTTTCCTTTCGAAACTCTGAAAGAAAGTTTGTTACAACTCAAGGTGAGGCAGGAGTGCCAAGAATCCAGTTAGCCAAAGTATCGCGGATCATAAAAGGGGTTCGAAAAGGATTACCTGTTTACCTGATCAAACTCAACAAGTTAGATCAAAAGCAAGAGTCTCATGAGGGACCCTCTTGGCTAAAGGAGTACGCTGACATATTCCCTGAGGAATTGACTGAACTTCCACCTCCAAGAGAAGTTGATCATGAAATAAGGCTAATGCCTGGAGCTGCGCCAATTGCAAAGAGACCTTATAGAATGTCCATACCAGAAGCTATTGAGTTGAAGGAACAACTCAAGCAACTGTTAGATTAGGGTTACATCCGGCCTAGCAACTCACCATGGGGAGCTCCAGTACTATTCTAGAAAAAGAAAGATGGGACACTTCGACTATGTATTGATTACTATGGGTTGAATCAATCAACAGTCAAGAACAACTATCCTATTCCTAGAATAGATGAGCTTCTTGATCGCCTTCAAGGTGCAAAGATCTTCTCCAAAATTGATCTCAGGTCAGGTTACTATCAAATAAGGATCAAGGATGAAGATATTCCAAAAACGGCCTTCAATACAAGATATCGGCACTTTGAGTTCTTGGTTATGTCATTCGGGCTTACAAATGCACCTGCCACCTTCAATAGATTAATGCAGGATATTTTTAGACCATATCTTGATGATTTCGTGCTTGTCTTCTTCGATGACACTTTAGTTTATTCTAAACAGGAAGAAGATCATGAACCTCAACTTCGGATTGTCCTTGAGACAATGAGGTCTCATAAGCTGTATGCAAAAATGAAGAAGTGTGCATTCTTCAAACGTCAGATTGAATATCTAGGATTCATAGTATCATTAGAAGGAATATCAGTAGACCCAGCCAAAGTCAGAGATGTGCTTGAATGGCCAATACCAGTATCCGTCAAAGAAATACGTAGTTTTCTTGGCTTGACAGGATGGTATAGGGTCTTTATCAAAAACTATGCTTTGATTGCAGCACCTCTTACCGACTTACTAAAGAAGCAGACTTCTATTACATGGTCAACTCCCGAACAAAATAGCTTCGACCAATTGAAGCAATGTTTGGTATCAGCACCTATTCTAAAACTTCCTGACCTCAATAAGGAGTTCGAGGTAGTAACTGATGCCAGCATTCTTGCCTTGGGGTGTGTACTTATGCAGGAAGGTCATCCAGTAGCATATTCTTCAAGGAAATTGAAGAGTCATGAAAAGAATTATGCCACGCATGATCTGGAGTTATTAGCTGTCATCCATGCTCTAAAGCTTTGGAGACACTACCTGTTGGGTAACAAGTTTACTCTAGTAACCGATCATAAGAGTCTCAAATGGATTTTTACCCAGAATGAGCTCAACATGAGGCAACGTCGATGGATTGAAGTATTGGAGGAGTATGATTTTGAAATGAAGTATCGACCAGGGAAAGAGAATGTAGTTGCCGATGCACACAGTCGCAAGGCATTCCTAAATTCACTAATCTTGCAGAATCCATCAACGGCCAGATCTCTGGCTACAAAGGTATCTATGCCAAGCAACCCTATACTCGAACTAGCTAGAGAGGAAGCATGCCATGATTTGGCCTACCAAACCATGATAAAAGAAATATCTACCAAGGAGCAAAATCTGAAGTCACAAGCTAAGTATCCGGAATTTTCCATTGATAATGGACTTATCTACTACAGAACAAGGCTGTGTATACCAACAAGCCAGTCACTTAAGCAGAAGATATTATGGGAAGCTCATGATTCCCCTTTCGCAGGACATCCTGGCTATGCAAAAACTCTTAATGCAGTTAGGAAGAGCTACCATTGGGAGAGGCTCAAAGGTGACGTTCTCAAATATGTCACTGAATGTTTGTCTTGCCAACGTATCAAGGCTGAACATGTCATGATGCCAGGAAAATTGCAACCACTTGACATTCCCCAAATGAAATGGGAATTCATCAGTATGGATTTTGTGGTGGGCTTACCCCAAGTCCAAGGAGGATACAACTCCATTATGGTTGTAGTTGACATGCTTACTAAGGTTGCACACCTGATTCCAGTAAAGACAAACTATAAAGCCTCCGACATTGCAAGAGTGTTTATCAAGGAGATATTCAAGCTACATGGGTTACCTAGAAGGATCATTAGCGATCGAGACTCTCTCTTCACTTCACACTTCTGGAGAGCCATCTTTGAAGCTATTGGAACTCAACTCTGTTTTAGCACTGCCTACCATCCCCAAACGGATGGACAAACAGAGCGAGTAAATCAAATCATTGAGGATATGCTTAGGGCATACTGCTGTCGAGAGCGGAAGAGGTGGATTCAGTACTTGCCGTTAGTAGAATTTGCCTACAATGCTTCTTACCAGCAGAGCATTCAAATGACCCCTTTCCAGGCATTGTATGGTCATGATTGTCGAAGTCCCCTAAACTTTTCTGATCCAACCCTAAGAGTTGAAGCTTCAAGACAAATGTTGGAAGACATGGATGACCAAATAAGGTCAATAAGACAAGACATACAAGCAGCCAAAGATAGACAAAAGGCATATGCGGATTTGAAATGCCAAGAGAGGGTCTTCGGAGAAGGAGACATGGTCTTCATTCGTGTACGCCCTAAAAGGAGTTCTCTATCTCTAGGAGAATGCAAGAAGCTAAGTCCAAGCTATTGTGGGCCGTATAAAATCCTGAAATGCCTGGTGCCCAATGCTTATAAATTGCAACTTTCGGATAACCTAAAAGTTCACAATGTATTCCATATTAGTCTCTTAAAAAAATATAAACCCAACCCTAATCATGTACTTGATGACCAACAAATTGTAATGCCTAGTCAAGGAGTCCTTGAACTAAGACCGGAAAAGATTTTAGATGTTAGGGAGAGATAGTTAAGATCTAGAACCTTGAAAGAATGCCTCGTCCAGTGGAAAGATTATCCCGAAGAGGATGCTACCTGGATGGATGAAAGTTCTCTCAATCTTCAATATCCCCAGTTTATCTCGAGATGAGGACATCTCGATTCTTCTAAGGGGGAGAGAATGTAATATTCCCACCCATGAATATTGACTTCCCGCACACAGCGTAAACCTTCTGCAAAGGTTATCTCTCATATTGAAATTGCCCGCAGTGTAACCAGTGACCTGCACGCGTGAAATCAGGACCTCCGCATTGGCAAGGCAAACCCGAGAGTTCAAACCCGCAAATCACACATAAACACCCTCTTGGGAGGGGCAAATTGAATATTATCAAGGCAATTTTTTTTTTCTTTTTATCCCTTTTCCCTAGCAGATGCACAGCTGGAGGAGAGGGAGTGTGGGGGGATGGGACGTGGTGGAGTCGTGGGCTGCATGGGGAGGGGGGAACCCATGCAGGGGGCCACGTGGTGGAGCCCTTCTCTCCCCCCCCATGCCTATATAAACACCCGCTAAGGTGTTGAAGGGGGAGAGGAAAGGACAAACGACTGCTGCCATCGCCGCGTTGGAGGGTGGAATGCTGGGAGAGAAGAAGGTCGCCGCCGCCTTGCTGGAGACCACCAGGCCGCCGCCCATCCTCGCCATCGCCATCGCCATCAAGTCCTTGACGCCTTTCATTGGGCCTCCCACGACGTCGTGCTGATCTCCAGAAGCTTCTTAGAAGCTTCTTTAAGAAGCTTCTAAGGATAAGGCCATAAGCCTTGGTCCTACGCGGGCTTTTCAGTTTTAAAACCGGGTTTTCCATAAGCCTTGGTCCTACGCGGGCTTTTCGGTTTTAAAACCGGGCCTTCCATAAGCCTTGAAACCCGCAAGCCGGTACTCTCAAGGATCCGCGCTTTGGAAGGAATCTCCGGCGTACGAGGGAAAAGGGGGAAAGATCTTGAAGCGGCTCGCAACGGTTGGAGAAGACTCATCGATTGCGTAAGGGTAAAGGCAAACCGGAAGTCCGTAAGCACGCTATCGATGGCTCCCAAGAAGTCGCAAGGCGCGCCTGCGGGAGGTTCTTCTCCTAGCATTCACGTGGACATCTCCCCGAGCCCACAGACTCAGGTTTTTACTATTGTGAGTTCATACTAAAGTAATGCATTAAGCATGACAACTCCATGGATTAAGAAGCAACCGTGCATGTTCAAATTCACCTAAGCTAAGTTAAATGAAATTGGGAAAAATTGATATTTTCAATATAAACGCTAATCGTCCATCCATCGTACGACCTTAACAGTAAATTGCCTTGTCGTGCATTTTCAAAGGAAAGCCACATATTGCCTAGGTTTAATGAGGAAATTGTTAAGTGCATTCATCATGAAGGAAAGGAGTATTTTTGTAATAACTCCCTTCGTTAGGATTCGCATGAGGAAATTGTTAAATTCTTTTGCACGGCATGAAAAAGACCCCCGATCTTATATAAGTTGCATGGGAAAAGATGCTTGAAATTAGATTAAATCGACACTTGCCTTAGTATTGCATGAACTTCATTCACGATGTTGTTGTATCTAAGGGTCGCACATTTACTTTCGCAAATTTCATTTCATCATGTAGCATTTAGGAATGATTGCATGGCTTATAAAAGCATGAAATGAAAATACTTAGACACAAGGTTGTAGGTGTTATTCCTTGATGTAAATCCTAGTAAACCCTATGTAAGTTATCCTTCAAATTATCTTGCCTTTTGACTTTAACAAAAAAAGGGATAGGGCTATTGCGGATCTTATGGTGCGTGGAAGTAATGAATTACATGTTTACATGTATTGTAACATTTTGCAACTATTTTCCTACTTTAGATCAAGTATATCATCTCTAGGAAAGAATTGTCCTTGTCATAAGACAAGTAGGTCAATTTACCCAAGTCATTTGTGGTATCATGACTGCTAGGGTTTCGTATAGGCATAACTAGCCGATTCAATAAAAACCTCAAGTACTAGCTAGGGCTTGGCACGTTAGAGATGTAGCCAAGTATCGTACTTGGACGCCAAGTCGAAGTCCTCAAACCCAAAGGTCCTACCCACCTTCCCGGAAAGTTGAGCCAATGGGACGCACACGAAAATAAGGATCTAGGGTTTCTACCCTAAGGATCATTCGACCTAATGCCAGAACTTGGATTGAGTTGGAATCCCTAGGACCGAACGTTGTCGGCCTAGTGGGATTAGGATTGCGTTGAGTAAGAAGACACCCTAAACCCTACTTCCAGTCTAATCATAATTCTTTGACCAGAAAACACCATTCAATGGGTGAAATGATCTCTTGGAATGGAGGTGACACTTGTGCAACAAGTTGCAACGTCGCATAGCCTTGTGGTTTGATCACAAGAAAGTTTTGCCATTCCTTGGAATGAAGTTGGCAGGTTCTTGCGCAAGTTTAACTTGCAAGGGGATGAGTAGTCATCCTGTTACATCACCCTCATTGGGAAAATTTGCCAAGTTAAGGAAAGTTAGGTATTTGCTTGGACGCAAATGATTAATCAATAAATTAAAGCGACATGGCCGCCAGGATTTACTATTAATAAAACCTAGGGTATTGGTTAAGTTGGGTTAACAGGGTATGGCCCTAACCCAAGGACAATAGGAATCTTGCCAAGTTGCAATTGATTCCGGATCGAATGCTGGATGCATTCGGAGAGAAGGATTCACTCCTTAACAGTTTGCCAAATAAACGACCACTGGAATTGATTGTGCTTGTAACAGTTTAGAAAGCATTGTTTGCATTGTTTGCTCAAGGAACTAAAGGATGAAAAGATATATAAATGCCTCAGGTTGAAGGCCTGAAGGGAGAGGCAGCTTCAGTTACCCCCGACTGCCTGCCTGACCCTAACCAAGGGGGTTGTTGACCGCACCGGGAACGTGGACCGAACCCGCCGCGAGAGGTCTTTCCGTTGAGCTCTACTTGGAGTAGGAGGACGCTTGGGTGCCAGGGGGGGCTCTGGCTGTAAATCCCTCACCTTCCGGGTCCTGCACAAGAGGCTAACGCGACTCGAGATTGGATCTCGAGGCCCGCATACTAGTCTACGGGCAGAAGCTTGGAATAGTGATCCCTAGCGGATTACTAGATAAGCCTTCGGGCGGATTATGGACAAGTCTACGGGCGGAACTCCTTGTATTCCAAAGATAAAATGATGAAATGATAATAAAGAAGTTGTTTGATATTGTTTTTTTCTATGTCACGTGATAAGATTACGTGAAGGAACCAGTGCTCAACAGGGTTAATTAAAGAAGCTGTTTGTTATATGTCAAATTAATGTGTTAGATAATTACATAACTAAAACAAACCGAGGAAAGTGCGGAGGATGGACCATGGGTCCGTGCTACGGCTGGGTCGTCCCGGTTAGCCGGGAACTTTTCTCAAAAATCTCGAGGAACAGCGGAATGATCATCATCATTAAAACGAATAACGAGAACGATGACCTAGAGTTACATCTTACCCATATTTGCGTTGTTTTAGGGGAACGGAATGGGACTATGCTTTATGGCAGAGAGGTTGAGCCTTGCATCCCTCTCGTTTCCCATTCTATTTGAACCAAGTGCAGCGTGAATCCGCTTCGGACCTGGCGTTTCTGCGTAAAGTAGTTCGCTCGGGTCTGACGCTAGTTGCTGCTAGCTAATGACCAAACAGGAAAACCCAAACTTAGGTCGATCCTAAGTGGGAACGGCCAGGATACTTCCGCTACGTGGCAGACACAGGAAGACCTAGTTTGCAAAACCCGTAACATTCCGTGGGAGTGTCGGGCGGAGTTTTCTAGACATCCTTTCCGATGGACTGCTAAGACGTGTCCTGGATGATTCTAGCGGACACGTTACAGTTGACCATACGATTGATGTTTGCTTCTTTAGTAGATCGGTCAGCGATGCTGCAATCAAAGCACAGTTTTTTATAAAGACCTTGTACCATCCTGTCAATCCAAGAAAACTACATATTTCTTTGATAGTTGTTGGTGTTGGCCTCTCCAGAACGTCTCTGACCTTGGTCGGGTCTACTAAAATTCTTTCGGCTGATACAATGAATCCCATATATTCAATCTATCACTTGAAAAATGCACACTTCTTCTTCTTGGCATAAAGCTTGTGTGCCCTCATTGTTTCAAGGACGATGCGAAGCTGGGGTTCATGATCTTTTCATATTTGGAGTAGACTAAGGTATCATCGAAGAAGATGAGTATGAAGTCATCACAATATGGCCTAAAGATATCCTGCATTAGCCTATTGAAGGTAGCATGAGCATTTTTCAACCCGAATGACATGACCAGGAACTCAAAGCATCCATATCTTGTGCTGAATGCCATCTTTGGGGTATCTTCTTCCTTGATCCTTATCTGATAGTATCCAGACCTGAGATCGATCTTGGAGAAGATATTCACACCTTGAAGACGGTCAAGAAGTTCATCTATTCTTGGAATGGGGTATTTGTTCTTAATGGTTGATTGATTCAACCCTCTATAATCAATACATAGCCGAAGTGTTCCATCTTTCTTATTCTGGAATAGCATTGGAGCTCCCCATGGTGAATTGCTAGGGCGGATGTAGCCATGTTCTAACAATTGCTTGAGTTGCTCCTTCAACTCAATCGATTTTAGGATGGACATTCTATATGGCCTCTTCGATTGGTGCAACTCCTTACACTAGCTTGATTTCATATCAACTTCCCTTTGAGGAGGAAGTTTTGTCAGCTCTTCAGGAAATACGTCTGTGTATTCCTTTAGCCATGAAGGTTCTTCCCTAGACTCCTGATTTTGATCTAGCTTATTAAGCTTAATCAAATAGACAAGTAGCCCCTTTCTAACTCC
Source organism: Lygodium microphyllum (assembly GCF_053477565.2). NCBI lineage: Eukaryota > Viridiplantae > Streptophyta > Polypodiopsida > Schizaeales > Lygodiaceae > Lygodium > Lygodium microphyllum. The sequence continues at coordinate 36,002,145 of NC_141151.1, forward strand.
TTTTATTATCTGAGATGCTTTGGCCAGTTGAATTTTTTGCTTCCCAGCCTCTCCTTAAGTTGTGACCAATTCCCCTTCAGAATTTCGAAAGGAAACTTGTCCCTTTGCACAGTGAATGTGGGCATCATTGGGTTTAAGCCAATCCATTCCGAGCAAACACTCGTGGATACCTAGGTTCATAACCTTGAATCTGACCGAAGTCGACTTTCCTCCCAGTAGGAATTTCACCTTAGTAGTTTGCTTGGTACAAGTGACCTAACAACCATTTGCTAATTCCACAAGTAAGGTAGGTTCATCTTTTGTGGCTATTCCTAATCTTCTTGCACAAGCTGGTGAAATGAAGGAATGTGTACTGCCATAATCAATCAAGGTTTTAAAGCCTTTACCTTGATAATCCGATGGGGTTTAAATCACCAAAAATTGGCGATTCGGGCCTTTCTTGTGAAGAGAGGCATGGATTGTTGCCCTCTCAATGTTTGCTTCCATGGTTGGATCTTTTTCATTACCAAACTCCTTGTTAGCAACATTGGCGGTCCTCCCTCTAGCTCGGGTGATGGCTCCTTGTCCATGGATGGTTCCTTGGGATGGTCCTTGACGTTTTCCTCTGTTAATCTTGGGACACTGCCTTTTAAAATGACCAGGCTCATTGCAATGGAAACAACGGAGGTTGCGGCCATTTCCTTGGCTAGGAACGAAATTGTTGGGAGTGTTTGCTCTAGCTTTCATCCTTTGTACCTAATTTTGGCCATGTGTTCTCTTCGCTTGGGACCTATACACTCATTCTCATCCTTGTAAGACCAAGTCTTGTTATTTATTGGCTTGGTCTGTACCTCCTGTATAATGAGTGCAGCTCGAATGAGTGCGTCCTGAAGATCTGTTGGCCGCATTGATTCAAGGCGGGTGTTTATAGGTGGTTTTAATCTGGCACAAAACGTTGACACGTGTTGTGTTATATCCATTTGTGGCACATACTTTAGAAGAATGAAAAACTTTGAATGGTATGCATCAAGGGATAGACCAAGCTGTTTGAGCTCATAGAAATCATTCATCTTCTGCATGTGGTAGGCAAGTGGTAGATATCTTCCTCACACAGCTCTTTTTAGCTTCTCCCAAGTAACTAACCCTTCCGAGACCCCTTGGTACCTGCACCATTGCTACCACCAAAGCCTTGCTTCGCCGATAAGCTTCAATTTGGCGAGCATTGTTTGGTTAGCGGGTGGAGTACTGGCTGCTTCAAAATAATCCTCCATGGATTAGATCCAAATCTTGGCATCAATTTGGACGGCCGTAAAATTCTGGTGGCTTGATTTGCTTAAGAAGAAACTTCTTCTCCTAAATCACGGCCATACTTGGTGTAGGCACTAGGAATCTGCACTTGAGGTTGTGCATGGTCATTGAGATTCTTAACGTTAAAAACTTGCCAAGCATTTCTCACATTACATTTCATGCCCAATTCAGCTTTTAGCCAAGAGACCTAATCACTTAACTTCTTTACCAATAGTCATAGCCAAGACAATCTTTGATAAAAAATCTATTTCATTCATGTGGGCATAGCCCTTTCAGAGTACAGTTATTCTTGGAATGGTAGAGCAAGCTAATACATTAATTCCAAGAGAATAAGATTGTGTTACATTCAGCTATGGGAACTGAGTAATAATATGAATTTGGGTCATGGATTTTCAGGAATCGATAGGTCATAGGAAGATTAGGGTATCCTGTCCTTTAATACCTGTTCTTCTCATAACATCCCAACACCTTGATTCTCTCGATAGGGATTATCCGAGTCACTTTCTTGTACACATACGTGTTTTGCTTGACCTTTGACCGCCAACATGTAGGGTTGCGTTTGCGAGAGCTTCAACAAAAATGAATATCTTCATGATCTTTAGGTCCTCCATCCACTTGTTTCTCTTCAAGTTGGTTCGAAGGTACGCAAGTCGGTGGGCGGCTATGCAATAAATTCTTGAATCACCTGTCCATCTCTGTTCCACGTATAGGGGTGAGGGATTGTAGATGCGGTCTAGGATATTCATCATATCGAGCCTCCATTGATAAGTCCAAGCACGCATTGCAGTCACAAACATAACCTGGAACACCAAGAATCTATTCCATACTCACATTACATTTCATGCCCAATTCAGCTTTTAACCAAGAGACCTAATCACTTAACTTCTTTACCAATACTCACATCCAAGACAATCTTTGATAAAAAGTCTATTTCATTCATGTGGACATAGCCCTTTCGGAGTACAATTATTCTTGGGATGGTAGAGCAAGCTGATACATTAATTCAGGGAGAATAAGATTGTGTTACATTTAGCTACGGGAACTGAGTAATAATATGGATTGGGGTCATGGATTTTCAGGAATTGATAGGTCATAGGAAGATTAGGGTATCCTTTCCTTTGATACCCATTCTTCTCATAACGTCCCAACACCTTGATTCTGTCGATAGGGATTATCGGAGTCACTTCCTCGTACACATATGTGTTCTACTTGAACTTTCGACCGCCGACATATAGGGTTCCATTTGTGTGAGCTTGAACAAAAATGAATAGGTTCACGATCTTTAGGTCCTCCATCCTCTTGATTCTCTTCAATTTGGTTCGAAGGTACGCAAGTCGGTGGGCGGCTCTGTAATAAATTCTTGAATCACCCATCCATCTCCGTTCCATGTAGAGGGGCAAAGGATTGTAGATGTGGTCTAGGATATTCATCATATGGAGCCTCCCTCGATAAGTCAAAGCACGCATTGCAGTCACAACATAACCTCAAATACCAAGAATCTGTTCCATGCTTCGCGACTCTGCAAGTCGGCATTGATAAGTAAGTAAGGAAATGTTCTTAACATCAAGATTTTCTCTATTTTCCCTCATTAAGTTTCCATGAAATAATTAGATCATCGTTGGTTTGCTCTGATACCAACTGTAACGTGTCCACCTATTCACTCGAAGGACACGTCTTAGCGGCCCATCGAGAAGAGAGTCTAGAAAGCGCCGCCCGACACTCCCACGGAATTTCATGGGGTTTGTGATCTAGGTCTTCTCGAGTCTGCCATGAAACGGAAGCATTCCACCTATTCCCACTTAGGACTGACCTCAATAAGGATTTTCCTAGTGGTCAAATTCCTAGAACTGTAGCTAGTGTCGAACCCTAGATGAACTACTTTACGCAGAAATGACAATGTCGAAGTGAATTCATCATGCACTTGGTTCAAGGAGAATGGGAAACCAGAGGGATGCAAAGCTCGACCTCTCTACCCATAAGACATAGTCCCATTCCTTTCCCTAAAATAGCATAAATCGCAACTCTACTATCCTAGATTCTAGGTCATTGTTCCTTGCTGTCAATTTCCTTCGAGAAAAGTTCCCGGCCAACTAGGACCACCCTTCCATAGGACGGACCCATGGCCACATCCACCACACTTTCCTCAGGTTTGCTTTAGTTATCTAATTACCTATCACATTTATTTTGACACGCAAAAATAGCTTCCTTAATTAGGCAATTATTCACCGATTCCTTCACGTAATTTAAGCATTGACATAGAAAAATAATGTCAAACAAGTTCCTTTTCAACAATTGATCTTATTTATCAGTCTTTGGAATACATCATATAATCCAGCCTGAAGGCTAATCCATAATCCTGTTCGAAGGATAATATATAATCTACCCGAAGGAAATTCCAACAATCCTTAGGGATTACTAATCCAAGTTTCCACCCGTAGACTAGTATGCGGGCCTCGAGACCCAATCCCAAGTCACGTTGGCCTCTTGTGCAAGACTTGGAGGCAAGGGATTTACAGCTAGATCCCGCCCTAGCACCCAAGTGTCCTCCTCCAAGTAGCACCCACGGAGAGACCTCTCGTGGCAGTTTCGGTCCACACTCCTGGCACGGCTACTAACAACCCCCTTGGTTAGGGTCAGGCAGACAATTGAGGATAACTAATGCTACCTTTCCCTCCAGGCCTTCAACCTGGAGCATTAATTATTTTTCCATCTTTAGTTCATTGAGCAAGGAAGTACAAACAATGCTCCTAACTATACAAACACAATCAATCCAGTGGTCATTTGTTTGACCAACTGCTAAGGTGTGAATCCTTCTCTCTGAATGCATCCAGCATTCGATCTGGGATCGATTGCGACTTGGAAAGATCCCAAGGGTTTTTTGTTGTTTGTTTACCCTTTTATCCTTCGATTAGTATTTATACCCTCCTAACCCAAATTAACAAACACCTTAGTTTCCTTAAACTAAGACAGTAAATCCTGGGCGACCTTGTCGCCCTAACTTGATTGGCAATGCATAACTTTCCTAACTTTGCAAATCAGTCCAAAGAAGGGTGATGTAGCAAGATGACTACTCATCCTCTTGCAAATTAGTCTTCTTATTTCTTAGCTTCATCTGTACCTCATGTATTATGAAAGCAGCTCCAATGAGTGTGTCCTGAAGATCTATCGAGCGCATTGATTTGAGGCAGGTGTTTATAGGTAGGTTTAATCTAGCAAAAAACTGTGACACCTATTGTGTCATATCCATTTGTTGTGCATACTTAAAAAGAGAAATAAACTTTGAATAGTATGCATCAAGGGATAGACCAAGCTGTTTCAGCTCATAGAACTTGTTCATCTTTTGTGTGTGGTAGGTAGGTTGTAGATATCTTCCTTGCACAACTCTTTTTAGCTTCTCCCAAGTAACTGACCCTTCCGAGACCCCTTGGTCCCTACACCATTGCTTCCACCAAAGCCTTGCTTTACCAGTAAGCTTCAATTTGGTGAGCATCGCTTGGTTAGCGAGTGTAGTACCAACTGCTTCGAAATAATCCTCCATGGATTTGATTCAAATCTCGGCATTAGTTTGGACGGTCCTTCCTTTGCTGTCAAATTATGGTTGCTTGATTTTCTTGAGAAGAAGCTTCTTCTCATGAATCACGGCCGTACTTGGTATAGGGGTCGGACTAGGAATCTGCACTTGAGGTTATGCCTGGGCATTGAGACTCTTAACGTTAAAAAATTGCTAAGCATTTCTCACATTACATTTCATGCCCAATTCAGCTTTTAGCCAAGAGACCTAATCGCTTAACTTCTTCACCAATACTCACAGCCAAGACAATCTTTGATAAAAAGTCTATTTCATTCATGTGGGCATAGCCCTTTCGGAGTACAATTATTCTTGGGATGGTAGAAGAAGCTGCTACATTAATTTGGGGAGAATAAGATTGTGTTACATTTAGCTACAGGAACTGAGTAATAATATGGATTGGGGTCATGGATTTTCAAGAATCGATAGGTCATAGGAAGATTAGGGTATCCTTTCCTTTGATACCCATTCTTCTCATAACGTCCCAACACCTTGATTCTGTCGGCAAGGATTATCCGGGTCACTTCCTCATACACATATGTGTTCTTCTTGAACTTTTGACCGCCGACATGTAGGGTTGCGTTTGCGTGAGCTTCAACATAAATGAACAACTTCATGATCTTTAGGTCCTCCATTCACTTGATTCTCTTCAAGTTGGTTCGAAGGTACGCAAGTCGGTGGGTGGCTATGTAATAAATTCCTAAATCACCCATCCATCTCCGTTCCACGTACAGGGGCGAATGATTGTAGATGTGGTCTAGGATATTCATCATATTGAGCCTCCCTCGATAAGTCGAAGCGCGCATTGTAGTCACAACATAACTTGGAACACTAAGAATCTATTCCATGCTTCACGACTCTGCAAGTCAGCATTGATAAGTAAGTAAGGAAATTTTCTTAACAGTAAGATTTGCTCCATTTCCCCTCATTAAGTTTCCATGAAATTATTAGATTCTCGTTGGTTTGCTCTGATACCAACTGTAGCGTGTCCACTTGTTCACTCGCAGGACACGTCTTAGCAGTCCATCGGGAAGAGAGTCCAGAAAGCACTGCCCGACACTCCCACGGAATGTCATGGGGTTTGCGATCTAGGTCTTTCCGAGTTTGCCATGAAGCGGAAGCATTCCAGCTGTTCCCACTTAGGACCGACCTCAATCACGGTTTTCCTAGTGGTCCAATTTCTACAACGGTAGCTAGTGTCGAACCCCAAGCAAACTACTTTGCACAGAAACGACAGTGTCAAAGAAAATTCATGCTGCACTTGGTTCAAGGAGAATGGGAAACGAGAGGGATGCAAAGCTCAACCTCTCTGCCCGTAAGGCATAGTCCCATTCTGTTCCCCTAAAATAGCATAAATCGGTACTCTAGTATACTAGATTCTAGGTCATCGTTCCTTGCTGTCAATTTCATTCGAGAAAAGTTCTCGGCCAACTGGGACCACCCTTCCATAGCACGAACCCATGGCCACATCCATCGCACTTTCCTTAGGGTTGCTTTAGTTATCTAATTATTTATCACATTTAGTTTGACACGCAAAAACAGCTTCCTTAATTAGGCAATTATTCACCAGTTCCTTCACGTAATTTAAGCACTAACATAGAAAAACAATGTCAAAAAAGTTCCTTTTCAACAATTGATCTTATTTATCAGTCTTTGGAATACATCATATAATCCAACCTAAAGGCTAATCCATAATCGAGCCCAAAGGCTAATCCACAATCCGCTCGAAGGCAATTTCAGCAATCCTCAAGGATTACTAATCCAAGTTTCCACCCATAGACTAGTATGCGGGCCTCGCGATCCAATCCCGAGTCACGTCGGCCTCTTGTGCAAGACTCGAAGGCAAGGGATTTACTGCCAGAGCCCCCCTATCACCCAAGCACCCTCGTGCTCCAACTAGCACCCACGGAGAGACCTCTCGTGATGGGTTCGATCCACGTTTTCGGTGCGGCTAACAACCCCCTTGGTTAGGGTCAGGCAGATAGTCGGGGATAACTGATGCTGCCTCTCCCTCCAGGCCTTTAAATTGGAGCATTAATTATTTTTCCAAGTTTAGTTCATTATGCAAGGAAGTACAAACAGTGCTCCTAACTATACAAACATAATCAATCCAGTGGTTGTTTGTTTGGCCAACTGCTAAGGTGTGAATCCTTCTCTTTGAATGCATCCAGCATTTGATCTGGGATCTATTGGGACTTGGCAAGATCCCTAGGGTTTTTTGTTGTTTGTTTACCCTTTCATCCTTGGGTTAGGGTTTATACCTTGCTAACCCAAATTAACAAACATCTTAGGTTCCATAAACTAACACAATAGATCCTAGGCAACCTCATCACCCTATCTTGATTGCTAGGCAATGCATAACTTCCCTAACTTGGAAAATCAGTCCAAAGAAGGGTGATGTAGCAGGATGACTACTCATCCTCTTGCAAATTAGTCATGTACCTAGAACCTACCAACCTTGTTCCAAGGAGTGGCAAATTTATCTTTTGATTTAAACACAAAGCCATGCAACGTTGCAACTTGTTGCATGAGACAAGTGTTCCACCTAACTTGTGGGATCATTTCTCCCATCAAACAGCATTCCTTGGCCAAGAAATACGTTTGGTCAAGATGTATGGTTTGGGAGTCCTCTTAACCCAACCCAACCCTAACCTTATTAGGCCGATAAGGTTTGGCCCTAGGGTTTCTAATTTCAAATGGAAGTCTAGTATTTGGCCATTGATCCGTAGGGTAAAAACCCTAGATCGTTCTTGCATGGGCGTCTAACTAACCCTAACATTTCGTGAATGTGGGTAGGACCTTTGGGATTGAAACTCTTGACTTGGCATCCCAAGTGTGATACTAGGCAGAATTTTAGTGTACTAAACTCTACCTAGCGCATTGAGGTAATCATTGTTTGAGTTACACCATTGCAAACGAATTACCTAATCGAACTAATTATCTTGCGACCAGAAGTGATATTTTCTTAGAGATGCTAACATTTTTCCTAAAAGATGTAAATAATCTTAAGATACAACATTCCATGCAAGTATGCAAATCATAGACTTTTCCTTCTATGCAAATATAAGGTTTGCAATGACCATTTCTTTTCCTTGCCTAATCTATAATGATAGACAATTCACGGCTAACTCATATAAAAACCTATGTTGAATTTCAACAAGAGCTATGCTCATAAACCTTCGCTTAAATGCATTGAATTCAAGCTTTAATATGAAATGCACCTTTTTCTAAAACAACTTTGATAAAATAAGTCCATGAATACCACGAGAACAATAATGATTTAATTTGTCCTTCGACACTTAACCCAATCCTAGGATGTAATTTTTCACCGCATGCAATTTGCAAGATACATAAATCCCTTTCATGCAACGCAACTACTTGGATAACATCTAATGAATGTTAACGATTACCTCATGCGAATCACAACTAGGAAGTTATTTCCTAAATGCATTATGCGCTATTCTCTTTCGCGAGGAAATCAAGGATGCATTTAAACAATTCCATCTTTTTAACCTACGCAATATGCGTTTAGGATTGTAACTTGGAAATGCAAGCAAACCCAAATGCACAACATGCACTAACTCTTGTAAATCGTCCAAGGAAATAAATTTCCCAATGTATTTTAACTTGACTACGTGAATTAAACACATGCTTAAATGCATTCTTTCCATGCGACATCAATTTCTAAGAACCTGGGCATTGAGGTTCAGGGTGTTATCCACACCCGAACTCGGAGTGGAAGTTCCCGCATGTGCACCTCACGTCTTTAGCTTTGGAGCCCTCGATGACGTAGATCCTTGACTTTGAAAACTTGTCCTTGCCTTTATGCGATCTCCGAACTTCCTCCCAGCTTTGGCAAATCAGCCTCAAAACCCACCTACTCCTCCTCACGCAGGAATTGCCTTTTCAGGACGTGTTTTTAAGAAACCCAGGGAAGGCTATGTGTATGAGGCTTATGGAAGCCTTGTTTGGAAGCTTCTAAGCTGAATAGAAGCTTTCATGGAGAGAGAAGAAGATATATGGGAGAGGGGGAAAGATGGCGATGAGCAAGAGGATGATGATGATAATGATTGTGATGATGATGGTGCAGGTGGAGACGGGGCAGCCTGGCGCAGCAGCAGCCCGTGGTGGATATGGCGGCAGCACGACAGCCTGGTAGACATCACGATTGTCTTCTCTCTCTCTTCCTTACTCCCCCCAAGCTTAAGGGGGAGGTTATATAGAATAAGGGGGGAGAGATGGCCACCCACGTGGCTTATGTGCATGCCTCCTCCCTTCCCCATGGTCTCCACTTCACAAGGCCTTCTCACACCCTCTCACACTCCTCTCCCCTGCCATGCATCGGCTGAGGGGAGGGGGTAAATAATAAAAAAATTGCCTCAATTTTAACCATTATCCATTTATCTTTTCCCGAAGAAGGGTGTTCCTGCGTGGAACTACGGGTTTCAAGCCTTGGCTCTTGTGCTCCATGCGGCTAGAGTTATTGACGCGTGCGCAGGGTAAGCACTTAACCAGCAAAATTTTACATGTGGGAGATTACTTTGGGTTGCATTTTTGTGCGGGGTACGAGATCTAAAGTCATTAATATTTCATGTAGAAATATTACATTTGGACACTACATATGAGGATATTGTTGATCCTCAAAAACCATAAAGCTTTCTCTTACAAGAAGTGCCCTTACAAAATGATGCATATTCTTATTGATGGAAAGTAATTGCAAATGTTTTTAGGACAATAGATTCAAATATTCTCAAGATAGATGGGGTTAATGTAAGTATCTTTCACATTCTGTTTTGAGCAGTGTTATTAGTTTTTTGAGCAACAACATTATTATCAAATTTTATAATCATTCCATTTTATTGTTTTTACTCCCTACAAGTACGAATTATCACTACCCTAACAACTTATCACAATTTTCCTTGCACCCCAACAACTTATCACAATTTTCCTTGTAGTGCCAAGATTACCCCGATTCATACACATGGTGTATAAGAGAGAGATGTATTGGGTTAATTTTGGACAAGGCAACCACACCAGTTGACCCCAACTCTCCTCCACTAGTTTGCACAATCTATCTCTTCTGCATTATGATGTTGATAATCTCTTCATGAAATTCCCTTTTAGTGATTCGGAAGAGCTTTCCAAGAGCAAACTCTACTTTGCTATTTAAAATTTGATCTTCAAGCTTATTGAGGTCTATAACATTCTAAATGTCAGAAAAGAGTTTATAGCTATGTTACTGTTTAGGCTTTGTATCTTGCTTCTTCTCCTTAGATTGAACATCATCCATAACCTACTTTGGAATTGGCCTGGGAGAGAGAGTGGAAGACTCATCCCCTCTAGTCTTATTTGATATACTAGGAGTATCATCATCTCATCTCCTCTACCTTTACATGAGTCCCTTGGGTCTTTGCTAAGGCATAAATCGAGTTTAAAGTGTTTATAGATGCATCCCAATGAAAAGAGTCTCTCTCTATATTCTCTAACCTACATTAGCTAACTCTCACTATTGCATCTTCCCCATGTGAGCTATATCCAAGGCAAAGGATCATAAGGTAGACTTACTCTATGAACCCCACTAATTTTCATACCATGCATTGAAGCATTGTTTGTAGCCACATAGGAATGCCATGTAGCAATCTCTTCAAGGACGTATGTAACGTGCCCGTTTGTCTGCTTGTGGGACACGTCTTCGCAACCCATCGGGAGGAGGGTCCAGAAGGCTCTGCCTAGCACTCACAGGGAATGACGCAAGGTTTGCGATCTAGGTCTTCTCGAGTCTGCCCTGAGCGGAAGTGTCCAGCCGTTCCCACTTGGGATCGACCTGATGTCAGGGTTCCTTTCCTATCAGTAAAGTCTCTGGGAATAAGCTAGTGTTGAGCTCTAGGTGTACCACATTTCGTAGGAACAACAGAGACGAAGCGGGTTCAAGCTGCACTTGGTTCATGGAGAATGGAAAACGAGAGGGATGCAAAGCTCAACCTCTCTGCCATACAGCATTGTCCCATTCCTTTCCCCTAAAATAGAATAAACTGGAAATTCTACATCTACTAACACTAGGTCTTCATTGTCTTATTCTCTCATCATTTGAGAAATGTTCCCAGCTAACCGGGACCATCCTTCCATAGGATGGGACCTTAGTCACGTCCACTGCACTTTCCTCAATTTTCTTTAGTTGTCTAATCAGCTTCCTTAATTAAACAAATTAATCGTGGGTTCCTTCACATAACTTAGGCATTCACACAAAAACAATGCCAAGCAAGTTTCTTTTTCTTCAATAATTGCTCTTTATTAAAAAGAAAAATCCTAGAGTACATCCAATATTACGCCCAAAGGCTAGCCCAACAATCTACAGGATTTCTACTCCAAGTTTTTCCCGTTGACTAGTACACAGGCCTCGAGATCCCATCTCAAGTCACGTCAGTCCCTTGTGCGGGATTTGGAGGTAAGGGATTTATAGCCAGAGCCTCCTCTAGCACCCAAGTGTCCTCCCGCTCCAAGAAATACCCACGGAGAGACCTCTCGCAATGGGTTAGGTCCATATACCTGGCACGGCTAACCACCCCCTTGGATAGGGCCAGGTAGACAGATGGAGGTAACAGTTCCTACCTCTCCCTCTAGGCTTTCAACCTACATCATTAAGTGTTTTCCTTGAATTAGTTCCTTGAGCAAAGAGATTAAATAATGTACCTAAGTACAAGCACGAACATTTTGGAGATCGTTTGTGTGACCAACTGCTAAGGTGTGACTCCTTTTTTCCTGGATGCTCCTAGCACTTGATCTTGGGTCTTTTCATGACTTGGCAAGATCCCAATAATTCCAACAAGAGAAAATGGTCTTGGTAAGTTGACTTATACTTGCCCCTTTTCCTTGGGTTTTACCTTAGTGTATCTTAATTCCTAACTCAAGCATTAGTTGGTTAGTCAAGGCAACGGACATGCCTTATTCACAACCCAACCAAGAGTCTTTTAATCACTAATTCCAACCAAGCTCAGTTAACACACATGGCAACACATGACTCTTCATTTAAACTTTCAAGATGCAGCCAAGATGCATGCGATTCTTCCAATTCTCTTAGTGCGGTTCTATGCATGATTTCTCAACCATCATACACGTTGTGTGTTTAGTATAGTTGTACCCCTAAATGACTTTTATCTCTCCTTATTCCTAGCAATGAGTACTTATTTCTAGTGCACCGGATCACATGTGACTTGCGTCTATGAAAGTCTAGGGTTTTGTCTAACAATACAAGTGTATCTTATGAACAAAAATCAACATTTCATGTGTTTCTCTTAACCATGATTGCGAAACATGAATTCTAATGACTGTTCATGCACTAAACTAGTTAAAAAGCTATCATTTTATGTGAAGGCAGGCGATAACCTTATCATTTTATGTGTGTAGAAGCTTTCATTTCATGTGAGGTAAGGCGTTAACCTTATCATTTTACGTGAGTAAAAGCTATCATTTCATGTGAGGTAAGGCATTAACCTTATCATTTTACGTGTGAAAATGTGAAAGTACAAGGATCTAGAGCATGGCAGTTAGTTATGGTGGATGAAAGGATAAGAGTAAACTCATGATGGAGAAGACAAAGACACTGTTTGTTACACAAGTGAATTAGGTTCCAAGATTGAGACTTGGACTCATAAACACAATCTTGTGTATGTGGACAATGACACTGACAATTTACTGATAAGAAAATAGTACTATCATTGCATTAAGAAAAGAAAGCAAGTACAATGCTTTATAGGAAAGTAGAAAACTGCAGTAGGCACCATTATGCATATGGGATAGGTAAGCCTGCATGTCCTTGGCCCTGAAGCTCCATACAAAGAGGCTGTGAGTAAGTGTGATTGCTGAATCTCAACACCCCTCCTCAATCACAACTAGAAAGGCACAAAGTGTGTAGAGGTTGTAATGAGAACCACCTGCAAAGTGTGGGCACACCACAAACATGGTAGACACTAGAGGCTGTCGCAGAAAAGGCCAAGTGTGGGCACCAAAACATGATGGAAATCCAGAGGCTGTAACAGGGGCCTTACAAAGTGTACAGGGATTGTAATGCCAAAATATATGAGGAGTTTACAAAGTTTATGATAAGAAGCATTAGGGCAAGGAAATACAAGGCTTTTAAAACAGTCTATCAGAGTAATGAGAGTAGAAGGACTGATGAGTCTTGTCCTTCTGATCCTGGTGGTCTTCATCTTCATCTTCATCTTCATCTGTTGGTCCATAGTCTTCTTCTTCTTTCATAGCTGCAAGATAGGCCTTTTGGGACCTCTTCCTAGCATGACAGAACTGCTCAGTGTGTCCGGTCCTTTTGCAGAAGTCACAGAAGAGCAGTTCCTTTTTACCTTTGTATCTGTTGTTTACATATAACATTTGTTCATCCTTTGAAGTGCTAGGCTCTTCTTTTCTTTTAAGTTTCTTTTCTTCCTCTACCAGAGAGGCTTTAATATCAACAAGTTGAGGATCAGGCATATTGGTTAGAGTGGTTGATACATTATCATAGGCAGGAGGCAGACTTTTTAACAAGACACCAATACAAACATCTTCATCCATTTTTAGCTTTATCCTTGCAAGTTGAGTAAGCAGGCTTTCCATGTAGTTCAGATGGGACGCCAGGGATGTATGAGGCTTCACATCAAGTCGGAAAAATTCAATCAATAGACCATACTTAGAGGACTTTGTCTGTGCACCAAATAAGGTATCCAATTTGTCCCAAGTGTCATGGGACGTGTCACAGGCATCCACATGATGGATGTAGCTGTCATCCAATTCCAATTTAATGATGGCTTGTGCCTTGTCATCATTCTTCTGTCAAGTAACTACAAGGTCTGCATCCCAAGGTTTCTTCTCTTTGCCATTGGTAATGGCCCAAAGACCCTTCTTCATCCGAATGAGCTTGATGCAGGTTTGCCAGGTGTGAAACCCGACTCCCTTGAACCGAGCATTTGGAGAGTCTTTTCCCATGTTGGATGGATGAATCAGTAGCAAATCAACACCAATTTCTCAGATTTAAACAGCTGAAGAGTTGGTTGTGTCACAAGACACAAGTGCTAAGAGCACTAGATGAGTGTCAATGGACACTATGTTTGTATCTTCTTCCTTGAGTCTTCCAAATCTGCAAAATTCTTCAAGATCTTCAAGATCCAAATCTTCCCCTCCTTGATTTGATGCTGGGAACTTCAGATTTAGTAGGCTTTAGCTTGGTTTAGTGGCAGGAGTGTGAAACTGAGAGAAAAATGAGCTTGGGAGAATTTGGCTATGGTGGAATTAGGATTTCTAAGACAGGGACCTGGATTTTCAGCTCTGTTGTGAACTCAATACTTGATAATTTTCAAAAGTTTTTTAATGAAAATGAAGCTTAATTCAAAAGCTATCAAATCCCCATGGAGATCGACCAAATCGCGGGCAGTTCGTCATGCGCAAAGCAGAAAGATACAGGTAGGCACAATTTCGGACAGGAGGCGACGATTTCTACAATGCCGACGTCACGACGTAGTAATATTGGGCTTTAATGTGATGGAGAGTTGCACTAATGCTGGGGAACATCTTCCAAGAAGAGGTTATAAGCTAATTTGACCTGTAGAGGGAGATCTCAACCCTATATCAGAGGTATGTCCAGGTTGGCTATGGTGGCCACAGGAGGACAAAAGCAAGGAAGAATGACAATGTTGGAGCTATAGGAGCCCAATGTCACTGATTGAGGTGTCAAGAAGAACCTTTGGAAGTAGGGAAACACTTTTCTAGAAGGAAGCTCCAAGAGATTTGACCTGTGGAGTGAGATACAAGAGCTTGAAGCAGGCAGGGTGTAGGCTAGCTATGGCTACCAAGGAAGGTCAAGTAGAGATGGAGGTGAGAAATGGAACCATGAGCTGGAGCTAACCTGAGGTAAAGATGAGCTGAGAGAGAGTAGAGGAGAGCTAAGCCATGCTCAGCTACGCTCTGATACCATGTGAAAGTACATGGATCTAGAGCATGGCAGTTAGTTATGGTGGATGAAAGGAGAAGAGTAAACTCATGATGGAGAAGACAAAGACGTTTGTTACACAAGTGAATTAGGTTCCAAGATTGAAACTTGAACTCATAAACACAATCTTGTGTATGTGGACAATGACACTGACACTTTACTGATAAGAAAAGAGTACTATCATTGCATTAAGAAAAGGAAGCAAGTACAATGCTTTAAAGTAGGAAACTGCAGTAGGCACCATTGTTCATATGGGATAGGTAAGCCTGCATGTCCTTGGCCCTGAAGCACCATACAAAGAGGCTGTCAGTGAGTGTGATTGCTGAATCTCAACAGAAAAATCTTATGTGAATTCAACCTCTACCTTTTTGCGCATGCAACTTAGTTCTTAGAATAAACAAAACCTTATGCACGACATTAATCCTTTCATCCCTTCCACCAGAAATAATTCCTAAATTATTTATGTAATGCTTAGAACCTGGGCTTGATTCATGTGTGCTGCATTGGTCGTTCCGCTCACCCCACTAGCATTACCAATGGCTTGGACGCCTACACTTCCCGTGAATTTCTTCTTAGGAGCCATTCGCCTCGTGAAGATTGGGCAGTTCGGACTTTAACGGTTTCGGTTTGACACATTCAGTTGGAAAAGACCGTTGGATGGGGTTCGTTGTCGAGAGAGTGGTTTGGGTGACTTGTAGCAGTTACTCTCTTTCTCTCTCTTGTTCTTCTTTTTCTCCTCTCCTCCTTTCTCTCTCTCTTCTTCTTCTCTCCCTTACTCTCCTACTCTCTCCCCTCTCCTTCTCTTCTTCTCCTTTTCTCTTATTCCTCTACTCTCTCTCTCTCCTTCTCTTATTTCTCTACTCTCTCTCTCTCCTTCTCTTCTTTTCCTTCTCTCTTATTTCTCTACTCCCTCTCTCCCCTTCTCTTCTTTCCCACCTCTTTTCTCCTCCTTCCCTCTCTTTCTCTTCTTCTACTACCTCCCTCTACTTCCTCTTCCTCTACCTCTCTCCTACTCCTTTTCTTCTTGTACTATTCTCCCTCTACTTCCCTCTCCCACACCTTCTTTTCCTCTCTCCTTCTCCTTCTCCTTCTCTCCCTCTTCTTTTCTTTTTTTTCCTCCTCACTCCTTTTCCTCTCCTCACTCCTTCTTATCCTCTCCTCCTCTCTCCCTCCTCCTCCTCTTCTCTCTCTCCCTCCTTTTTTCTCTTCCCTCCTTCTCCTTCTTCCCCTCTTCTTCCCTTCTCTTCTCTCCCTCCTTCCTTCTTATCCTCTCCTTCTCCCTTTCTCCTCACGGTCGGTCAGGGTGGCATGGTCAGGGTGGCAACGAGGGAGGGAGGCGGTGTGCTTGGGGGCCCGGGGAGGGTCCCGCAACGTTTAGTCAATGGGGTGACTACGGTCGGAGGGCCGAGGGCCCGCTTTAGTATGACGAGGAAAAAAGGGTGGCATAAGTCCTTGCCTGGTTGGCGGCGTAGTAAGTCCGCCCATGGCTACCATTGCAGTGGAAACGTAGGGGGACAATGTTCAGAGGCCTAGGCGGTGACTGGCGATTATGGCTAAAAACTGAGGTGTTGAGATATCGAGCTCCACTCGTGATATGCCAGGATGACCGTTGTGCATTGATGTCACGGACTTGTTAGCTGCAGATGCGGTTGGTTCACCGCCCATGAATAATAGCTAGATGACAGCTATCCTTATCTACTCTAGTTCGTGGCTCAGTTAGTATGCCACCTTCGTTAGTTGAGTTTGGTTTGAGACCCATATATCGGGTTCTTCTATTTCTCTATACTTGAGTTCTTTTTGGCTTACACAACTAAGAAGAGGAAAACTGTTTTTAGCCTCCATCTTTGTGTGTATTCCCCCATTGTGTAAGTGAGAAAGCTACAAGTGAGACTCCTTCCTTCTCTCCCACAATCTTGACGTGGTATCAGAGCCTAGTTCGTGGTAAGGAGCTCAAGAAAGCAAAACAAGCTCGCGGTTTTCTGGTAAGAGGACCAGTGTTGCTTTCATTTTTCGAGTTTGGGAGCAAGTCTCTGCAGGTAGCACAATCGAAAAGTGCAAGAGTACATTGTCTTAGATTGAGACGCCTTTCGTGGTGTAGCAAGAGGGCAGTATATGATGCAGGCAAGGGCTTTAGCCCTTGGTTGCCCTGTTTTTTTGATTCAAGGCCATTTCGGGGCCTGTTTTGGAGGCAGAAGTTTTCCGCACACACTCAGGAAAAGGCCCTGTTTTTTGCTGTGCGATCACTGTTCTACAGGTCGGTGAAAAATTACTGTAGAAATTGCATCGTATGCCTATGCGCAAAGACATTGGGAGTTACAATATCATCCTTGTTTCCTGTTGCTACAAAATCGCCACTAGGAAGTGATTGTGTGGTTAAATACCACTTTCGTCAGTTTTGCAGATTTGCCCTTGTGAGGCTGAAGCTGCGTTTCTTACAGTGACAAAATTTTTTGCAGTGTTCTGTAATGGCGTCTGATTCTCTTTCACAGATTGTCACTCAAAAGCTTGACAAGGATAACTTCCAAGCATGGAAGTTTAGAATGACGAATTTCCTTATGGGAAAAGGATATTGGGAATTCGTTGCAGGAAATGAAGAAGAACCAGTTCTTCCTGATGTTCCCAATCAATAGCAAATGCAGGCATTTAAAGGATGGCATGAGAGAGCCAAAAAAGTTATGTACTAGCTGTCTATCAGTATTTCAGACTCTATGATTGTGCATATCTAGGATGCAAGTACGCCAAAGGAGGCATGGGATACTTTGTAAAAAATGTATAGCACAAATATGCAAGCCAGGAAAATGCAGCTCAAGCAAGAGTTGCACAATGTGCAAAGAGAAAGTATGAGCATCAATACTACCACAAGAAGGGGAAGAAGATTGCAGATGCACTTGCTTCCATTGGGTTGCCAGTGAAAGATGATGATTTAGTTTCTGTGACCTTGAATGGTCTAGGAAAGGATTATGCACAATTCTGAACATCCATTTCCGTCCATGAAAGATTTCTTGATTTTGAGGAGTTGATTGCTCTTCTAATTTCTGAGGAGCGGAGAAATGGTGGTGCACCTTCTTCAGGACGAACTTCAAAAGAAGCTGTCTTCTACTCAAATGCTGGAAGAGGTAGAGGCAGAGGTAGAGGAGGCCGATCTAGAGGCCGTGGTAGAAATCAGAATATGCAACAAACTCAAGAAAACCAGTCCTATGGAGGAGGACGTGGTAACTCTAGAGGCAGGGGGAGCCAAAGAGGTTGTGGTGGATGGCAAAGAGGCCAAAATGCAAACAGCAATGCTGAATGCTACTACTGTGGTAAAATGGGTCATATGGCTAAAGGCTGCTATAAAAAGCAGAATGACATCATGAATGGAAAATCGCAACAAGGGAATTATGCATCTTCTAGTAGACAGGGTGATGACATAAATGAGCATTTATTTATGGTGCAGCACATGAACAATTCTGTGACAAGTGCAAAAGAAAGCAACAAAGTGTGGTATATTGACTCAGGTGCGTCAAACCACATGACAGGTCATGCAGAATGGATGTAGGATGCAAGAAAAATGGAAAAACTAGGATTTGTGGAGACTGATGATGATACTGCACATCCTATTGTGCAGATTGGAAAATTTCCTTTGTCTATGCAGGATGGGAAAAAGAAATACCTGTCAGATGTATTTCATGTCCCGAATATCACCAAGAATCTGGTTTCTATTGGTCAAATGTTTGAGCACGGCTTGCAGGTGAGATTTAATCCTCATGGATGCTTTGTTGAGGATATGAAAAATAAAGGTCACTTGATAGTAAAAGGAAAGAAGAAGGGGAGAATGTTTACGTTTGATGCAGACATGCCTGAATTGAGTGCAGCAATGTTTGCACATGGGACCGGTGTAGTTGCAGATATTGATATCTGGCATAAACGCATTGGTCATGTTAATGTACATCAACTTAAATCAATGCAGGCCCAAAATATTGTTGTAGGATTGTCTAAATTCAAGGTTGCAGAAATGCATAAGGTATGTGAAGCCTGTCAATTTGGAAAACAGGCAAGGAAACCATTTCCTAGACATGTTCAAGAGAGTAAGAAGCCATTGGAATCAATCCATTCTGATGTGTGGACTACTAAAGCTACATCTATTTTGGAGGTTGTCATTATTTTGTCACTTTTATAGCTGAAAAGTTTGGGTGTATTTTATGAAAAAGAAAAGTGAAGTGTTTGGGCATTTCAAAACTCTTAAAGCTATGGTTGGAAAAGAAACAGGCCTACAAATAAAATGCCTAAGGTCAGATAGAGAGGGAGAGTACCTCTCAAATGAGTTTGCAAGGTTATTTGCAGGAGCATGGCATAAAGTAGCAATATTCATGTAGTCATACCCCATAGCAAAATGGAATTGCAAAAAGAAAAAACAAGCATATTGGAGAGGTATCTCATGCCATGCTCAATGAAAAAGACCTGCCAGATTTTTAATGGGCTGAGGCAATTGCTACAGCAGTCTACATAATGAACAGGACTCCCACTATAGCAATACATGGCATGACTCTAGAGGAGAGGTATACTGGTAGGAAACCGGATATTTCTAAAATTTGAAAATTTTTGGTTGCGTTTCCTATGTTCATGTGCTAGATGAGTTGAGATCCAAGTTGGATCCAAAAGCTGAGAAGTGCATCTTTATTGGCTACTTTCTGCATAGATGTTATAACCCTTCTACTCGTAACTTTATAGTGAGCAGAGATGTTATTTTTTATGAGATGAGTAGCTGGTATAAACCAGTAAATGTGATTGATAATGTAGATGCACAAAATGGTAATGCTGCATAGAATTCACAGCAGCAGTCACAAGATATTAGTGAACCTGGAGTGTCCTCTAGCAGTGGTTCACATTCTTCGCCATGGACAGGCAGATTGAGATCAGGAGAATCTCCTCAAAGCAATGCAGATAGTGGTATGCAGGTATCAGGAAAAGGAAAAGAGAAGGTAGATCAGCCTATGTTTGATGTGAATGCAGGTCACTCTTATGTCTCGAGATGAGGACATCTTGATTCCTCTAAGGGGGAGAGAATGTATTATATCAAACACTGCAATTCACGCATGAACCCCCTTTTTCTAGATAATGAGATAATAATGTAGTAATTTGAAAATTTATTAAGGATAATGGAAATTTTTTTTCCTTATCTTCCCCCCCAGCCAACGGGTCATGCTGGAGAGGGAGAAGGAAATAGAATGTCGAGCAAGCTCCTTGCTGGAGCTTGCTCACACTGGGAGGCATGCCTCTCGACACGTAGGAGAGGAAGCATCTCCCTCCCCTCCCCTATTTAAACTGTGAGGGCGGCCAGAGAAAGGAAGGACAGAGAAGAGACGGACACTCTGCCGCATCGTGAGGCGAGAGAGACATCAAGGACGGGCGCGTTGCTACTTCTGGGAGTGGAGATGGGCCGCTGATGTCCGTCAAAGGCTAGGACGATGTCGCCTCTACTGTGAGGCTACGCCCAACCATCAAACACCGCCAATTCAGTGTTGAGATTTTCCCCTCCTGCCACGTGTCTAAAAGAAGCTGTAGAAGCTTCTGAGGGGAAGCTTCTAAGGGGGCTTTATAAGCCCCCTTTCCCCCCCCCTAAAAAGAGTTCAGAACTTAAAGGTCTTATCACCCCCCCTTGTGTTTTAACCCCCTTAAGCCCCCCTTTTCCCTTGGACTTTGGGATTACTTCCCACCCCCGTGTTTTATCCCTTAATCCTTTCCCTTAGGCTTTAAAACACTTTTCCCCCCGTGTTTTAACCCCTTAGCCCCCTTCCCATGGATGTTGGAAACCTTTCCTTTGGCCCCCCGTGTTTAAAAATTTCTTCTAGCCTCCCTTCTCTTGAGGCATCTTGAAACCCCTTCCCATGGCCTCTTGAACCCTTTCCTCCAAACTTGCCTAAGGGTCCTTAGACCCTTACTTATAACCTTTAAGGTTACTATTTACCTTGGAGTTTCCCCCTTAGGGTTTCCCCCCCCCATAAAAGGGCTTTGACCTTTAAGGTCTTATCTCCCCGATTTTTTTTAAATCCTCCTTAAGGCCCTTCCTTTGGGCTTGAAACCCCCTATCGTAAAAAACCCCTTAAGCCCTTCCTTTGTGCTCTTGGAACCCCATGCAAAATACCCTTGGAGCTTTGTTCTTTTTCCCCACTCGTAAAAGAGAAGAGACTGTTGAGGGCTTTTAACACCTCCCTTTCCCACTCAAAAACCCTCGTAAGGGATTCCACACTTTATTTATTCCCCATTTGTGCGAGTCATTATAAGGCCATTAAGCCCCTCCCATGGCTTTAATGTGTCTTATCCGCAAAAGATTTTGAAACACCCCTTCTTTCGAAATCTGTATTTCAAGGAGGGAGCCTTCTAAAACTACTTTCAACGAACAGTGCAAGGGAGGGACGGTGGAATTCCAAAGAGGAGTTGTAAAGCTATTTCCACGTCTGAAAGACTACAATTGCGATGCCTCCTAAGAAAGTCCAAGGCGCAATCACGGGAGGGCCATCTCCCAGCATCCACATGGACATCTCACCCCAAGCCCACGTTTTCCTTCCTAATTTTTATTTGATATTGCTGTAATTCAATCATGCAAGGTTAATTGTTAGAAATAGGATATATTTTTGTCCTAGATGCTCACAATGGAGGAACTTAGTCATCAATACTTTTAAATGAAACATGCAAATTAAAGAAAGCATAAACACATTTCTAGCAAATAGCTTTATGCATTGAAATGAATTATAACTAGATTATTGTCCATTAAAATAGTATACTTCGTTTAAGCCTAGATGTATAAACTACGTATCGCACTGTTAACCCATATTCTCTTCGCAATGAATCATCATGGAAAGTGCAAGCATGAAATGATTCTTACGATGCATAAACTCTAGGAAAATATCGTTTGTCAACTCCATAAATTTTCAAGTAAAAGGTTGCTTGTATAGCATGAATTTTGTTTGCAAAGTATAGGAAGATTAGTTGGAATTAACCTAACCTATGCGTGGTCTTAATCAATAAGTTAAGGTTGAAATTTTTTTTTACACATAGACAACGAGTCATGTGGAAATGATCACGTAATTATTTTCTAGAGTTAACCAAATTTGTATGAACCTAAAACAACTAAACTATGGAGTACTCGTTTAGAAAGAGTTGAATTCCAAGAAATTCACTAGGAAATTAACACGTGACCTAATCGTTATGTATCGCTAGAACTGAAACTCCTATACCTTAAATACTTGTCCACATTCACTAAATGTAGGGGACAGTGAAATGAAATTGGAAAGTGAGCTAGGGTTTGTCCCTAAGAATCTTACAAGATGAAACTTGGAAACCCTAGGTCTAACGACGTTAGCCTAGTAACCTGAAACAGATTGATTCGTGACTCCATTGTCTCATAGTTCGATGCGACACTTGCGCAACAAGTGCGGAGTCATACTATCTTGTGATTGGATCACAAGGGAATGGCCAAATTCTCGCAACGAGGATGGCAAGTCCTTATGCAAGTTATCTTGCAAGAGGATGAATAATCATCCTAATTTAGTATCTTTCTTGAGTAAAGAAGATTGATTGGAAACTAAAGACCAATCCAATAAACTAAAATAACCAATGAACTTAAGGTTTGACCAAGTTGGGTTAATGGGGTACGCCCTAACCTAGGACATAGGGGATCTTACCTAGTTGCAAGTCATCCCGGATTGAGTGCTCGACGCATTCGAAAGGAAGGATTCATTCCTTAGTAGTTTTCCAACAAAAATGATTAATGGAAATGTTTGTGCTTGCTACAGATTTTAGAGCACTGTTTGAGGGAGAGGCAGCTTCAGTTACCCCCAACTGCCTGCCTAACCCTAACCAAGGGGGTTGTTTACCGCGCCGGGTAGGTGGACGCTTGAGTGCCAAAGGGGGATCTGGCCATAAATCCCTTGCCTTCCGAGCCCTGCACAAGAGGCTAATGTGACTTGGGATTGGATCTCGAGGCCGGCATACTAGTCTACGGGTGGAAACTTGGATTAGTGATCCCTGTGGATTACTGGATAGCCTTCGGACGGATTGTGGATAAGCCTACAGGCTAGACTCTTTGTATTTCAAAGATAAATATAATAACCTGTTAATATGGAGCTTGTCTGATATTGTTTTTCTATGTCAAGTGATAAGATTACGTGAAGGAACCTGTGCCTAACGAGTTAACTAAAGAAGCTGGTTGTTACATGTCCAACTAATGTGTTAGGTAATTAAATAACTAAAACAACCCGAGGAAAGTGCGGAGGATGGACCATAGGTCCATCCTATGGATGGGTGGTCCCGGTTGGCCGATAACTTTTCTCAAATCACGATGGAAATTAGGAAGATCGTCAAAGAACATGAACAACAAAAGAGTTGACCTGGAGTTATGATTAAACCCGATTTACATTGTTTTAGGGGAACAGAATGGGACTATGCCTTATGGCAGAGAGGTTGAGCTTTGCATCCCTCTTGTTTCCCATTCTCCTTGAACCAAGTGTAGCGTGAATCTGCTTCGGACCTGGTGTTTTTGCGTAAAGTAGTTTGCTTGGGTCTGATGCTAGTTGCCATTAGGAAATGACCAATAAGGAAAACCCTAATTCAAGTTGATCCTAAGTGGGAACGGTCGGAATACTTCCACTACATGGCAGATGCGGAAAGCCCTAGATCGAAAATCCCATAACATTCCATGGGAACACTGGGTAGAGCTTTTTAGACACCCTTTTGAATGGACTGCTAAGACGAGTCCTGAAGATACAAGTGGACATGTTACACATAGGTACCGAAAACTCCTCATGCAAGGATGCCACTACATAGTCCTTACTTCTCTTAGGTATATTCTTCCAGTGATCTACAATGTTGTGCCTAAATACTTGTTGGCACAACTTCCTCATGCGAGACATCACCCTTCTACAAGGTAGTCGTATCCTATCTGAGTAGGGTATGTCTAAGGTATAGCCACTCACACTTGCAACAACCACACTGCTAGCCATAACCAAGAGACTCCTATATATCTATTGTACCTTGCATAGGGGTAGTATACCTTGGACTAGCACCCATAGCGATGCCACACCTATGGAGGACGAAACAAAACCCAAAGTCATGGGAATAGATGTCCCTATAGACATGACAAATCTTGGAGGGGACAAGTATCCACTAGATCAACAAGATGGAGCCACCACATTGGTACCTCCACAACACCCACTTGAGCCACCCTCTCTGGAACTAGTACCAGAGCGAGAAGTAACGACCCTCTCTAGAACTAATTGTGGGCTCACAGCATCCACATCTGTGCAGCACCCCCAAAAACCACTCTCTCCATCCAAGGCTAGCCATCCAAGACTAGTCTAGAGTGTTGACCTTGTCTAATCAAAATTGAAGTATCAGAGCTTGTTGAAGTAAACATCATAGAATGACTTGATGAGACTCATCCTGCTCTCTGGGTATCGCTAGACTTAACCTACACATACAAAAAATGATATTAGCATAATTAGTATAAAGATTTGGGTAGAGCACAATAATATAACTCTTTTAAAAATGGTACTAATTAAATGCTTATACTAAAGTACCCTTATGAGTGAATCATCAATGAATTGAGTAAGCATATGCAAATATGACTTGGCCTATGGCCCCATATCATTCTCCTTGCACAACTCAACATACAGTGGAAGGTCTTTAGATAAGTCACCACAGAAATAGGAGTCCAATTCATTCTTATCTTGGCCTTGCATCTCTTCATCTACGTTACTCATGCATACCTCCCATGCATCTCCGCCCTCCACCCCACCGCACTTTCCTCACATTGCTTAGTTATCTAATTACCTACCACATTATGTTTGATACGCAAAAGTAGCTTCCTTAATTAACCAATTTAAACATAGGTTCTTTCATGTAACTTAGGCACTGACATTAAAAAAACGATGCCAAAAAAGTTTTTTTTTCAAATATTTGATCTTTATTTATCATAATCTTGGAATACATCAAGTATCTTGCTTGAAGGCCTATCCCAGCAATCATTAGGATTGCTGCTTCAAGTTTCGCCCATAGACTAGTACATAGGCCTCGAGATCCCATCTCGAGTCACGTCAACCTCCCTTGTCACCCAAGCGTCCTCCCGCTCCAAGCAGCACCCATGGAGAGATCTCTCGCGGCGGGCTCAGTCCATGTACCCGGTGCGAGTAACAACCCCCTTGGATAGGACTAGGCAGGCAATCGGAGGTAACTAAACCTGCCTCTCCCTCTAGGCTATTAACCTCAAGCATTAAGTGTTTGGCCTTGAATTAGTTCCTTGAGAAAAAAAGTTCAAACAATGTACCTAAGTGTACAATCACGATCTTTTCTATGGTCGTTCGTATGACTAACTGCTAAGGTGTGATTCCTTCTTCTCAAATACTCTTAGCATTCGATCATGGATCATTCCCGACTTGGCAAGATTGCAAGGGCTTGGCAAGCTAGGGTGCTTGTTTCCCCTTTTTCTTTGGGTTAGGGTTTATACCCTACCGACCCCAATTTTCATTACCTTAGGTCTCCTTGTAATATAGTCAAATAGATCTTGGACAACCCCATCGTCCTTGGTTGGTCAATTTGCTTCTTGGCAATTCAAAATTTCCCTAAGTTTGACAAATTGGTCCCCATGAGAGGGAGTTGTAGTAGGGCGACTACTCGACTTCTTAACAAATCTAGCTTGTAATTAGATCTTGTCTCCCTTGGCCTAAGATGTAGTAGTAACATCTTATGATTTAGTTGCAATAGCATATGACCTTGCAGACTAGTTGCATGAGATAGGTAGCAGTGCCTATCTTGAGGAATTACATCCCTTTTTTGTTGATATTACTAGTATTCGTGTCCTAAGGCGTGGTACCCTCTCTTACTTGCAACATAGAATGATATAAGTACGAGAATGTTGGATTAATTCTACAAGCGCAATACTAAGCAACATTTTAACTTTACTTAACTTATCTTTCATATTGAATGTAACTATCCTTTCATGTGTATTGCATACTATATGCTTTTCATCAAATGAAATATAACCCTTTTTCTTTTCATACATCTACTTATGCATGCAAGTTATGCTACGTAAATTTATCATGCTATAAAAACATAATCTTTTCTTTTCCCATGCAAGTCACAAAAATAAGAATGCAATTGCTTATGGGAATTCTAAATAAAATATAACTCTTTTATTCCTCTCCATAGCAACTATCTATTCTTTAATTAAACATCCCTCTATGAATTAACCTATTTACGGTCGTCACAAGAGATTTTTATTGCACAAATGCATTATATACAACATAATTTATTATTTCCAATGTAAATTACCCAATGCGAACCTTCCAATATACAAGAACATCGCAATTTATATTTAACCTATATGTAAGATGCAACTAGGACATTATTGCATAAGTGCATCTTTTAACACATGAACCATATATTCAAAAATGCAACAACCTTTCATTATGATGGTGGGAGAAATATAAGTACATTGTCAAGCAATTTAAAACTTTTCCAAACATTCCTATGATTTTTTTAAAACAAAGAGTTCTAATAATGCAATTAAGTTTTCCCTATGCGAATTCATACTTAATGCACCCATATCATGCAGAAACGAAAAGGGTGAATTTGATGGAACCTAAACATCCGCAGGAGGGGTATTATTGATTCTTGTGCTTTGGGTGGGGACTCCTACATGTGCTCCTCTTACTCCCATGTGTGCTCCTCTTGTGTGGCACTTTCGGGCCATCGCAATTGGGACTTGGGAATAAGGCACGGGCAGGTGGAGGGTGTGTTGAAATTTTCTGCAAGTTGGCTGTCCTCCCTTCCCGCAAGGAAACTCCCTTCACAGACAAACTATGTCCTTTACGCGATCCGCAGGTGAAGCACCCTTAAGGAGCTTTTTGTGGAAGCTTCTTAAGAAGCTTCTTTAGCTTCTTCCTTTCTCTCAGTTATCCTAACAGTGACTCCTCCTCCTCAATCGTGCTGGTAAGGATGATATGGGGGCGGCAGTCCAGTGGCTTGCCGTTGTGTAGGCAGAGTAGAGGAGGGGTGGTGTTGCATGTCACACGGAGCAAGGGGTGCATGGGATTGAAGACGAAGTAGGGGGCAGCGCTGAAGACCACGAGGGGGGGGAGGCTCCCCTTATATAATGGGGAGGGGATGGTTCATGGGGTGGAGATGGCCGTTTGACAGGCCACCACCCCTACACCTGGGGTGTGCATGCCCCCTCTTTCACTCTACTCCCTCTCTCTCTCTCTCTCCCCGACATGTTGTCGATAGGGGAAGAGAGAGAGGTAAAAAAAATTGAACTAATTTTTTAAATTTTTTAAAAGGGATGGGGTTCTTATGAGACAAGAAATGTTACATCCTCTCCCCCTTAGAGGAATCGAGATGTCCTCATCTCGAGAAGATCTGGGGTTATTGTTATTGATAGTATTTTCATCCATCGAGGTGGCATCCTCTCCGAATAATCTTTCCACTAGATGAGTTATTCTCTCAAGGTTCTTGATCTCACTCTCTCTAACATCTATGATTCTATCAAGCCATAGTTCAAGGACTCCTTGGCTAGGCATTACAATTTGCTAATCATCAAGTACATGATTTGGATTAGGTAGATACTTTTCAATAGGCTACCATGGAATACATTATGAATCTTTAGAGTTGCGGGGAACTGAAGTTTGTAAGAATTAGGCCCTAGGCACTTGATGATCTTATAAGGTTCACAATACCTCGGACTTAGCTTCTTGTACTCTCCCAAGGATAGTGAACTCTTTTTAGGGCGTACATAGATGAAGACCAAATCACCTTCGATGAAGGATCTCTCTTGCCATTTCAAGTCAGCGTAGGCCTTTTGTCTATCCTTGGCAGCTTGAATGTCTTGTCTTACTGATTTGATTTGATCATCCATGTCTTCCAGCATCTGTCTACAAGCTCCTACCCTCAAAGTTGGATCCGAGAAGTTCAAAGGGGTACGACAATCATGTCCATACAATGCTTGAAAAGGGATCATCTAAATACTATGTTGGTAAGAAGCATTGTAAGCAAACTCAACGAGTGGTAAGTATTGAATCCACTTTTTGGGTTCGTGACAACAATATGCCCTAAGCATATCTTCAATGACTTGATTAACTTGTTCTATTTGACCATCAGTTTGGGGATGGTAAGCTGTGCTGAAACAGAGTTGAGTTCTCATAGCCTTGAAGATAGCCCTCCAGAAGTGTGATGTGAAAAGAGAGTCACGATCACTAATGATTCTTTTGGGTAACCCATGAAGTTTGAATATTTCCTTAATGAATAATCTTGCGATTTCCGAAGCTTTATAGTTCGTCTTGACAGGGATGAGATGTGCAACCTTGGTGAGCATATCTACTACAACCAAAATAGAGTTATATCCTCCCTGAACTTGGGGTAAGCCAATAATAAAGTCCATAGTAATGAACTCCCATTTCATTTGTGGAATTTCAAGTGGTTGCAATTTCCCAAGCATTTTAACATGTTTTTCCTTAATGCGTTGACAAGACAAACATTCTATGACATATTTGAGTACGTCTCCCTTGAACCTTTCCCAAAAATAGCTATTTCTGACCGTATTAAGGGTCTTGGTATAACCAAGATGCGCTGAGAAAGGGGAGTCATGGGCATTCCAAAGTATCTTCTGCTTGAGAGTTTGGCTTGCAAGGATACATAATCTTGTCCTAAAGTAGACAAGTCCATTACTGATGGAGAATTCTTGATAGTTCGTCTTTAGCTTCGGGTCCTTGATGGGGATCTCCCTTAGTTTTCTTATAGACTGGGTCATGATATGCCCCTTCTTTTGCTAGCTCAAGAATCGAGTTGTTTGGCATTGATACCTTTGTGGCTAGAGACCTTGCTGTTGACGGATTTTGCAAAATGAGAGAATTTAGAAATGCCTTGCGATTCTCTTTTTTAGGCCTATATTTGATTTCAAAATCATATTCTTCTAGCACTTCAATCCATCGACGTTGCCTCATATTGAACTCATTCTAGGTGAAAATCCATTTAAGACTCTTGTGGACCATTATTAAGGAGAATTTGTTACCTGGCAAGTAATGTCTCCAAAGTTTGAGAGCATGGATGATAGCCAATAGCTCCAGGTCATGGGTAGCATAATTCCTTTCATAGCTCTTCGATTTTCTTGAAGAATATACTACGAGATGACCTTCTTACATAAGTACACATCCTAAAGCAAGTGTGCTAGCATTAGTTACCACTTCAAACTTCTTACTAAGATTAGGAAGTTTCAGGATGGGTGCTAATACTGAGATTTGCTTTAGTTTGTCAAAGCTGGTCTGTTTAGCAGGTGACCATACAATTGCTACTTGCTTCTTTAGTAGATCAATCAGAGGTGCTGCAATCAAAGCATAATCTTTGATGAAAATTATGTACCACCCTATCAACCCAAGAAAACTACGTATTTCTTTGATAGAAGTTGGTGTTGGCCATTCCAGAACATCTCTGACCTTAGTTGGATCTACTGAAATTCCTTCTGTTGATACGATGAATCCCAGATATTCAATCTGTTATTTGAAAAATGTGCACTTCTTCTTCTTGGCATAAAGCTTGTGTGCTCTCATTGTTTCAAGAACAATGAGAAGTTGGGGTTCATGGTCCTTTCCCTGTTTTGAGTAGATTAGGGTATCGTAAAAAAAAACGAGAATGAAGTCATCAAGATAGGGCCTAAAGATTTCTTGCATTAACCTGTTGAAGGTAGCAGGAGCATTCATTAGCGCGAATGACATCACTAGGAATTTGAAGTGTCCATACCTTGTACTGAATGCAGTCTTCAGGATAACTTCTTCTTTGATCCTTATCTGATAATATCCAAATTTGAGATCTATCTTTGAGAAGATCTTTGCCCCTTGAAGACGGTCAAGTGATTCATCTATTCTTGGAATGGGATATTTATTTTTGATAGTTTCTTGATTCAACCCTCTGTAGTCAATGCATAGGCGAACTGTTCCATCTTTCTTCTTTTGGAACAACACCGGAGCTCCCCATGGTGAACTGCTAGGATGGATGTAGCCTTGATCTAACAATTGCTTGAGTTACTCTTTCAGTTTGATAGCTTCCAGGATGGACATCCTATATGGCCTCTTTGCGATTAGTGCAGCTCCTAGCACAAGTTTGATTTCGTGGTTGACTTCCCTTTGGGGAGGAAGTTCCGTCAGATCTTCAGGGAATACGTCTACATATTCCTTTAACCGTGAAGGTTCTTCTCCAGATTCCTAATTCTGATCTAGCTTATTCAATTTAATCAGACAGACAGGTAGACCCTTTTGAAAACCTTTTATTATCTGTGTTGCTTTTTCCAACTGTATTTCACCTTGAGTCATGACTACTTCCCCTTCAGAATTGTGGAAGGAAACTTGGCCCTTCCCACAGTGGATATGGACATCATTGGGTATTATCCAATCCATTCTGAGTAAACATTCATGGGCACCTAGGTTCATTACCGTGAATCTCACATAAGTTGGCTTCCCACCCATTAGAAATTTCACCTTAGCAGTTTGCCTAGTACAAGTGACCTCACAACCATTTGCTAATTCCACAAGTAAAGTAGGTGCATCTATTGTGGCTATCCCTAATCTTTTTGCACATATTGGTGAAATGAAGGAATGTGTAGTTCCACAGTCAATCAAGGTTTTGAAGCTTTTACCTTGATACTTTGATGGAGTTTGAATCACCGAGAATTGGCATGAACCGTTGCCCTCTCAATGTCAGCATCCATGGATGGATCTTCTTCATTGTCAAGCTCCTTGGTGGAAACATTGGAGGTTCTCCCTCTAGCCATAACGGTGGTTCCTTAGCCATGAGCGGCTCTATTTTGGCCTTGTAATTGCCCTTGACGATGCCCTGTGCCAAGATTGGGACACTCCCTCTTGAAATGTCAGGGCTCATTGCAATGGAAGCAACGTGGATTGAGATCATTGCTTTGTGTTGGAAAAAAGTTGTTGATAGCATTGACTCTAGCTTTCTTTCTTTTGCCCTGATTCTGACCCTGTGCTCTCTTAGTCTAAGCCTTGGAGATGCCCTTATTTTGATCTTTATAAGGCCCTTATAAGGCCGAACCCTATTGTTCCTTGGTTTGGTCTACACCTCCTGTATTATTGGAGCAGCTTGAATGAGTGCATCTTGTAGGTCCGTTGGGTGCATTGATTCCAATTGAGTGTCTATGTGGGTGGATTCAACCCAATACAGAATTTCGACACCTGCTATGTCATATCCATTGGAGGTGCATACTTTAGGAGTGAGATGAACTTCGAATAATATGCTTTAAGGGATAATCCTAGCTGCTTCAAGTCATAGAATTCATTCATGTTTTGTGTGCGGTAGGTAGGTGGTAGATACCTCCCTCCCATAGCTTCCTTAATCTTATCCCAAGTGATTGTCCCCTCCAAGATCGCTTGGTCTCTGTACCACTGTTTCCACCAAAGTCTCGCTTCGCCTGTTAGTTTAAGTTTGGCTAGCATGGCTTGGTTAGTAGGTGCAGTTCCTGCTGCCTTAAAATAGTCCTCCATGGACTCAATCCAGATCTCGGCATCGGCTTGAATAGTGCTTCCCTTGCAATCACTCTCGGGTGGTTTAATTTGTTTGAGAAGGAATTTCTTCTCTTGAGCCGTAGCTAGACTTAGTGCAGGAGTCAAATTTGGAACTTGCGCTTGGGGTTGCGTTTGAACAATAAGATTATTTACGTTAGCATCTTATCATATGTTCTCATATTACGTTAATATGAATAGCACATCTTTTTAGCTAAGTGATTTAATCACTTAACACCTTAGTTAACATTTATGATCAAGATAGACAATTGTAAAAAGACTTATTTATTAATGAAGGCATAACCCTTTGAGTACATTTATTTTGGATAAGTAGGACATGCTGATTAATACATCAGTTTGGGAAAAATAGGATTGTGTTATAATTAGCTACAAAGATGCGATAATAATATGGAGTGGGGTCATGGATTTTCAGGGAATGGTAAGTCATAAGAAGCTTGGGGTATCCCTTCCTTTGATACCCGTTCTTCTCATAGCACCCTAACACTTTGATTCTATCAGCAGAGATCACCTAGGCCACTTCTTCATAGACATACTTGTTTTGCTTGACTTGCCGACCGCTAGCATGCAAAGTTGCATTTACATGAGCTTCGACAAATATGAACAGCTTCACGATCTTTAAATCCTCCATCCACTTGATTTTCTTCAAGTTGGTCTAAAGGTACACGAGTCGATGGGCTGCTATGTAGTATATTCCTGAGTCTCCCGTCCATCTCCGCTCCTCATATGGGGATGAAGGATTATAGATGCGGTCCAGAATATTCATCATGCCAAGCCTCTAACAATAATTGGAAGCATGCATTGCATTCATGAACATGACCTAGAAAACCAAGAACTTAGTTTCATGCTTCGTGACTCTGCAACCTAGCATCCCTAAGTGAGTAAGAAATGTTTTCAATAGAAAACACTGCTCTATTCTACTCACCCTCCCCTGTTCATCCCCTTATTCCCTTTATTTTCCCTCCATTAAGTTCCCCTATAATCTTTATATCTCATTGGTTTGCTCTAATACCAACTGTAACTTGTCTACTTGTCTACTTGTGGGACACGTCTTAGCAGCCCATTGGGAGGAGAGTCTAGAAAGCGCCACCTCGCACTCGCAAGGAATGTCACAAGGTTTGTGATCTAGGTCTTCCCGAGTTTTCCCCAAAGAGGAAGTTTCCGGCCGTTCCCACTTAGGACTGACCTGAAGTCAGGGTTTTTATTTCCTATTAGCCAAGTCTCTAGGAAGTAGCTAGCGTTTGAGCTCCAGATGAACCACTTTGTGTAGGAACAACAAAGTCGAAGTGGATTTATGCTACACTTGGTTCATGGAGAATGGGAAACGAGAGGGATGCAAAGCTCAACCTTTCTGCCCATAAGGCATAGTCCCATTCTGCTCCCCTAAAACAACATAAATCATGATTCAAACTCAACTGTCTCTAGGTCTTCACAGTTTCGTTATCACATCTTTGACAAATCTTCCCAGCTAATTGAGACCACCCTTCCGTAGGACGGACCCAAGTCACGTCCACCGCACTTTCCTCAGGTTGCTTAGTTATCTAATTACCTACCACATTATGTTTGACACACAAAAGTAGCTTTCTTAATTAGCCAATTTAAACACAGGTTTCTTCACGTAACTTATGCACTGACATTTTAAAAAAAATGCCAAGCAAGTTACTTTTTCAAATATTTGATCTTTATTTATCATAATCTTGGAATACATCAAGTATCTTGCCCGAAGGCTATCCCAGCAATCATCAGGATTGCTGCTCCAAG
The DNA here is from genome assembly GCF_053477565.2 of Lygodium microphyllum. Taxonomy (NCBI): domain Eukaryota; kingdom Viridiplantae; phylum Streptophyta; class Polypodiopsida; order Schizaeales; family Lygodiaceae; genus Lygodium; species Lygodium microphyllum. The sequence continues at coordinate 36,035,293 of NC_141151.1, forward strand.
TTTCGCTCGTAGACTAGTACACGGGCCTCAAGATCCCATCTCAAGTCACGTTGGCCTCTTGTGTGGGATCTGGAGGCAAGGAATTTACGGCCAAATTCTCCACTGGCACCCAAGCATCCTCCCGCTCCAAGCAGCACCCACGGAGAGACCTCTTGTGGCGAGTTCAGTCCATGTACTCAGCGTGGCTAACAACCCCCTTGCATAGGGCTAGGCAGGCAGTCGGAGGTAACTGAACCTGCTTCTCCCTCCAGGCTATTAACCTAAAGCATTAAGTGTTTGGCCTTGAATTAGTACCTTGAGCAAAGAAGTTCAAACAATGTACCTAAGTGTACAATCACGATCTTTTCTATGGTCGTTCGTACGACCAACTGTTAAGGTGTGATTCCTTCTTCCCGAATACTCCCAACATTCGATCCTGGATCGTTTGCGACTTGGCAAGATTCCAAGGACTTGGCAAGCTAGGTTGCTTGTTTTTCCTTTTTCTTTGGGTTAGGGTTTTTACCCTACCGATCCCAATTTTTATTACCTTAGGTCTTCTTGTACTATAGTCAAATAGATCTTGGACAACCCCGATGTCCTCAGTTGGTCAATTTGCTTCTTGGCAATTCACAATTTCCTTAAGTTTGACAAATCGGTCCCCAAGAGAGAGAGTTATAGTAGGGCGACTACTCAATTTCTTAACGAATCTAGCTTGTAATTAGATCTCGCCTCCCTTGGCCTAAGATGTAGTAGTAGCATCTTATGATTTAGTTGCAATAGCATATGACCTTGTAGACTAGTTGCACGGGATAGGTAGCAGTGCCTATCTTGAGGAATTGCATCCCTTTTTTGTTGATATTACTAGTATTCGTGTCCTAAGGCGTGGTACCCTCTCTTACTCGCAACATAGAATGATATAAGTACGAGAATGTTGGATTAATTCTACAAGCGCAATACTAAGCAACATTTTAACTTTACTTAACTTATCTTTCATATTGAATGTAACTATCCTTTCATGCGTATTGCATCCTATATGCTTTTCATCAAATGAAATATAACCCTTTTTCTTTTCATACATCTACTTATGCATGCAAATTGCTTATGCATGCAAGTTATGCTACGTAAATTTATAATGCTATAAAAACATAATCTTTTCTTTTCCCATGCAAGTCACACAAATAAGAATGCAATTGCTTATGGGAATTCTAATTAAAATATAACTCTTTTATTCCTCTCCATAGCAACTATCTATTCTTTAATTAAACATCCCTCTATGAATTAACCTATTTACGGTCGTCACAAGAGATTTTTATTGCACAAATGCATTATATACAACATAATTTATTATTTCCAATGTAAATTACCCAATGCGAACCTTCCAATGTACAAGAACATCGCAATTTATATTTAACCTATATGTAAGATGCAACTAGGACATTATTACATAAGTGCATCTTTTAACACATGAACCATATATTCAAAAATGCAACAACCTTTCATTATGATGGTGCGAGAAATATAAGTACATTGTCAAGCAATTTAAAACTTTTCCAAACATTCCTATGATTTTTTTAAAACAAAGAGTTCTAATAATGCAATTAAGTTTTCCCTATGCGAATTCATACTTAATGCACCCACATCATGCAGAAACGAAAAGGGTGAATTTGATGGAACCTAAACATCCACAGGAGGGGTATTATTGATTCTTGTGCTTTGGGTGGGGACTCCTACATGTGCTCCTCTTACTCCCATGTGTGCTCCTCTTGTGTGGCACTTTCGGGCCATCGCAATTGGGACTTGGGAATAAGTCAGGCAGGTGGAGGGTGTGTTGAAATTTTCTGCAAGTTGGCAGTCCTCCCTTCCCGCAAGGAAACTCCCTTCACAGACAAACTGTGTCCTTTACTCGATCCACGGGTGAATCACCCCTAAGGAGCTTTTTGTGGAAGCTTCTTAAGAAGCTTCTTTAGCTTCTTCTTTTCCATCAGTTGGCCTGATAGTGACTCCTCCTCCTCAATCGTGCTGGGAAGACGAAGATGTTGGTGATGACGATATGGCGATGGCAGTCTGGTGGCCTGGCGTCGTGTAGGCGGAGCACGGGAGGGGTGGCGATGCGTGTCAGGTGGAGCAAGGGGTGCATGGCATTGAAGACGAAGCAGGGGGGCCACGCTAAAGACCATGGGGGGGGGAGGGGCTCCCCTTATATGGTGGGGAGGGGGTGGTTCATGGGGGGGAGAGGGCCATTTGATGGGGGCCGCCACCCCTACACCTGGGGGGTGCATGCCACCTCCCCCACTCTACTCCCTCTCTCTCTCTCTCTCCTCGACATGCTGTTGGCAGGGGGAGAGAGAGAGGTAAAAAAAATTGAACTAATTTTTTAACTTTTTTAAAAGGGAGATTCTTATGGGACGGGAAATGTTACACTTTTCTCAGAATCTTTGTCCAAAAATGTAGATGAACCTCATCAAATGGTTGCCTCATTTGCGCCTTTCAACACCACTTTAAACCATTATAAGTCAAATATGATCATGGGAAAGCTACGGTAATCCACTGAGATAACACTTTGCAAGTTTTTAAAATACTCCATCTTATCTACTATGGTATTCAGATCTATGGTCCACTATCACCTCTCTTGCTCAAACTTGGCCATGGCATCACAATCTATTGTGGAGAACATTTTTTTAATGCGCTCAACACGACAATGTTGCCCACACGAACATGATGCACTGTAAATTTTTTAATGTATAGTGAAAAAAGTTAGATTAGTTGTTGCACATGAAATCTAGATACAAGAATAAATAAAGCATGCGGTCACCTTTGAACTACATCCCTTTGGGAATTCCCACTCCTCAGACCTCTATCCCTTTGTGAGAAGTTGCGATCAAAGCTCCATGTAACCAGTGCATAGACATGAACTATGGCATCTCCTCCATGCCCCTAGGATATCAAACCAATTGATGTCATGTACTGCATCAAAATTCTGATCGCGCTTCTTCTCGATATTTTCTGGTCTACTCATACCTAAAGAGCCACTTTTCCATGGATGTATAAGGCAACATACGAAAATGATTCACTTTCTCCTCCATGGTAGTATCCATAAATTTTTCTACTCCATTTCCAACCACCACATCTCTGATTAGTCTATCATCATTCTTCAACCACCATCTCTTACTATTGTCAAAATCCACTATCTAGTAGCCACTTTAAAATATGCACTAATGCCTCTGACATTAGCCAACCTTCAATCATGCTACCTTCCAGCTGAGCTCATTGTCACACATAGCCATTCAAGGTTTTCATGAAGCACTCCAAGAAGAACATCCCTTCATGTATAGACACGTCCTATAATCTCCACTTCATCTACAATATGCAGTAGGAGGTGAGTTTGTATTGTGCGCATGCTTATGTGTAAGTACCTCTCAAAGAGAAAAACCATCTCCATCATTTGCTGCCTTGTGGATTAATAGAGGATATCTTGATCTCCTTCTGTGAGATCCATTGCACTAAATTTGACAACCTATAAATCAACTCTCACATATCCTAGAGTGAGGCACCCCACGATCGTGATCAACAGTACAAACTATCACAAATGGAAAAGCATTACGAACATCAAGTAGACGCTAAATAGAAAAATATTGAAGCTACTTGCAATCAACATCAAGACAAACCTGGCATATCTTATGCCAATCATGGGATTTCAATCCTAAGAGCTAATTGTCTTTAGAGAAAGTAGGCTTGAGGGAATGCAACATATCTATTAGGGTGTTGGATATCCTACATGATGATTTGCTTCATGATACACTCTTCTTTATTGGATAGGACCCAAGGAGCACAAGGTAGTTGCAAGCAACCATCAGTGCTCGACTATGGCCAAAGTGTCTCAAACCTTGCCTACCTCCTTCAAATCTATTCGTGCCCCTATAGTGTAGTCTCTTTCCTTTGATGTGGTCCCATAATAAGCTACCCACATTCTTGAAAATATTCATGGGATCCAACAAATGGTTGATCTATAAGTGGGTCCAATATGGCAACTTGTAAAAAACTGAGAACCATCACATTCCACTTGGATGTGACTCCTTGTGGACCATTTGTTGAGATGTAGAGACATTGTCGGAGGGGTTTTTTTCGAAAGATCGAATCCAGCGAGGATCAGTTGTAGAAGGAAGTAGAGATAGAAGACGAAAGAGAAGATAGAGAATACACAAGTGGTAAACACTACAAAGACAAAGCACAATGAATTGAATCAATATGTATTGAAAGAACCTAGAATCTTTGCACTACTGAGAAGCAATCTCCAAGCATTAGATCTCTTGGAGCTTCTTCATAGAACAAAACGTGCATCAAAATTGCAGCTCCTTCTATGCTACTTGGAACTCAAATCTAATAGCTCCGTTGGCTCCGAAAGGGGGGTAAAACCATAGGACACCTGATCACGAATCTCCCAGATCACTCCTTCTTCTCTCAGTTCAAAGTGCATTTTTCAGCCTGCGTACAGTGATCGCAACGTGCGCGATTTTGTCAATCTGTATTTTTAATGAAAAACCCATAATTGGCTAAAAAAGCAACTAGCTTTTTGCATGCCATCCTAATCTAGAAGTTTTTTCTAAATTTTTTGGATTTTAATAATAAATAATATCAAAAATAGACTAAATTTATCCAAAAATCTAGTATTTTTGGATATCCATGCAAATCACACTATTACTAATGACTTAGATCACATTGACTCTCTTGATTAATAAGAAGTCGAATGATGATGCCTTCCATGCTTTTTCACACAGTGTCCGCATAGCATTGCGACATCCACCCCCTCTGAACCTACACATCCTCCGGTATGTGCCAAAATCCTACTTATCACCGGATTTTGAGTCCTTCTCATCCTCTGCAACCATATCCGTTGCTTCTTTATCTTTTATATCTTCTTGGCTATCCCCTATATCATGGACACCATTTTCTTCCAATTCTAGGAACTCATAGGATGTAGATTCTCGCCTCTTGAATAATTTGATTATTTTCCCTATTATCAAAAGTTTTATGGCTATTCCATCCAGCTCATTTAATGCGTAAGTAGCATTGTCAAATACTTGTCTTACCACATAGGGTCCAAACCATCTTTTGGAAACTTTATGCATGACACTATGCCGGTTGTCTAAACTGCTATCATAACCAATACCCAATCCCCATCTTGTATGGTTCTTGGTCTTAGTCTTAGTCTATGTCTTTTGTCAAACCATTTCTTGTTCTGTATCCTTGCTTCCCTTAACTTTCCAATTGTTGCCTCTATGTCGTCTAACTTTCCTTCCAACAATCTAATATTTAAGGCCAACAACTCCTCTCAATTCAACTCCTCCTCCCAAGGTAACACACTCCATGTGACCATACATCAATTCTGTAGGCATATATCCTGTAACAACACTATGAGTCGTTCTGTTAGCCCACAAAGCATAAGGGAGCAATCGTGGCCATTCTTTTACCTTCTCTCCACATGCTTTTGCCAATACCTTCACAATAGGTGGATGACCTCTTTCACTTTTGCCATTTCCTTCAGGGTTATAGGTTGAAGTTAAAGCAAGCCTTATCCCCAACCGTGCAAAGAAATCATGAGCTTCATCTACATCCAACTCACCCCTATTTGCTGTAATTTTGTCCACACAGCCATATCGACAAAAGATCTCTTCTAAGAGAAAAGTACACACAACATTTGTTTTCTTAGTACGTAAAAATTTTCCTTCCACTTGATTAGTCAAGTCTTCACGGCAAGCACAAGATACCTTATTTTCCAAAGACCTGTAGGCATTGTGACCAAATCCACCACCCACTTAAAATGAAGAGATAATGGATATGCGGGCTGCAATCCATCCTGATGTTTCACAGATGAATACATTTGACATGTCATAGATGTTTTCACAAAGTGAGCAATATCCTTATACATACCCTGCCACCAATATCTTTACTTAATCTTTGTAAAAGTACCCCAAACACCTCTATGACCAGCTCACAAGCTTTCATGAAATTCTCGCATAACATTTACTTGTGAAGCTCTGTTACCCAAAACTTGCAATGGCATATCCTGTTTCTTTTTAGCATGTTTCCATAAGTATCCATCTTTTAAGAAAAACCCATACGCTTTCCTCTTGATTTTCTTAAACTCCTCATCTGACCATTCATCTCTCTTTGTTAATGTACTGAGATATTGACCAATTCTCAGCCACTCTCCTACATATTTGTCTTCTAGAAATACTTCTACACAAGATGCAAAACATCTAAAATGTCTTCTCTTTGTTGTGTCCAAGCTTTTGTTAATGCTATAGCAACACATTGCATTGCTAAATTCACTCTTGCAACATCATTTTCAGCCATGATAAAGTCATCATCTTCCTCCTCATCCATCATGCCATCTTCATTCTCATAACATGCTCGAGATAACATGTCTGCCACTAGGTTATCACTTCCTGCAATATGCTGAAATTCAGGGTTCAAAGATTTGATGTATGAAATTCATCGGAGCATAGCAATGTCCAAAGTAGCACAACTAGTAATCATACCCAATAGCAGCAAACAATCAGTTTGAATGACTACATGAGCACCCATAAAATACTCCTTATCACATTTAAGGGCTGTCACAATTCCCCATAATTCTCTTTTAACATATGCATATCTTCTCTGTCATTCAGTCAATACTTTAGCACCAAAACGAATTGCATATCTTTGCCCTTCCTCATCATCTTGCCCAATTTCCCATCCAATCCCGATTGGGCTTGTATCAACAATAGTAATGATAGGCTTTCCATGTGAATAGTCAGCCTTTCTCAATGTAGGAGCTAACTTTAAGAGTTGCTTCAATTTCTTCATTGATTTCTAATGCTTCCTTTCCCAATGAAATTTTTGACATTTCCTTAAAAGCTGATAAAGAGCATTGGCTACATGTGCAAAGTGAGGAATCCATATCAAATAGAACACACATGCACCCAAGAATCTACGCACCTCTGATACATTCATGCATACATCTTGCATTCTATCAATCCCATCTATTTTTGCTAGTGATGGCCTTCGCCCATAAGGCCGACACATATGCCCAACAATCAAAACCTCTTCAACTCCAAAGACAGACATTTGTCGAGAAACAATTAAATGCACCTCTTTTAGACGTGTCAAAATCCTCTCACAATCCACAATATGGTCTGCAACAAACTGTCTGCATCCATGTGCATCCATCTCTTCATTATTTTCATCCACTACACACCCTTTGATTGGAACATCATCCAAGAAGGGCATAGATATGCGTTCAGCCTTGCACATAGCTTCCATAGCCTTAAACCAACATGAACTGCTTGCTGTAAACTAAGAATAACCAATAGGAAATACATGCTTCATTTCATCAAGAGGTGAGTACACCCTCTAAACAACACTACTGTAGCCCCGCATTACATCAGTGCTTAATGAAAATCCAGGTCATTGAGTTCCCTTGCATTTGGAGCCAAAGGAGACTCTCAAAGCATATCCCGATTTCTAGGATGATTAACACAAATAGTAAGAAATTGGGTTGCTTTTCTCCCATCCTTGCTTCTAACTCTTGCATATAGAACCATCATGAAGCACATTTGTTTCCATACGTACTCTTGTAATATAGTGCTGTCCCAAAATCATTGCACATGAGGAATTATATTGCACAAAGAAGTGTTGCTCTTCTTGTACATCACCAATTGTCACTTTTACATTAGGACATGCATCATAAAGCTCTCTCAAAGAATTATTTGCAGCCCTCATATGCCATCAACGATTAGTATCTACAGGCCATGCACCATTTTCATACAATCCACACTCAATGACATTTATCTCAGACTCATGGTCAAGTAAAGCAACACAAGGAGTTTCACGTTCTCCTATTTTCACTACCATTTCAGTGGTAGCCCTAGCCCAATGATTTCTTCTTTAGTGACTTTGAGGAATAAATCCTAGAGTCTCTTCCCCATATTGTTGCATGTGCCTTACTCCACCATGCATATTACTACAAGTCAATGCATTTTCAGCCACTTTCTTCTCTTTTCCACATGATGTCCACTGATTAGTAGCATCCTACATAGACAATCCTATACTTACTTCATTCTCATATTCAGCCCAAATATCCAACAAACCACTTTCCTCTTCAAATGGCAGCAATGCACTAGTTGTATCACCAAGAAATTGACGCTTCCTCTTAATTATGTCAATGATCTCATCATGAAATTGAGTATCTTCTTGAAGGCCACCCAGTCAACATCCTGCAAATATAATTTAGTAATGTGTGCTTTCAATACATGAACAGTAACACGTACAAAATACTGGCTCCATGCATTTGAGCCACCCCAAAGAATTCCATCTTCTAAGCATAGGTGTGTACATATGCAGATACATTCTTGCCATTGAATAACTTCACCTCACATTCAACTGCTTGCAAAGCATTCATCACAACACTTTCTGTTTGAGCAGAAGCTTGCATCACCTGTTGCTGTTGTTGTACCTACATAAGCATATTCATATTTTGTGCCAACTATTGCAAAACATCAATGGAGATTGTATTCCAATATTCTCCCATCTTTTCTTTCCTTCTTTTGGTGACCTTTCATGTCGGGTTCACCAATGTCGCAAGGGTTTTTGTCGAAAGGTCGAACCCACCAAGGATCAGAGGTAGAAGGAAGTAGATATAGGAGATGGAAGAGAAGATAGAGAATACACATGTTGTAAACACTACAAAGACAAAGCATAATGAATTGAATCAATATGTATTGAAAGAGCCTGGGAATCTTTGCACTTCTTAGAAGCAATCTCCAGGCATTAGATCTCTTGGAGCTTCGTCGTAGAACAAAACGTACATCAAAATTCCAGCTCCTCTGTTGCTCGGAACCCAAATCTGATGGCTCCCTTGGCTTTGAAAGGGGGGTAAAACCTCAGGACACTTGCACACCTGGTCACAGATCTCCCAAATCACTCCTTCTTCTCTCAGTTCAAAGTGCAGTTTTCATTACGACGCACGAGGTTTTTTCAATCTGTCTTTTTTATGAAAAACCCATAATTGGCTTAAAAAGTAACTAGTTTTTTGCATGTCATCCTAACCTAGAAGCTTTGTCTAAGTTTTTTAGATTTTTACAAAAAATAATATCAAAAATAGGCTAAAATTATCCAAAAATCTAGTATTTTTGGATAATCCATGCAACTCACACTAATACTAATGACTCAGATCACATTGACTCTCTTGATTAATAAGAAGTCGGATGATGATGCATTCCATGCTTTTTCAGAATATGTTCGCATAGCATCACGAAAACATAATAGGGAGAGAAGAGACACACTATATACACTCCCAAATACTACATAATATTAATCACAATCTACATATATAGAGGTGAGATGTAGTCTAGATAGGGTGAGCTATATATAGTATCCCAGTCAAACAAAAATCTCTAATTGCGGATGAAAAAACCTTTACAAAGCACAAGGGAAAAACCCTAGCTCCTATATACAAATGTATGTAAAGTGAATATGTGCATGTGAAGTGAAATTGAATATGTATGTACAAAGATGACCAATATTTCTGAGTTGGATGTGCATATGTAAAGTGTATGGCACCTATAAAGAGTATGTAAAATGGCACTATAGTGCCATTGTATATTAATTCCCAAAGATTAAAGTGGAGAAAACTCCAAGTTTTGAGCACAATAGCAGAGTGAAGCGTCCTTCATTGAGTCATTTGGTGAATATATTTGCAATCATCTAATCACTTGGACAATGTTCAATCATGATTGTGCCTTTCTTTACTTCATATTAAACATAATGATAATGCATTTCAATGTGTTTAGACTTGTTATGTTGACCATAGTCTTTAGCAAGACTAATAGCACTTTGGTTATGACATCAAAGTGGTGTGTTGGAGAGAGAAGGATGGCTAGTATTTGATAGAACTTGTTGAAGCCATACTAACTCTCGAGCCACTAAAGGTGAAACTACATATTAAGCCTCTGTTGTGGAAATAGCAACACAATGTTGTTTCTTGCTAGTCCAAGAAACAAGATAGCCATTGATAAATAAACAATCTCTACTTGTAGAATGCATAGATAAGTGAGAGTCTATCCAATTTGCATATGTATAACCCAAAAGTTGAAGTGAATGTAGAGAATAAGAGTATTGTTGGCATCGATAAACCAACCCAAAATTTTTAGTGCCTTTCAAATACTTCAAAACTCATTTAGCTAGAGTCTAATATTTAAGGCATGGGAAACTAAGATGTTGTTTAAAAAAATTTGTAACAAAAAGAACATTAGGGTGAGAATTTAAGCCAACAAATGAAAGACATCCAACAAGATTAGCATCAGGTTGATGTTATGCTAATTATCCATCATTCTATAGAAAGTGAGAGTTTTTGGTAGAGCTCACAAGACAAGGAGTACTAGCACGATGTACAGAACCCAAACCAAACTTTTGAATAATGTCTTCAATGAACTTTGTTTGACGTAGTAATAAAATACTCTTTTCTTGATAGCGTTGAATCTAAATACCAAGACATGAGTATATGTCTCCAAGATCAACCATGTCAAACACAGAAAATAAAACCTTCTTTACTTGTTGAAGGAAGTTGAGATTGTTAGAAACAAGTATGGTATCATCCACATATAGAGCAAGAATAAAAAAACCATCAGTGCAGTGCTTGACATATAAGCTAGGATCTAAAGAACAATAAAACCTTGGTTTATAAGAAAGAGATCAATATTCTAATACCAAGCTCATGAAGATTGTTTGAGACCATAGAGTGCCTGATGAAGTCTGCAACCAAGATTTTCCTTATGTTTGACTACAAATCCCTTTGGTTGCTCCATGTATATCTCTTCCTTTAAACCACCATTAAGTAAAGGAGTTCTCACATCCATTTGGTGAACCTCCAAATCAAACTCAACAACAAAAAATAACAAGACCCAAATATTGGTAATATGAACAACAAGTGAAAAAGTTTCTTGACAATCAACTTCTACAATTTGTGAGAAATCTTTAGCAACTAGCCTTGCTTTGAATTTTTCAAATGTTCCATCTGCTTTTGTTTTAGTCTTATATTGGAGGAGTAAGCTACTCATGAATATATGTGTGCATCAAATGGCTATAAAATAATATATTTTTAAAATATTATTTTTATATATTTTTTACATACAAAATCAGGTAATATAAAGGGGTTATTTACAAATTGAATAGAAAAGGGCTATGTTTTGTTCAAGAAAATTCACAAATAAGGATATTTATAAATAGGCCTTGAACACACGTGATGTAGAGGATATACATACAGTAACTTCCTCGAGGTCTTATAAACCCACTTGCATTTAATAACAATATACCCACATGGTAACTTAGTTAGAACCCATGTACCTTTAGAGAGAAGGGATTCATACTCAACTTTCATGGCCTCCTACCATTGTTCCTTTTTTTGAGATGACATGGCATCACTATAAGAGATAGGGTCTTCACAAATATTGAGAGCATTCTCAAGAATATCAACATCATAAACATGACAAGTACCATGCTCATTATCAATTGGAAGATCAACATAAATATCAATACCAATGTCATCATAAGCAATAATAGGTGCACATTGTGAATCTTGATTTGAAGAGTCAATATTATCCCATAAAGGAGGTTCATCATCATATAGAAAAGGAAAAGAAGTGAGTAATGACATTGTATCATCAACGTCCTCTAGTGACCACTTATCTTCTTGAGACCATGTGTTGCTCATAAGTTGCTCATTGAAAATAGCATCACAACTTATGATTATCTTCTTCAAATATGGATCATAAAACTTGTATTCCTTAGAAAAAAATGAATATCCAATGAAAATAACTTTCAAACTATGAGGATCAAGTTTTCTACAAGTCTCTTTGGATACATAAACATAAGCAATACATCCACCAAAAGTTAGAGAATATGAAACAAGGAGTGTCACCTGTCCAAGTAGTAATCAATATTTTACTAGGAGGAGCAATTGTAGAAGGATTTTATTTAGATAATGACCTGATTAAAAATAATCATTGATAAAAGTAGGTCACCTTGATGCAATGCATCAAGTTATAATGAATATAATAAACATGTTTGATCACTCAAAAATTTAATTTTCCTAAGACTATAGAGAACTTGGTGTACTACATCAATGTTCTAAGAAACTTCTAACTTCTTAAAGACAACTTGATGGATTATATTGAAAATTTTCAATATCTCATCCAATTTGATACAATGCATCAAGTTTGAGTAGAGATATGTTACAATATCTAGTTTTACTTGATTTGGTGCAATAAGGTTCTTAGAAATTATGTTAATAGGTTGGTGTACTTGGTATAATGCATCAATTAGACACAAATATTGTATCAAATTTATTCTTACTTGATACATTACATAAAGTTTCCTTGAAATTTGGTTAAATAGTATAGCTCATTTGATGTAATGCATTGAGTTGCATCAAATTATCATTTGATTCGATGTAGTGCATCAATTTTACCCATGATTTGTGTTAGTGTTGGGTCTTACTCAGAATAGTGTATCAAGTTTCAAAAAAACTTTATTAAATTGTTTCTAAGGTAATATATGTACTGAAATGAACCTAACCAAACCTAAGAGAGAGAAGAAAGAGGGTAGAAGAGAGAGAAAGATATTGGCAAGAAGAGAGAAAGATTAGAAGAAGAGAAAAAAAGACAAAAAGAGAGAGAAAGAAGAGGAAAGAAGACATGGAAGCTATGAAGGTGAAGAGAGAGTTTCTTGATTAATGCATGATAATTGACCTAACTCTCTTGCACCTTAAATACTATCTAGGTGACTAGTATTTTCCCCTTATTTTCTTGTATATCCATTTCCTCCTTATTTTTTCGTACATCCCACTCATTACAATCCATCCCCACTCAAAAGAAGTTTTTGTCCTCAAAAGCATTGGTGGACTATTTACAATGGTTGAATAGAAGGGAATCAAAGTACCACTTTGTTTCAAGTGGTTACAAAAATAGGAAAAATCATAAGTATATAGTAAAAAATGGATAGAACTAGAAGTGGAAAACCAAATAGACCATATGGACATCCATTCAACATGATAAAATTGAGAACTAGATCCCCATAGCCCCAAGAAAAAGCACCTGCAAACAATAGGTAGCTTGCTGTCTATTATAAACTATAGTAAAATGAAGATATCTTTTGATGGGCATATCCAAACCAAGTATCCTAGGGGTCAAAATAAATCTCATTGGATATCATTTTAGCCCATATAGGTGTTGCTCCTTTATAATCAAAGTGGAATGGAAACTGACCCAAAATAGGAAGCTACCCACAAGCTATTTGTAGTAGAACAAGAGATAAAATGACTAGTTTTCAACCAAATAAACCTATATAACTTGATATTGACTGGGCATTAGACTCAGGATATAAAATCTTCCCTTCATTTGAATCTTGAAATTCTTTATGGTTCTCTTCATCTCCCATCATTGAAAGCTTCTCTCCCTACCTTGAACTCATCTTAACTTTGTGCAACTTTTGGTCTTACACAAAAAATCACCCAACATTGGCTTACGGAGAGTTCTTGCAAAATGAAAAGAGTAGGCTAGGTCTTTGAAGTCGAGCTGAGCATAATAGCTTATAGAGTAAATCTTCATTTTATTCAAAGATCTCAACTAAAGGCCTTGGTGAGAGAGGTGAAAAAAGTTGCTATTTTGATTTCTTTAGGTATTTTGGTTCTTTTCTCTCAATTTGATTTTTCATACTAAAAGAAAAGGAATGAGAGGTTCAAATCCTATCCAATTTTATAAAAATTAAAGTTTTTGGAGTTTACACAAGCTCTAAATATGTCATTCAAAGGTGTTTGTACATAAAGAAATTCTTCTCAAGAAAAGTTATGCTTATGGTTTGACTAAAGAAATTTTGTAGCATTCCACTTTTCTCTTGTGATATTGGAATAAGAGTTCTGAGGCTATTGGACCTTTTGATTGCATATGGATTGGTTGATGTATGTTGATGGGCTTACGCCTTGAGAGGTTTCTTTACATACACTTGGATATGTAAAATAACATAAGGTTGAGTTAACTATTGAAGCCTTGAGTTTAAGGCACTTCCTCTATTATCTTTTTATGGAATTTAACATTGTGCAAGTATCACATTTAAAAGTGATAATATTCATTGTTGAGGTAAATATTGCACATTGAAAATACCATTTCATTATTTTGTGATGTTATTTTGGAGACCCAATGCATGTGAGAGAGTGTCCAGTTAGCTCTTAAATCATTGATATCTCATGATCTTGGTGTGTTTGTTTGAGGATTGCAAGTTGTGATCACACACCACTATCATAATTGCCACTATTAAGGACCATAAGTGCATCAACTAGTTGAGAGTGAGAGGAGTCATAGAAAAGAAGGGTTGGAAAGCATATGATCTAGCTTAAGAGCCCATTCTTGTAGCACATGATTGATTAGGTATTTGGAAATTTAAGGGGGGTCTATAATTTTTTACCTTATGAATTCTTGGGATTGAAGTCATGTGTGGATAACTTTGCATATTATAATTTATTTTTCATATTAAAAAGGTTTACTCATAATCTCCATGAGCAAACCACTTAGGAGATAGGAACAAAATATCTTAAAGAACCTAAATTCATTTTTCTTAGATTGGTAAGCTAGAAAGGAAAATTGAAATATACATTTTATGCATAGAGAATCAAGTATGTAGTTGAGAGGAAGAGGGGATAATCTTCTGGATTTTTTTAAATTGTGTTTTAATTGGAAAAGGTTAGAGGAATGAATAATTTGATATATCTTTTCTAGTTGGAGATTAGGATATGTGTAATGTGCTTGATTGAGAAGCCCTCAAGGGTAAGTTGTTGGAGCTACATATAGCTCACCCTATCTAGACTAGGTCTCACATATATATATATATATATATATATATATATATATATATATATATATATATATATATATATATATATATATATATATATATATATATAGTGATCAATATGATATAGTATTTGGGAGTGTACATGGTGTGTCTCTTCTCTCTCTCTCTCTCTCTCTCTCTCTCTCTCTCTCTCTCTCTAAATATCTTATTTCTCTACATTTCAACCTGGTATCAAAGCTATCACAATTGACTGCAAGCAATTCCTTCAAGAAGAAAATTAAGGAGGATACATATGTAGTATCTCTTCAATTCTTGATTCATGTTCTTTTCATGCTTAAATTTAATGTATTGTGTACGTTATGAGTCTCTTATGTTGTGACCTTTAAGCATAGAAGAAGCTCACTCGATCATCATTTAGATTGTAGGTATGTCGAATTGTAGATATGCCTTACTTGGACACTTTAAAAGTTTTGATTTGGAAAACTCTTAAGGAAATGCCTTTCTTAAGAAAACCAAATTTTATGATGTGCTAGGACTTACAAGCTTTCTTCCTAGAAAACCCTGATCCATTTGGAGTTATTTTTAAAAAATTATATCAATTTAGGTAAAATGGACTTCAAATAGGAAAATAAACACGATAATAGCTTTTCATGTAGACTTCTATAACATACGTTTCATCACACGATCCTTACTTTTGCATTTCTATCAAAATTATCTAGATTGTCTATTTTTGGCCCAAAAGTAAATTGCTAATGTTTTTATCACTATTCATATTTCTCATTTGTATTGGACATGTTTATTCTTGCATGCATTTCGTGTACTTTGGGCCACTTTATTATTGGCCATGTTTTGTCTATCTGGGGTCACTTGCTTTTAGAGCATGTTTTTTTAACTAAACATCTTTGTTTACAACATATCTTCTACGTATGACTTGTTGTGCTGCACTTTCCTCATTGTTTCATATATGGTGTGTATATTTTGTGATCTAATGTTGTACATATTCTCTCAACCAAATATGTGAAATACTATAATTGTCAACGGATTTCCTTCTAGACAACGTTCTGTCCCTCACTTTTGAGGGAAAAGGATTACTTGGATGAAAAGTAAAGATGCTGCTAATTCTTAAAGGTGATGGCTGCATGATATTGTTCTTGGTAATTATGAATGTCTGCCTCAACTAATTGACCAGGCTCATGATAATATCCTTGTAATAATTGAAGGACCCATCTTTGAAGAATAGTTAACTATTTATAATGAGTGGGTTAGATGCAACAAAGAAACTCGCAGATGTATTCTCTATGCTCTTCAAGAATCTCTTATGCTTGATGTATATAATCTTTCAACCTCACAAGCTATATGGGATTATTTGATAACAAATTTTGAGAGGAAATATATTACAACAAAATCCTTTATCTTTATAGTAAACTCATTGAGTTACAAGACAACATCAAAATGTCTAGAAAAACACATATCAAATCATTCAAGAACATTAACAATCAGCTTGCTGCTCTGTTGCTGATGCCATTCCACAAAAGCAATTGGAAAGATAACACACCAATCAAGAAACAACTATGATCTCACAAGAGGACACCTAGTTAGAACAAATCAACCAAGCTCTACTTGCTTGGAGGCATTCCTTTCCACACTTTACATATAGGCGTTGTCATAGTGGTAGCTTCTCTCATCTCAAGTTTCCTAATAGACATTCTTCTTATTGCAAAAGAAATGGTCACATTACAGATGATTAGTGGGCAGAACAATATGATGAAGAAAATGATATTACAAATAAACAACCATATTTATCTAGAGATTATTCTCCGTGTGAACCACTAGAAAAAGAGTGATCATCCAAACCATCTATGTTTCAAGTGATGTTTTGATTTAGATCGTAATAGAGCATATGCTGCTACACATGACAACACTACTAAAGAAGCAAATTGTGTGAGTTGTTCTATCTCTTAGGAAATGATACTTCATGTTCATGATGGATCTCTTTTTATTATTGATTCTGGTGCTATGAGAAGCATGATATATCAAACCTAGTTATTACATAACTATCATTCTATTCCTCTCAAGAAATTGATTTATATTGCTAATGACACAATGGTCTATCAAGTCAAAGGTATAGGTCATTTATATATTGGTATTCTTGCTTCAATAAGAACTCTACGTGGTGTTTTTACATGTTCCAAATCTACGAATGAGTATTCTTTTAGTTGTAAGACTTTTCGATCTTGGTCTCTTTGTCAGTTTTGACCATACCAAGTGTCCCATTGAGAAAGATGGCTATGCCATAACTGTCGCTCCTCGAAATGATAATCTTTTTGAGTTGTCTTTAAATAAAGATGTTGCAAATGTTGTTATAGCTCCTAGCAATATCAATAGCAAAATATTGCATCATCACTTTGTTGACTCTTATTTTTCTAAGCTTATCAATCTTTATATTGGATTGACCTTGTTCAAGGTATGGAATTCATAGCTCGTCCTCGCATGGGTATTTGTAGATATTGTGCACTTGGAAAGAAAATTTTGCAAACCCTTACCATTTTCACCATAAGTTATTCTACAGATTTGCTTGATCTTATTCACATTGATATTTGTGGATCTTTTCCTCCATCAAAATCTCAATCTTAGTATTTAATGACTTTTATTGATGATTATATATCACTATTCTTCTCTTGCAATACAAATCACAATCTTTATTATCTTTTAAGCAATATTAAAAACGAGCATAAGTTCATAGCGGTCATCGCATCAAGAAACTTCATAGTGATAATGGTAGAGAATACATTTCAAATGATTTTGATGATTATTGTAATAATCAGGGTATTCATCATGAATATACTATTTTCTACTCTCCTTAACAAAATGGTATTGCTGAATGTAAAAATAGGACTATCCTCAATGCCATGTGATGTATGCTCATTCATTCTCACTTATCTGGATGTTTCTGGGCTGAAGCAATCTTAACAATAGTATTTATGCAAAATAATCTTCCTACCACTACTCCTAGTAAAATACCAATTACTACTTGGACAAGTGAAACTCCTTCTATTTCATATTTTCAAACCTTTTGATGTATTGCTTATATTCATGTACCCAAAGAGACTCAGAGAAAAGTTGATCCTCTTGGTTTGAAAGTTATTTTTATTAGATATTCCAACTTTTCTAATGGATATAAGTTTTATGATCCATCCTCCAAGAAGGTGATCATAAGTCGTGATGCTATTTTCAATTAGCAACTTATGGGAAACACATGGTCTTAGGAGGATGTTGGGAGGACATGGTCACTAGAGGATGTTGAATATACAAAGTCATTACTCGCCAAATTTCCTTTTCTATACAATGATGAACCTCCTTCACAAGATAATATTGACTCTTCAAATCAAGATTCACAACCTACACCTATTATTGCTGATAATGATCTTGGTGGTGATCTTTATGTTGTTCTTCCAATTGATAATGAGCATGGTACTTGTCATGTTTATGATGTTGATATTGTTGAGAATGCTCTTAATATTTATGAAGACCCTACCTCTTATAGTGATTCCATGTCATCCCCACAAAAGGAACAATGGCAAGAGGCTATGGAAGCTGAGTATGAATCTCCTCTCTTTAAAGGTGCATAGGTTCTAATTAAGTTACTACCCAAATGTCCTACTGTTAAATGCAAGTGGTTTTATAAGACTAAAAAAAAAGTAGATGGAAGATTTGATAAATTCAAAGCAAGGCTAGTTACTAAAGGTTTCTTGCAAATTATAGGACTTGATTATCAATAAACTTTCTCACTTGTTGTATGCATTACCAGTATTTGGGTCTTGTTTTGGCTATTGAATTTGATTGGGAGGTCTACCAAATGGATGTGTGAACTACCCTTCTTAATTGCAATTTAAAGAAAGAGATATACATGGATCATTTAGGGGGATTTTTAGTCAAACATAAGGAGAATCTTTCTTGTAAACTTTATCGGGTACTCTATGTTCTCAAACAATCTTCACAAGCTCAGTATCAAAAGATTGATCTCGTCCTTATAAAACATGGTTTGTCTCTCATTCTCCAAATCCCAAGTTATATGTTAAGCACTGCAATGATACTCTTGTTATTTTTGCTCTATATGTGGATGGTACAATACATGTTTCTAACAATCTCAGCTTCCTTCAACAAGTAAAGAAGATTTTGTCTTCTGTATTTGACATGGTGGATCTTGGAGACATATACTTATGCCTTGGTATTGAGATTCAACGCTATGAAGAAAAGGGTATTTTATTAGTCCATGCAAGAAAGTTCATTGAATATATTATTTAGAAGTTTGATTTTTGGGTTTCGCACATCCTGGTACTATTCCTTGTCTTGAGAGCTCTACCAAAAACTCACTTTCTGAAAAATGATGGAAAATTAGCATTGCATCAATCTTATGCTAATCTTGTTGGGTGTCTTCAATTTGTTGGCTTAAATTCTCACCCTAACATTCTTTTTGCTACAAATTTTTGTGAACAACATCTTAGTTCTCTATGCCTTAAACATTGGATTGTAGTTGAATGAGTTTTGAAGTATTTGAAGGGCACTAAAGATTTTGGGTTGGTTTATTGGTGTCAATAAAACTTTGATTCTCTGCATTCACTTTAGCTTTTGGGTTATACAAATCACGATTGGGAAAGCTCCCACTTATCTATGCTTTCTACAAGTTGAAATTGTTTCTTTATCAATGCTTGTCTTATTTCTTGGACTAGCAAGAAACAACTTTGTGTAGCTACTTCTATTATAGAGGTTGAATATGTAGCTATATCTTTAATAGCTTGAGAGTTAATATGGCTTCAACAAGTTCTATCAAATATTGGCTATCTTCCTTTCCCCAGCACACCAATTTTATGTGATAACCAAAGTACTATTAGTCTTACTAAAAACGATGCTCAACATAACAAGTCTAAACATGTTGCAATACATTATCATTATTCTTGATTTGAAGTAAAGAAAGGCACAATCATGATTGAACATTGTCTAAGTGATTAGATGAGTACATATATATTCACCAAAGGACTCAATGTAGCATGCTTCACTCTGCTACACTCGAAACTTGGAGTTGTCTTAACTTCAATCATTCGAAGTTGATCGACTATGACATTGTAGTGCCATTATACATTCTCAATATCACATGTGCACATTGGGCACCATATCACACATGCACATACAACTCGGACCTCTTGGTTATCTTTGTATATACATATTTAGTTTCACTTTACATGCATGGATTCACGTTACATACACACAATAATCCCTCTTGAGCATGTTTGTACATCTATATATAGGAATGAGCTCACGTTTTTTCATTGTGCTTCCCGAGGGTTTTGTCATTCGTAGCTAAAACCCTTTGTTTGAGTGGGGATGTTGGAGCTATATATAGCTCACTCTATCTAGACTAGCTCTCACCTATATATATGTAGATTGTGATCAATATGATATAGCCTTTGGAGTGCACATGGTGTGTCTCTTCTCTCTCTATCTCTCTCTCGTGTCTCTACATATATTCTCTCTCTACATTTCAACATAAGTAGCCTATCATCATTAGCTAGGAAAACATTTATCCTTCATTTTTCTTGTTATGTCAAGTGTAATAACAACTAGTACTAAAGGATAAACCAGTCCTCCCAAAGATGCAAATGTGCTTTATTTAACTTGCATAATTTCATATATAGTAGTCCTTCAAAATACATTAGGTGATTAGTCTAGGTAGTCAAGGTTCTTTTCTAAAAAATTTGAGGTTGTCCCTTATATTTATGGTCACAAGGTCTTTTAGGAATAAGTTATTTGATACTTTGATTTATATTTAGTCAAAGGGAATTTATTCAATGCATTGCGATATCATGCAATTTATCCTACCTTTCAAAGTTTAATAGTATGAGTTAACAACCTCTACTTATTCTAACATTTCTTTCCTATTGATTTCTCATTAAGCTATAACTTCACCAAATAATAAAAACTCTTTTACTTAGGTTCCTATTCATGTATTAATAAATTATTGTTAATCCATAGAAGAACCTAGTCTTATATTGCATTTGATGGTATGTTGACCACATTTGCAAGATTATTCATTATTATCGTGCTCTTTGCTTTAGAATACCATATCTTTGGGGTCATTGCAAGTAGGGAGTCCACGTGTACTAGCTTCGAACTTTGATGGACTTGATCATGAGTCTCCAATGGCTAGGGTATTCCTTTGACTCGCAATCTAGTAGAGGAAAACTTGAGATAGGTAACATCTAGACTCAAAGTCTCATGGCTGAAGTAATGAAACAATAACAAGAGTCCTTGAAAATCATACTAATTCAAACAAACTCAACCTACCAACAAAATGTGTGGTGCATCCATTATCGCAGCGATCACTTACCATATGAATGCTTTCGACAGAGTAGGGCCTACACTAATTGTGGGTGGTTTGGTCACGAAGCATCTACATGTTGAGACCCTAGCCGATTTCCCTATGCTGCACCATATTGGGATTGTGGGCTCCCATACCTTGATGATCTAACCTTTAGGATTGAAATAATTTCCTCATTGAACCAAACATCAAGATCCACTATAGGATCTTTGCTAAAATTATCAAGATTTTGGTCTTAAGAAAGTAGACTACCACCAAACATAATGACATCTACTATAATATTAAAAGCTAAGGATGAAATTTTGAGTAGTAACTATATATTCACAAGCTATACAGTCTTGATTTATCTTTAATATAATTTTTCTTTTTGTCCTAATGTCCCATCCTTCATCAAACAATTGTATGACATGATCATAGGTTAGTGTCTTCACTGAAAGCATGGCCTTTGATCTTCTTATTTCAACATTAGAAAAGAAATCAACAAATATATTAATAGTCATAAACACAACAACTTTGCTTACCCTACTTGGGATATTAGATTTCAATGCTCTCTATATCTCAGAAAATATTTTACATCTATAGCCCTCACTAGTAGTTGGACTTGGTAAAGGCCACTCAAAGCTTGAAAGATCTAGCAAAGGAAGGGGGGATATTGATCCCCATTGGTTGCACTGTATGGACACAATATAAGAATGGTCATAAAAGAATATTCCATTCTCTGCAAGCTTTGTCTTCTTCCTAACTTTTTACATTTTTTCTCCAATCAAACCATGCATAAACACATGTTACACTAATATCTCTTTTATGCTGTTATTACTTACTCCAAGATTAAAATATTAGATTTTACCCTTCCAAGCAAAGATGAACAAGCTCTCATATCTTCAACTTTTCCCACATTTTGCCTATTGCATGGTGATCCAATTGCCTTTGCTAATGATAGTAGGAATCTATCTTCTATCTATTTGGAATGAGTCAAACACTAATATGAATGTGATTTGGGAGCTTAGACACCTTGTTGAAGGTTGAATTTCTATATCCATGGTAGCAAGAGAGAGAGAGAGAGAGAGAGAGAGGGGGGGGGACTAGGCTACCACACAAAGGCGTGAAAAACACAAGAGGGATAAAAAGAGGAGGGGAAAAAATGAGTGCCAAGGTTTTTACTAATTTGAATTTAGGTAGAATCAATGATTAATTAATCTAGATATATCATTAAATAAAGGTGGTCGAGACGCTATGTCATTAATGTAAAGAATGTCATTATCAAAAATATAAGAGGCTAAAAATAGATATTGATAATATAAGTTTATAATATTATTACATATATATCTTTTTGTAAAATAAAATTTTACCTTTTTAAAAATAAAAGTTCCATTTACAAAGGCTTTGCTCCTTTGGTCTAGAGCACTCTCTCTCTATCTCCTAAAAGGTATTTTTGAGACTTCAAAACTCCCATAATGCTTGATACATTTTATACTAGCTAGGGGATAGTTTAATAAAGGCCTAGTATTGATAGTCCCAATTTAGAGCCAATTATGTTTGATTGAGGATAGGATATTATTATAGGATGATGACCAATAAATGTACATTGTTCAGAATAAAAGGATTATTATAAAGGGATTAATTTCACTAGTTTTGGTACATGTGACATAAAAGCATGTAATGAACTTGTACCAAATGATTATTTAAGAAAGTTGAATTTGAATGTCTAAGCTAAATGTGCTAGGATCCTAATTACAAAACTAAAGATGTTTTTTGGTGTGTGCATGAAAAGTGTGAGGGAAGCTTCCTTGATGGAATTGTCCTATGGCTAGATAGACTAGCTTCTTAATAAATAAGTTCAGAATTGAACACTGACTTCCTTCAATTCCAAGTCTCAAATTTGAGCATAGCACCATTTGGGGGTGGGCAAGGGCGGGGGAGGGGGGGTGTGGTGGGGGGTGGGGGGAGGGGGAGGGGGAGGGGGAGGGGGAGATTATGCCTTATTCTCCCACTTGTTTTTTGCTTTCATTGAACCAAGTGCAGTGCTTTCCTGCTTTGAGCTATAACTAATCATGCAATCCCGAACTTTTTAGCTTGAACCACGTGTAGTGCTTGCCCACTTTGAGCTATGATTGATCATGAAATGGTGATCCTTTTAGCTTGACACTAGAATATTGTTGATGAATGTAGTAGAGGAATTAGGACACTCAAGTCAATCCTCTAGGTCAAATCGGACACTCCCCTCTAAGGTAGACCCAAAAGTGACCTAACCATCTAAGCCCATGTATTCCCTAGGATCTAGGTGATGACACTTGGAACAAGCATCTAGGTGACTAATTAATGTTGCTCTCTAGGTTTCTTAGGCAATTACATCTCAAATTCTAGGATTATTTGCCACATAGTGGTGAGCTTGAGCCTAATTTGCATCATATTGAGAGCTTTTTGTAAACACTTTGTCAACTATACATTAAATTGGTTAATGAAGTTGAAAGTACACAATATTTTTCTTTTCATTTAGCCTAATTTACTAGAGCCCATTAAGTATCCATGCGATTGTATACTTGAAATAGCCTCTCTTAGCCAGGCATTAGTGCTTTTTGATGCATGCCACATTAGTAGAATTTTAAACTCCAATTTTCATTTCGTTGAAAAGTGAGAAGAGAAAATTTGAGCACACTTGACTCACATTATCACAAAAGATTAGACTTATTATGACAAATTCTTAGCTTGATATCATAGCATGTTCTTCATGTGATGGGATAGTACTCGTAGATAGATATATGGTCCGTCTTGGTGGATTTTCGTTAGTGATCTATTGAGAATTTTATTCCAAGATTGTTCCTATGCCTAAATATTCCATGTTTTTGTGGGATCATGAAGTCATGCTTTCTTTTGTAAAGATAATTGGTGTTTACATCTATACATTTTCTTGGTTTCATAAAGACAATTGCTGTTTACATCTATACATTTTCTTTGATTACCAACTTATACTTTCGTACTACCTATTTGATCAGCCACCTGAATATGGAAATTATCTCCAGGATTTTGAATATGTATACCTTTAATTTCATGTGTGTTTAAGGCCTAATTAAGAAACTATTTATTTTTAAATTCATCATGAATAAAATATACCCCTTTTTCTATTGAACCTTTGAATCCCTCCATTTAATGATATACATTTTCATGTTTTAAAAAACATGAAAAGTAGCATCCAGTCAAAGAGTAAATATTGGTGGCTATTAATCAATAAAGTGGACACTTCGTCAATTCTAAGGTTCAAATTGTTTGACAAGATGTTTAATTATAAGAGTTAGAATCAACCATAGATGTAATCAAGCTCAACATGGCTATTTGAGAAAAAGCAGGTGCATTACTTTTACCTATGTGTGTGTGTGTGTGTGTGTGTGTGTGTGTGTGTGTGTGCAGCCTCTTGATAATGTGCACAAACATTGAAACAACTCCAAACATGCATACATCATATGACACAAGTAAGATTGATGTAAATATAGAAATGCCTCATCCTTTATTGTTGGACTAGCAACATAATAAGCCATGATAATACAAAAAATCCCCATAGTGATGATGTGAAATCAAGAGTTTCCTATGGGAATAGGCTCTCTATTAAGTGAAAGATATGCCATGCAACTATGTTATTGCACTACAAGATATAGACCTTATACCAACGTTAAAAGTGACAAAAATGTAAATAACAAAATTTGCCCCAGTCATCACAAACAACGTCCTTATTGGCGACGCCATAGAACAGTCGGTATTAGCATCGTTATCAGCGTCGCTAATACCGACGCAAATAACGACGCTGATAATGATGCTTTGCGATGCAAATAACAACATGTGCAGGTAGATTTGCGATGCTAATAGTGACGGTAACAGGGAAAAAAAATTGTGGCAAGGCAACAAGCTGCCCTACCACATATAGCACTGTGTGTTTTATTTGGGCCATAAAAAATAGTTTTTGAACTGTGTACAATGCTCGTGTAAACAAAAACAAAATGTACTGAAATCATAACACTGATACATGAAATAAATACATGATCGCATAATGAAAGTGACTGGTATAATCATGACAAGATATCACTACTACGTAGAAAATGTCTACACAGATAGGGCGACTAAAAAAGAAGGGTGTGTGAGCTCTAGGGATCCAAGGGTAAGCTACATATCCTCACCATCCAAAAGCTCGTCCCGCTGCAAAGAAGCATCAAATGAACTTTGCAAAAAAAGAAACAACAACACATCAGTCCACCATACAATAATGCATTCTAATTAAACATGGTAACTACAGACAAGAAAGATGAGTGACTTACAGGGCCTCCGTGTCTATACGATCGGTCGATCAATGCAGTTAGACCGTGCCTCTCTACATATTAGTCTCAAGGTCGGTTGGATCGCGATTTATAATGGAGTGCTGCAAAGAAGACAAAATACTAACTATTAGAAACATGATTGTCAATACAAAGGATATTGCAAAAAAAAAGCAAGCAAAACAAAAGAAAACTTACAAAGTTCTCCAGATATGTCATGTGGCCGCCCCTCCCAAGATGAT
The DNA here is from genome assembly GCF_053477565.2 of Lygodium microphyllum. NCBI lineage: Eukaryota > Viridiplantae > Streptophyta > Polypodiopsida > Schizaeales > Lygodiaceae > Lygodium > Lygodium microphyllum. Next base: position 36,061,074 of record NC_141151.1, read on the forward strand.
GGACAACTCCAGCCTCTAGTCGTGCCCTCGCTGCCTCGCATTGCTGACTCCAATGTCCTGGAGAATCTGTAGCCTCCTTCCTCAGTCGGTGCCAATCGTCGGTGTCTAGCCACTCGGGCTTTGCAGCCCCACTCTTGAGTGCCTTACATGCGTCTAATCGTCTGTGTGATATATAGGCACGCATGCAGTCCATCATCCAGCCTGTAGAAAATCTATCTACTGTGGCTGGACCACAAACTCCTCATGCAAGGATGCTACTATGTAGTCCTTGCTCCCCTTCGGCATGTTTTTCCAATGATCTAAGACGTTGTGCTGAAAAACTTGTTGGCACAACTCTCTTATGCAAGCCATCACCCTCCTCCCCTCATCATTCATGATGATGGCTCCTAACCTATCATCGAAAAGATAGGCATATCCCTCTAGGGTATGCCTAAGATGGGTCCTCTCCCACCTGCATCAACGCTCCTGGGCATATCCAAGAGACCCTTGTACATCCGGTGTACCGACTAGGGTAGTATCTATCGGAGTAGCACCCATAGGGGTGCCACCTACAGACGGCGGAGTAACTAGAGTAGACATCTCCACAGGTGTGACAAATCCTAGAGATGACGCAACTCCAGCAGAACAATGAGACGGAGACACTGCGTCTGTGCCCCCACAACATCCACCTGAGCCACGCTCCCTGGAACCGCCATGAGAGCAAGGAGTCGCACCTATATCCCGTGCTGACCACGGGCTCACTGCCTCCATATCTCTATAGCATCCCCCTAATCCTGAAGCACTCCCTCCCTCTAGCCCAAGTCTGGAGCGTCGACCTCGTCTCCTCGAAGTCAAAGCATTTGATTGTGCCAAAGTAGATCTAGTAGAGCAGCCTGACAATGTTCGAGACAGCTCCTGGTCTGCCATGTCTCTGAATCTCGCCATCTGATCTAGAGACATGCGCGTAAAGATATCCTGCAACTCCTTATGGCTCATCCCTCGACTCATCCTGAAAAGGTCACCTGCACAGACAAAAAATGATGTTAGCATAATCAATTTAAATCATACAAAGCACGATAATATAAATCCTAAAAAAACATTCTCACTTAAAATGCATATCTTATGTACCCTTATAAGCGATTAGTCAACTAATTGAGTAAGTAGATGCTCCAAGTATGAAGTATCCTATAGTCCCATGTCAATCTCCTGTCGCATACACTGGAAGGTCGATAGACATGTCATCACAAAAGGATGAGTCCACCTTGTTCTCAATGGACTCCTATATTTCCATTATTATTAGCCAATGCTGGCTCCTCTACACGCTCCAAGCTTTCGATGGCCTCTACCCCTTGCAATATCAACCCCTCTATTTGCATATTGTCCTCATCTATGCTCGAAACATCGCTTTGATCATATACTCTTGCACTTTGGGGAGCTGAAGGTATAACATACCACCATCAAGGTTGTCGGGGGTTTGGATAGAAGATTGCATGTTCACAAACACATACAAGAGAGATTAAACTATTGTGACATGTACCATGTCATAATACAATTAACAAATAAATGAGTTCACGCACCTGTTCACAATGGACCGGCAACATAAAGGTGTCGCGCAAATTCGTCCTTTTTTTTAAAGAATCTATTTCGAGAAATCCAAATGGATCTCGTCGAACTATTGCTCCAGCTCCTTCAAGTACCACTTTGAACCACTGCACATCAAATAGTATCATGGAGAAGCTATGATAATCCACCGTAACAATACTTTACAAGTTCCCAAAATACTCCATCTCATCTATAACCGTGTTTGGATCTGTTGCTTGTCGTTGGCTCTCCTGCTCGAACCTTGCCATGATACCATAGTCCATTGTGGAGCGCATTTTTTCAATATGCTCCAAGTGAAAATACCGTTCGCATGACCACACTGCACTATATATTTTGTATTGTACATTGAAACACTCAAATTAGTTGTCGCATATAAAATAGAGATACGATAAATCCTAAGCACATCATCACCTTTGGACTACATCCCCTCAAGAATTCCCACTCTTCCATTGAGACCTCCGCCCCTTTGCGAGATGCTACGGTCAAAGCTCCATGCAACCATCGCATTGACATGAACCACGACATCTCCTCCATGCCCTCGGGATATCGAATCAGTCGATGGCATGTACTACGTCGAAATTCAGATCGCGCTTCCTCTCGATCTTGCCTATTTTGTTGGTCCCTGGCAAGCCACATCTCCATAAAGGCATGGTGCAACATACAAAAGTGATTCATCTTCTCCTCCATTACATCATCCGTTCTTTTTTCTACCCCATTTTCACCCACCACATCTTCGGTCAGTCTATCATAATCCTTCAGTGACCATGGCATATTGTTATTTAGATCCACCGTTGGTAGCCATTATGAAATATGCACTAGCACCTCAAACACCAACCAACCTTCAGCCATGCTACCTTCTGGCCAAGCTCATTGTCACACAAAGCCTTTTAAGATTTTCATGAAACGCTCCAAGAAGAACATCCATCACATATGGACAAGTCAAGCAATCTCCACTTCATCTACAAGATGCACAAGAAGGTGGATTTGTATCATGAGCATGCTGGTAGGCAGGTATTTCTCAAAGAGACAGACCGTCTCCACTGCACCCCGCCTTGCTGATTCAATAGAGGATGTCTTAATCTCCTTTTGTGAGATCCATTGCACTAAATTCAACAACCTGTAAATGGCCCCGCGTATTTCAAGAGTAAGACATCCTACAATCGTGATTAGTAGTACAAACTGCCACAAATGAGAAAGCATTATGAACAATGGCTACACTCCAAATAGCAAAATGCGCACACCAATTACAATCCATTTGTAGTACAAACCTGATATATATTATGCAAGTCATGGGATTTTAGCCCTGATAATTGGCCGTCTTTAGAAAATGCAGACCTGAGAGAATGCATCATACCCGTCGGAGTGTGGATAGCCTTGACTACTTGCTTCATAATGCGCTCTTCTTTAGTGGACAAAACCCAAGGAGCGCAAGGTAGGTATTGGCGACCATCAGCACTCGACTATGGCCAAAGCGCCTCCATCTTGCCTACCTCCTTCAAATCCATGATGTGGTCCCATCTTGTCTCTCTTTCCTATGATGTGATCCCATAGCAAGCTGTCCATGTTCTTGAAAATATGCATGGGATCCAACAAGTGGTTGATCTGTAATAAGTGGGTCCAATATGGCAACTCGTAGAAAACTAAGAACTGCCAAATTCCATTTGGATGTGCCTCCACATGGACAATTTTCAGCTCGTATCAGCTTGCGGTATTCATACGTGTTGGAGGTCTTCTAAGAAAACCTTCCTTGAGTTCATGATCCTCTAGCAAGAAAGCGGTGTATCCTTGATATACCATCTTCTTCATGGTTGGTGACCTTCGAGAGTCTAATTGTGGTACGTACAATGGACATGCATGATAACCTGAGGTAACGAGACCTGTTCCAACACCTCTGTTCAGTGAATACAAAATTGAACGAGATAAAATATAGATATTATCAATGAGAATGAAAGCCTATTTACCTGAACACTCTCTGAATCCCAAAATGTCATGCATCCTCCACATGACAATGGCTCGAATATTGGCAGAACGTCGACCATCGTGCTTGCTCATATCTTACACGGTGACCCCCTCCTCCCACAAAATCTTAAGCTCATCGACTAATGGATGAAGATACATGTCCATATTTTTTACTTTGTAGCGACCGAGGATGAGTAAGCTAAGGAGGAGATGTCCTTTCTTAGTAGAGAGCCATGGAGGGATATTGTAGTTTACAAGGACTATAGACCACACACTGTAAGAAGTTGAGTGCAGACAGAATGGATTCACGCCATCCATTGCAAGACCAAGCCAAAGATTCCTTGGCTCTCGGGCAAAGCTTGGGAAGATAGAGTCAATGTGGCTCCATGCGCATAAATCCGATGATATTCGTTGAACTCCATTTGTGGACCTATTCTGTGCATGCCACGTTGTTAAGCTCGCCATGTTGAGTGTATGAAACATGTGGTTTATACAGGGGATAAGCGGAAAGTGTTTGAGAACTTTTTGAGGGATGGTTTCCCCTTGCAAGTCCTATCGATACCTTTGAGCACCACACTTTGGACATGTCTCCATAGTCTCGTATTCTCCTTGAAACAGTATGTAATCGTTGATACATTCATGGATGCTGTTGTAGTCTATGCCAAGCTTTCGTAAAACATGTCGGGTATCATTACAAGACTCAGGCATGGTATTTGCAAGTGATAATATATGATATTTCAATAACTTGAAAAAAATCATAAAACGCCTTGAAAAAGCACAAATGTTTTTAATAATAGTGCCGAAAATAAATCAACGAAGCATACGTACAAGGTACCTAAATAACTTGGTCACACTCGCATCACTCCACCCGTATTTTTCTTGCATACTTAGGAGTGCAAGCAGTGTCTTCAGGCGAGATACTCGGCACCCATCATATAATGGTATTGATGCTTTCTCTCTAAGCAAATCAAAATTCTCGACATCCATGGAAATCAATGCATCGATCATTGCCTCCATCTTAGGCTCCAAGATTGTAGGTAGGTCTGAAAGGCTGCCTATCTCCTCTAGTATTGATGGTATAGATTGGGTAGTTCCTTTCAAGTGGTGGATTGGCTCATGCACTCCATCCATCACACACCCATGAACTCTTCTAATTGGCCACAAAGGGTGCACTCCTCCTTTGGACAAGACGTCACCTCCTTGGATAGAAAATTTTCCAACCACACCCAATCTTCTTGTATATGGTATTCAATTATCTTGCGAGTACAATGCATGATTGATATTAACTTTTCTTACCATTTGCTGAAAATTCGCAATCGCTTGATCAGTGATCTCAGATTGAAACTTGCCGAAGTGTCGTACGTGTTCTATAGACAATCGACGTTTTCATCTAATTGCCAACTTGCATTGAGAGCAAGGACATGGGACACGCTGATTAAGATACGCCTTGCAATCTTGAAAAACAAGACCTTCATTGTTTTCCATTTTGTCTACGTTACGACAAACAATTTGTTTTTGTTATCTTTTTTTTTCTCTCTTAAATTATTCTCCTCTCCTTCCATCTCTCTCTCTTTTTCTCTTTCTTTATTATGTTGTATGTATTTCCTCTCTCTCTCTCTCATTCCTTTTTCTTTTTTCTCTTCCTCCCCCTCTCTCATTTTCTTTAACGATCACGGCTACGACTACGATGAAGACCACGACCACGACTATGACTACGACTATGACCATGACCACGATTCTGACTATGACTACCACCACGACCACGACCACGATGACCATGACCACGATGATGACTACGACTATGACTACGACTATGACCACGACTACGACTACGACTACGACCACGACTATGACTACGATTACGACTACGACCATGACTACAACGACCAGGACCATGACTACGATTACGACTACAACCACGACCATGACTATGACTATGACTATGACTATGACTACTTATATAGAGATTAAGAGAGACACAAGAGTTAGGGAGAGAGTAAAGTTAAAGAAGAAGAGGAGAAAAGTGAGAGAGGTAGAAATAGAAAGAGAGATAGATAGAGAAAAGAGATAGGGGGAGAGAAAAGGATTTAGGGAGAGTATAGGAAGAGAGAAAGAGGGAAGATTGAGGGAGAGAGAATGGTTAAGAGAAGAGATAGGAGAAAGAGAGAGAGATCCGACTAGAGCATTTGACACCCAGAGCCAACACACCGTGGATAACACAAGCACAAATTGACTATGACTACGACGACCATGACCACGACTACGATCACGACTACGACTACGACTACAACCATGACCACGACCATGACTACGACCACGACCACGACCACGACCACAACCACAACTACGACCATGACTATGACTACGACAACCACAATCACAACCACAACTACGACTACAACTACAACTACGACCATGACCATGACCATGACTACAAATTCCCCTTTACCATTTACACCTCACCAACCTTCTCTTCACACTATTGCACACTACAATCTCTATGAGGGCATGAGATTGGGATCTCCAGAGATACCAAAGCATGACTTGTAGCTTGATGGTGGCATATATACTACTACTACTCATGGAAGAAACCTTAAAATAGTTATTATGCTCAAATATATGCTTGTTAGAGCAGAAATTTGTTTTTAAGACTATTCTAAGGATGAAAGTGGGTTAATGATAAAAGAGTATCCTTCCTTGCAAGTGATTTTATATTATATTTTCTAATTAAAATTGATAGTTGAAGATGAGTTTCCTAAGAGATCTTGTGGTGATGCTATTTTAGTTTTTGCGAAGCATTAGAATGATGTTGTTTTAGTTTTTTGTATTTGTCTTTTTAAGAAGAGATTGATTTTTAGAATATCCAAATTTTTTTTTGGATTTATGTTATGAAAAATTAATGTTTCTCTAACTGATAGGCTAATTGCCTTCGTTGTATACTTCTACAAAAGTTATTGTGCCCTCATAGGTGGATATTTGGTTACACACTAAACCTCCCCCAAGGTTAGTGGCTAGATCCCTTCACCAAGGGGATATTTGAGCGTGGTGGAGGCTAGGACAAGCCCCATGTATGAGAGGTCTCTTTGTAGGAAGAACATTATGCTAGGAGGCGCAAGTGTGCTAGGGTTCTCTAGATATATATCTGTTAGGTTTTTTGAGGATCGGCCTAACCTCTATGAGCCTAGGATGAGCTTATTGTAAGGTCTTATTTCCTTTTCTCTCTTTCTCTCCCTCTCTCATTTCCTCTCCCCCCTTCACCCTCACCCTCTCTTTCTCTGTTTCCCTATTAGGTTCAATGATTTTTCTCTCTTTTTCTCTCTCCTATTCCTCTCTCATTTCCTCTCCCTCCCTCACCCTCACCCTCTCTTTCTCTCTTTTCCTATTAGGTCTAATGATTTTTCTCTCTCCTCTCATTCTCTCATTTTTTCTCTCTCCTCTCTCCTCTCCCTCTCTCATTTCCTTTTTCTCTCTTCCTCTCCCTCTCTCATTTCTTCTCCCTCCCTCACCCTCTCTCTCTCTTTCTCTCTTCCCCTATTATGTTTAATGTTTTTTCTCTCTTTTTCTCTCTCCTCTCTCTCTCATTTCTTTTTCTCTCTCCCCTCCCTCTCTCATTTCCTCTCCCTCTCTCATTTTCCTATTATGTTTAATGTCTCCCTCTCCCTCTCCCTTCCTCTTCCTTTCCCATTTCCTCCCTCTCTCATTTCCTCTCCCTCCCTCTCCCATTTCCTCTCCCTCCCTCTTCATCTCCCTCTGCCTTTATTTCTCTCTCATTTCCTCTCTCTCTCTCTCAATACACACAAATTATACCAAAAACAAGTAAAAGAGAGAAAAAACTCTCTCTCCCTCTCTCATTTTCTCTCGCTCCCTCTCGCTCTTCATCTCTTTCTCTCTCATTTCCTCTCTCTCTCTCTCAATATACACAAATTATACAAAAAACAAGTAAGAGAGAGAGAGAAAACACAAAATCAAGGTAAGAATGGACAATGCACTCACCGTAAAGACTCAAAGAAGGGTTTGGCGGCTCCTCTTTGCGATGGTAGCTCCTCTTCGCCCTCTGTACACCTCCTCCTCTTCTTCGTGAACGGCGGCGGTGGCGGCGGTGGTGGTGAGAAGCTTTCTTTCTCTCTTTCTCTCCCTCTCAATAAGATGGTCACTCTCCCTCTTGCTCTCTGTTTCGTGAATGCATAAAAAATGACGTGCTCGGGTTTCAGCCCGTGTTTTTTTGCTCTAGGTACTGTCGCTATTTTCATCGCTATTAGCGTCACATTTGCAGCAAAAATAGCGATGCAAATAGCAACGTCGCTATTTATCATCGCTAACGCCCGTCTCTATAGGCTCATATGCTTGTAGTGTTGAGCCCTTTTTATAAGGTCCTTTTAACTAACTTGACATAATGGTACATCCATGGTTAGAAATTGTGTATTAAGGGCATGAAAATGCTCTAGAAAATCATATAATGTATACAAGGATTTAATGTTTTTCCCTTAAATGATGATTCTTATCCTCAAATATACTTTAGAGATTGCATTGGAGAGAGGAGCTTAAAAGAGTGACTCAAGTGAGTGAAGCACTATTCATGTGCCTTTATCTTTGGAAGTATTTTGACATGACTAATCCTCACAATAAGCACTATTCTAAAAGTTTATTCATATTTATTCATGGTTTCATTCAAGTTCTGTTGAAATAAAATGAGTGGTATTCTCTAGATGCAAGACATCTTAGATATAAACTTATTCCCAATTATTCTTACATGGTACATAGGATGAACATATATATTTGAGAAAGACCCAATTAATGGGACATGATTACTTTTCTATGAATAGTCTATAATGTTAAAATATTGAGGATGCATGCTAGGGTGGATCAATGATGAGCATGTAGACAATCATAATGAGACATAAGTAATGACATGGAAGAACAATTGATATTATTCAAGCATAATTCAAGTACAACTAAATGAGAATTATGGAGAGATTGAGTGTGGGGATGAGTTCCTTTTATAGGCTTAGAGTAGGTGGTATTGATAGGTTGAAAGAGATGAAAAGGGACCATGGTATTCACCAACTGTGGTTTTCATAAACCATGCATACATGACCTAGTCTAAGGCTTTATTTGCAATGTGATCTTTTGCTTGCTATTCATTACAAAGGGGCTATAAAGTGGTTTTAATAAACCATGCATACATGACCTAGTCTAAGGCTTTATTTGCAATGTGATCCTTTGCCTTGATATTCATTACAAAGGGGCTATAAAGTGGGTGTGATTGCACATATCTCAACACCCCTCATCAATCACAACCAAGAAAAACAATGAGTATATAGAGGGTATCATGAGTAGAACATTGCTAAGTATAGACATGAAAAAAAACAACCATATAAAGCTAGAGATTATCACAAGGACTCACTAAGTGTGTAGAGGTTGTAGTGCAAAGGTTATATGAGGAGTACAAGAGCTTATGGTAAGAACATTAGGAAAGTACACATTTAAAACCTAAAAAAGTCTATCAAAAAATGAGCTACAAAAGAGGGACCGGTGAGTCCTATCCTTTTCTCTTAGGTGTCTTTTTCTTCTTCTTCTTCTTCTCCATCATTGTCTTCATCTTCATTTACTGTTGCAAGACATACTCTTTGAGATCTTTTCCTAGCATGACAAAACTTCTCAATATGCCCATTTCTTTTACAAAAATCACAAGCTATGCCTTTCTTCCCTTTGTCCTTCACATAAAGGAGTGGTTGGTCTCCTCTTGGGGTGCTTGCTTCTCCTTTGCTCTTGATCTTCTTTTCCTCTTCAAGGAGAGAAGCTTTGATATCCACAATCTTTAGCTTTGGCATGTTGATTAATGTGGTAGACACATTATCATACTTAGTGGAAGACTTTTGAGAAGTACTCCAATGCAAATGTCTTTGTCCATCTTCAAGTTGATTCCTGCAAATTGTCTCAACAAGCTTTCCATATAATTCAAATGAGTTGCAAGTGAGGTACTACTTTTCATATCAAGCCTAAAGAATTCAATTACCAAGCCATATTTGGAGGATTTTGAGTGAGCTCCAAACAAGGTTTCTAACCAATCCCATGTTGCTTGAGAGGTTTCACAATCATCAACATGATGAATATAGTTGCCATCAAGTTTGAGCTTCATAATAGCTAGAGCCTTATCATGATTTTTATCCCACATTACTAAGAGTACAACCTCCCTTGGTTTCTTCTCTTGACCACTTGTGATGGACCACAAGCCTTTCTTCATCAAAATTAGTTTGATCCTAGTTTGCCATGTGTGAAACTCGACACCGTTGAATCGGCATCAAGGCGAATCTTTGCCCATTTTTTTGGCAAGAGAAGTAGCAATTAAATAAGAGTAGACTAGCAAGGGAGTTGAAGTTGAGTGTGTCAAAAGACACAAGAAGCACTAGTGCCAAAAAGCACTACGTGAGTATTAAGTGATACTAGTAAGTTGAGCCTTTGATGTTTGATCTTAAGGTTGAATCCCTTCCTTGCTGATTTGCTGTGAGAGCTCTACTAGAAAGTTAGTGCTGGGGTAGATTAGACAGACCATGACTTGATTTGAGCCAAATTTGAGCAAAAGGAGTGAGAGAAAGAAGTGAATCATAAGCTTGAAGTTTAATAGCTATGGTTTCCCTCTTTAGGGTTTTGATAAGCAACTAATATTTTGCCCATAGTAGTTCAAGGAGTGAGCCATTTGATAGAATACTTGATGATGAAGAAGCTCAAGTGTCATGCTTCAAAAGCTTTATGATCTTCATCAGCATCATTGTCCTTGCAAGCCAAATGGATAGTACCACTAGAAATGGTACAAAAAATGGTAGTGTGTTGATATAGATGCAATGCTGGAATAATAAGTGCACAATGTCACATTGTGACGTGCTAGGCTAGAGTGCCTGAAGTAGAGAAAGATAATCTCAAAAGGAATCATGAGAAATGGCCTGTTTTGAGAGAATTTATCCCTCCAATGAAGGTGGGTGGCTATGGAGGTAGGTGAGAGATTCATGGGAAAGTGGATGGAGCCAAAAATTTAAGCTGTAACGACCTAATTTACCTAACTAGTGCCCTAATGACTCATTAGAAAAATTGAAACCTGCTCCAATACCATGTTAAAATATTGAGGATGCATGCTAGGGTGGATCACTAATGAGCAAGTAGACAATCATTATGAGACATAAGTAACGACAAAGAAGAACAACTGATATTATTCAAGCATAATGCAAGCACAATTGAATGAGAAAGATGGATAGATTGAGTGTGGGGATGAGTGCCTTTTATAGGCTTACAGTAGGTGGTATTGGTAGGTGGAAAAAGGTGGAAAGGGACCATGGTATTCACCAATTTTGGTTTTAATAAACCATGAATGCATGACCTAGTCTAAGGCTTTATTTACAATGTGATCCTTTGCCTTGCTATTCATTACAAAGGGGCTATAAAGTGGGTGTGATTGCACATTTCTCAACATATAATACCTCAAATACAACTTATAAAAATGCACATTATATTCAATATTTTGGTAACTTTAGGGCTCCACTTGAGGACGAGATCTCGGTAGACATGAAATATAATACTATACTAGGGTATTTTCACACTTCCTTTTGAAAACTTTATGTTACATGTAATGTAGTTAAGCATAGTACATAGAGTAGTCACTGAATCTAAGAGCTAATATGACAGAAGTCCTTAGACCCATTACTAAGTTGAGACTCATGATTTTTGATAGTAGATAAATGTCTTAAGGCTAAAAAAATTCACCATCACTAATGCAATTGTGTTAGATATGTTCAATATCCCGCCCTTAAGTTGATACCAATGTTCAATGGTACTCAAGGTACCCATTATGATGAAAATTCATGTGTGATCCTAAATTTGGTTTCAAACTAAATTTATGTAACCAACTTGTAAAAAAGGTGACATATCTCGGTCTAGCATATGAGTTAGATGGAGCCATTACATTGTTAGGAACTTGAGGCACCTTGCATTGAGTTGAAGGGTGTGGAAGTTATTAAGGATCCTTTTTGGGATCCTAGGGGTATCTATGATATCCCTAGTTTGGTCTAAAGAACTAGTGGACCCTTGATGGAAATTCAATTATTGCAATCCCAATTGATGTGGTAAATAGAATACATTTGGAGAACTATAATAATAGATATGTTAGCATGTCAAGAGAAACATTGAGAAGTGGACCAACATTGAGACCCTATTGTCAATCTTCTCTAGCTCCATATAGAGATTAGTAGATATACCATCATGCACAACATCTCTCTTTCTTTCTATGCATACTATTAATTTTGGCCTTAGATAATTTGAACTCATCCATATTCACCTTAAAATTAAAAATGTAAGAGAGGTTTTAGATTGATTTCATATTTGTATTGTTCATCATCAAAGGATAAAGCTTTTGGAACATAAATCAAGAATCAGATACTACTTTAGATATCTAACCATAAATATCTTGTACATGTCACATAACATGCAAAAGTTAGAACAACAATAGATAGAGTTATTCAAATTGCATAGTGCTAAGCTTGTTAGAGATATTGGTGTCTATGAGATGCAAATAAAGTTACAATCCCAATCAAATTTGAAAATTCATTGCTAATTGTATTCCTCAAATTACTTATAGTACTAGAGAGGTAAAAATTTTATGTGTTACTAATATCTCAAAAGTAGTTATTGCATTCCAAAATTAGTTGACTAAGCACCACAAGAGCCTTTTTTTGTGAATTGTGAAATTGATATCCATATGATTGCCACCAAAAGAGAGTTTTTGTTAATACTTGTTAAGCTATTATAAAAAGAGGCTCTATGGACATCCTCCTAAAAAGCCTTAGGGAGATAAAGCTCCCTTTCTAAGGCTAGATATTTTACCAAGAAGAAAATGGTGCTATTAGATGGAAGATGAAATAGTGTTTTAAGATCATTGATAAGTCTCTTGTTGTAATACTAGAAAGGAAAAAAATTTAGATACCAACCAAGACTTAACCTCGATTATAACTCCACCTCATTAGAAGACACCACACACCCACACCAAGAGAATAATGAAACAAATATCAATGATCATATATGAAAAACATAGATACATAGCCTCTTCTATCTCAAAATACTATATAATATCACAATCTTTATAGACATGATTAGTGTGTAAAGGGGTGTGACAATAGTATGACAAAAGTGACCACATAGGTCTGATCTTTGCCTTTCCATACTTCACGAATAACTATATTGTGATACAAATGCTTCTATTGCCAAGATATTAGGTCTCTAATATCTACACTCATCATGGTTCTTCTAATAGACAAAAACCCTCCCAACTTCTTCAACAGATATTAATTAGTCCATGAATAATCATGTTAGTCACAAGACAAAACCTTGAAACTCTCTTCTTTTAAAGCACACTTAACCTAGCTAGTAAATGTTCTAAATGTATCTAGCCAAAAGACATAAAACCATTCTCTTATCACTTGCTATAGCCTCATCATGTGGTACTATGTTTTGGACTTTAGGAAAAATCATCACCTTGCTTCCACTCTTCTTCTACACAATACAAGGTGTTATGGAATATATGACAACCATCACTAAATGTATACATTGGCATGAAAACATTGTAAAGCCTTTACTTCATCAATCACTTCTCTAAAAAAATATGTGAGAAGCCCAATTGTGGCAACCTCTATATCTATCATCTAAATGGCCCTATACAACGGGGCAATTACAATGACCAAAGCCCACATCACTCCACAAAGACACTCTTATGCAAAGCTATTGAATGTATTTTCTCTCATCCATGTTGGTTTCTCATTCATCCAAGCTTTGAGTTATTTCAACACCATATACTTTTGGATCTTGTTTTTCACATTATAATCTTACTCAAGAAGTAACCATGTGATAGAAAAATGAGTCTTTGATGGGTATTTTAGATCTAGATCATTATACATGTGAAAGACTAGAAGAACCTTAAACTTCATTGTAATTATGTATGCATCAAACATGAGTTTCTTGGTTTACTCCAATTTAAGTATGTCATCCATAAGAAGGCCATAGTAATGCATGGCACAAGGCATCCACACAATGAAGGAAAATTTGGCCTAAGGTAGTCATTTGATCTTCCAAGTATTGGAAGATGGAGAAACTTACTAGCACCAAGCCACATATACATAGCATGTACCTTAATTAAAAAGGTAGAGATATAGGTAAATGCTATGGTTAGAACTATAGTAAGAGTAGGTCGACAATGGATATAAAAAGTAGATAGAAGCTTGAAATTATGTAAAGAACAAAGTCATGGTTAAAGTTTCAATAATCAAGATTGTAGACTAACCTTTATTATTCATTGTCAGATGCGCTTGTAGGTTAATATTTTCGAGATGCTTTTACTTCTTCTTTTTTTAAAAACAAATATATCCACAAACCAAAAAAAGTAAGCATTGAGAGGAAAAAAGACAAGATTGTCAGTGATGAACTTGTTCTTTTGATCACTCCATCCATTGAAGAAGATGATGAATACATTGGTACTTTTCCCCATCATCATGGATGGGCTCAAGGAACATGTTGATTCTCTTCTTTCTTCTCATCTAACTTTTTGACATACATGCCAATGTAACTCTATGACACCTCCTACGTTTCCACCACTATTATGTCCTTTACTATCATCCTCCATCTATCCAAAGTAAACATAGAAGAGAGATTGCACAAAATGATGATGCATGTCATCTCTATTTCCACAATACTTTGCATCTCCCTAATGAATGATACTAGGCTTGAAACACCTCTAGTAGCATGTAGAAGAGTGAATTGTCTCTCGAGCCTCTTAGACCCAATGGTGATGGAAGCAATGGTAGTGGCCCACGCAGAAGAGGAATCAAACATATCTATGAATCCATCCATATTAGCAAAGTAGTAGGAGTTCTTGTGGGTGTATCCATGTCAAGCAAGATGATGTCCTCTTGATCTTGGAAAATGCATATGGAGACCTTGGTGGATGCCTTTGAAATGGGATAGTACTCTTTCTCTTTCTTATCAATCCACTATTTTATAGAGTCTTAGTAGACATGGACCACACTCTTCATCAAACTTTCACAAGGGAAGAAAAGGCATTGTCACACTACTAGCATGCATCTTTCCATAATGCTTGCAAGTCCATGAATCTTACATTAATTGATAGTGATTCCATTTGTGGCTCAAGTATTGTGATAAAGGAAAATAATAGATACAGGCATAGGTGGAGATAGGGCTAGAAGGAAAAGAAGAGAAGATATAGATTGAGATTAGAGAACACATAGGAAAAGGGATATAAGGTAGAGAGATAAAAGGAAAGGGGAGACTTTATTCTACAAGGATGCGGAGGAGGAAGAAGAAAAGGAAGAAGAAAGAGGAAGAAAAATAGCTTGAATCTTGTTTGACAGAGCTTGAGGTATTGAGAAGAAGATGCTGGAGATTGCTTGAAGTGAGAACTTGAGGAGTAAAGGATGGATCCCAAGAGCTTGAACATGGAAAGAAAAGTATTAAGGATGCCTTTGAAAGAGAGAAAACCCCATCCTTACACTCCAAAAACCCAAAAATTGTATAAAACAACCCTTCCAATGTTCAAAAGTGATACAGTTTCCAACATCTTCCTTTTTTTTGTCAAACTACAAGCACAAGGGTCAGACATTTGACAAGTTTAGATTGTATGGATCTTGAATGGATCATATGATTTGAATGGGATGGTTCCATTTGTAGCTCAAGTTTTAGTAAATGTAAACCCTTACTATCATATCCATCCAAGATGTGATTTAAGAACCCCTTACTTTCAAACTTTTCATAAACAAAAGGTACGATTTTTCTATTCAATCTATGTCTACCCCTACTAAATGATACCCTTTTGTGTATGAAAACTTTCATTAAAATGGTTTTTAAAAATTAGCTATATTGAGTTCATGTCATATACTTACACATTTGTGAGTGATATCCCTCTCCCCCCCCGCCCCACACCCCCCACATGCAAGATTTGATGCATACTACTGCTATGGTTATATGCACTCCTCTACTCAAAATACTTTGCTTAGAGGTGTCGATATCCCTATATTCACAATGCACATAGATATGAAATGAAAGGAGATTTCCTAATCCTAGAGGCTTTTCACACACAACACATTAACACTTGGACTAGCAATGTTTGAATAAGTGGAGTTTTCCTTAACTTTTCCATGACAACTATTTTATTTTGTTACCATATCTTTTGTAGCAATCATTTGTAGGAAAGACATCAAGGTAAGAGATAAGGATGATTGTTAACACATTGTTGACCAAGGTCACAAAAAGTAATACAAGCAACATGCCCAACATGTTGTTGCTAATACCTTATCAAATAGTGAGTCCCCTGATGAGCCACCTAATACTTAAAATAAAGGCCCTTAGTATATCTACTCAATCATGGTCCCTTGATAATGATGAACTAAATACATTAAAAAATAATGTGTTTTGGAATTAGATACTAACCATGTCAATGCATGTGTCAAGGCCTTTCTAAACACATCCATTTATTGCGTGGTTTCCTTGCATGAACTTTTATCCAAAAAGATTTGTACTTTCTTTTATGATTCTATTACGTGCTACATTTCTAGGGGGGATTCTAGCCACTACCCATCTAACCTCTAAGTTAATCTTGAAAGCTATACTCATGGAATTGACCTTCGGTCATGTGCCTAGTTCCTTTGAACCATGTTGGCTTCTAATCAGCCTCCTCTGAGCCCTGTACATATACCTTTGAACCAGGTCTTACTTTCAAGTCCTTGAGCTTATTGATAGTCCATGTCATGATCATTCTCAAGTTGCACCGCTGTAACTTATGTATCTACTTTCTAGAATCATTGTATCGCATTAGACAATATGGCCACTTCAAGGTATTACCTTCCCTTTTCCTTTTTCAGATGTTTCATGTCATGGTTTTAAATGGGGAGTTTTTTTAGCTTTATTTATCCTCATGTGTAAGTACGCGTTATTGTGTGTTTAGGTGTGAATATATTTTACACTATATAGCATTAAATAAGGATCAAATAATTAGGTGGATACCTTAGCCTATTTATTCAAGTCCTATCACTTATACTTTCATCCCACTTATCTCAACAGTCATTAGCAATCTATTGCTTTTCGTTTATATACATGCAAGAGGGCTCTCTCTCTCTCTCTCTCTCTCCATCACTACAACAAAAACGAGGCATAGACACGCATGTTAGACGCACAAAGTCGGGCGCGTCTATCAGACCGTCAACGCCATCAGACGCACTATTATTTAACCACCTAAAATTAGCAATTCACATAATTAAAAAACCAAAGTTAATAATTATTTAACCACCTAAAATTGATTCTTGAGCATGCACATGTGCACATGATAAAAACCATAGAATTAAGAATACACATTGAATCATTGAATTAAAAACTAGAGTTAATAATTACTTTTTCATTGCTCTCTAATGAATGGCAGTTCCTCCAGTTGACAAGCCTGATATAAGTAATTAGCGGCAAGCGACAGAAACCTTACAATTAGTAGCAAGCATTGCAATATGTATCTCGTAATTTCTCTACGTACTTGAAAATGATAAAAGATACTCCCTTTTTATTATGGAAAATTCAATTTAGCTTTAAAATTGACTATTGATTCTTGAGTATGCACGTGTGCGCATGATAAAAAGCATAGAATTAGGAATACACATTGAATCAATAAGCAAATTAAGTATGTTACAGGGAATGATCCATCTCATCTTCAATGAGATCAGCCCTTGCTAAACTATCTACTTCTAGGTCTATGTTACCAAGAGGTAACAAAACAAATAAGTCTATCCCACTATCAGATGTGTTGCTATATTGCTCAATAACTTCATCAATATCATCGACAATCACATTTTTGTCTTCTTCAGCGTTTCCTTGAACATCCTCGCGAGGTTCATCTTGTACTATATCACGCATATCATCCATTATGATGTCATCATGCACATCATCATTAATTTCTGGATTTTCATATGCTATCTCCATGTCGGTAATATTACCATATATTGGTTTTGAACGATTAGATATAGGGATGACATACCACCATCGGTTATTGTTTACCATTGGATGATACACAACCTGTAATTGAAAAAAAAAGTAAAAAACTTAAGTACTTATTATATTGTGTATATGTATCACATGTATACATATAAAAAAATTAGTCTTTGCATATATACATGCTCGCATTGTTGAGGTAGTACTAATGTGTCATTCTTGTTTTGGTAAAATTTTGTAGAGTCAATGATTACAAAACCACTTGGATGATGTCTGATTGTGCAATACTCACCATTTGTTACCACTTCTTGAAACCACTTCACATCCAGTACATATATAAAGAATTGTCTAAAGTTAAGCTTCAGAATATCTTGGATCAAGCCACAATAACCTTCCATGGTACCATTGGCATCCTCGAAGTGAGCAAGGATACCACAATCTTGGGTATTTCTCTTTTCATCTATATATGTTTATCCTCACACCAAAGTGCATTGAATAATGTGCACTAGTAGTAAAAGATAAAAGATCAAACATGTCAATTATTTATATAAAATAAAACTTATAGAAACAAATTAATTGATAGTATGTCTCACCTTTGATAAGCAACCTCGTGCGTATTCCCACTCTTCTTGAGATATGTTAATTTCCTCCTCTTTTTCCATTCTCTCCATTTCCTCATGTAACCAATCTATATCAATATGATGTGGGAGCGCATTTAGATGATCTGGAAATGAGACATTACGTCCATATCTAGTGCGAAATTCTTGTCTTTCTCTTTTTCTTCTTGCCCTTGCTTCATTATATAGTGTCACCCATTTGCTCATTACATCACTATTAAGCACACAAAAACTATTTAACTTACGAAGTTCTTCTTTTGTTAGCACTTTACTCATTCCTTTTCCTTGAGGTACTATAGAGGTCATCCTCAATTCTTCATCATCTTTCCATAGTCGTGGTTGAGAGAGATCCACTTCAACAAAATATTCAAAGATATAAACAAGGGATGATTGCACTAACCAACCCTCAGCCAAGCTTCCCTCAAGCCATGCTTTTTGCCTCACAAAATCTTTCAAGGTTTTCATGAAGCGCTCAAGAAAAAACATCCACCTTACATGAACTGCCCCACAAAGTGCGATCTCATCAATCAAATGTACGAGTAAATGTAATTGAGTAGTCAAAATGGATTGAGGAAAAATTTCCTCCACCAAACAAACCACCTCAACAGATAATACTCGAGCATCTTGCAATGTGTTTGGATCAATTTCCTTCGAGCTCACGTATCTATCAAGATGTATTTGAGAATTTTTTATTTTTGTGTAGAAATTCAAAGATATATAATGAAAAAATACAATGTATACACACCTCACAAGCTCTCCCATCTTGTAAATGATATCACGTACATCTTTGGAGGCACAATGGGATATGCTAGTAGGAAGTATGAACTGAATGTAAACAATATTCATAGATCAAATGATTAGTTGAGGAAAAGTCATCATACCCCAAAGTTTACACATAGTTACTCTACTAATTACTATATTCATGGTTAGAGATACCCTTACTTGAATCATTTTGTGCCAATCGTGGGACTTCAAACCAGATAGCTGCTCCACACGTCTTTTCTTTTTCTTTATGAAGGCTCCCTTGAGACATCTCATACATCCTGTGGGTGTTCGAAAGCTATATATTTGTTCCTTTACTATTTCTCCCTCATTCTTTGACAACATCCAAGGTGCATGGGGTAGCTCAATCTTTCCTCTAGGTCTAATGCGTGGCCAGGCTCGTCTCCTATGACCAATGTTACATAAATCCTCCCTTACATTAACTGAATCACGAAAATAGGTGATTGATCTTGAGTTCAGTCCAGTACAGAAGATGAAAACATATAGAGAACCTAATAAAAAAATAATATATTATGTAAACAATTCATCATGCTAAATACTTTAAAGTCAATCGAGAGAAATGCACTTCTTACCAACTCGTGCCGAGTGGAGGGTGGTTGTTGGCATTAATCCATCTCTCCTTCCAATCTCTAATGGTTAGAGATTGTGGAGTCATTCCATTAGTAGGGAGAACATATTTGGGATGGTCAATAGGAAGAAATCGATTATGATTGTAGTAGATAACCTTCTTTAAACATACCGGCCTAGAGAAAACTAGAGAGGGACCGCAAATAGGACATGCATGATATCCTGACATGGTTAAACCTGAAAAAACAAGTGAATTAATAAAATGCAATTGATTCAAGTCTTGAATTTCAAATATAGAGTTATATACATGTACCTGAACACTCTCCGTATCTTGGAAAGTCGTGCATGGTCCACAACAACATGGCCTTCAATGTGAAATCTCTAGAGGATGCAGATGCACTTGTATCTTGCACCTCAATACCTTCCCATAACATTTCTAACTCTTCAATCAAAGGTTCTAAGTGAATGTCCATGTTTTTTACCTTGTGCTTTCCAAGAATCAGAAGGGACATCACATGTCCCTTTTTAATTGCCATGGATGGAGGAATATTATAGTTCACCAATACCATTGGCCATACACTGTATGATGTGCTTTTGATGCCAAATGGACTGATTCCATCCATACCTAAACCAAATCTCAAATTTCTTGGCTCTTCTTTGAAAACGGGCAACAAATTATCTATATGTTGCCATGCGGGTGTGTCTGCAGGGATCCTCCATTTTCCATCACTTGAACGATGACTAGCATGCCATGACATGAGTTTTCCAATAGACTTACACTTGAACATAAGTTTTATACGTGGAACAATCGAAAAATGTCGCAAAACCTTACGAGGCACATCCATTGACTTCATCTCCACTTCGTATCTTGATTCCCCACAAACAGGACACTCTCGTGCAAACTCATGAATCCCACGAAATAAGACACAATCATTGACACATGCATGGATCTTGACATAATCGAGGCCTCCCAGAGATGTCAAGTAATGTCTTGCTTGCTCTCTCTTAGTTGGCAATTTGTTTCCTTTTGGAAGCATTTGTGATAATAACCTACATATATTTTTAAAAGTGAGTTAAAAAACCACCAACATATATTTCTGTTTGATTTCAAAATAGAATTAACAATTAATATTATGATTCATAAGCCAAACTGAATTGATACCTACTTCAATAATGCATCCAAACTGACATTACTCCATCCATAAATTGTTTGCAAGTTAAGTATCTCGAGGGACGCACGAAGAATGGAGTACGTACAACCTTCATACAACGGAGTAGATGATGCTACATATAGTGGATCATTTGGCTTCGTAGAGTGACCTTCTCCCTAAACCGGTTGCGAAAATAGATGGTGTACCATGTTGTCCAAAGTCTCATCCTCTACGACTTGATGGGGCATTTCATGAGGGCTATTATCATGGTCGTCAGTCTCTACTCTTCTTGAAGACTCTGCCTCCTCGTGTCGACATTTTGCAGCCTCTCGAAGCCCAGGAGGGAGCATATGAGGATGTGGCACCGCATCCTGCTCAACCACAAAAGGGAGTTTCATGTGCGTTGATATATAATTCCCGTAACATAGACATGCAATCTTAGTGGTAAAAAAAACAATGAATACTGGTAATTTTTCTCAGTCCCATTCTCCATACAAGCTGAGGTGTGACATTGCAATTCGACATGCTTGAAAAATACACCCTCAACAAGGATCACACATGCATTTAATTTTTCATCGTAGCCATGCAAGCAAGCAAGCATCAAGGGAGGGTAACTTACCAAGGAGAGGAAGAAGGAGAAGGAAGAAGCGCCACCACCCGCCACACCAAACACCCAAGGTGAGTCTCTCTCTCTCTCTCTCTCTCTCTCTCTCTCTCTCTCTCTCTCTCTCTGTCTGTCTCTCTCTCTCTCTCTCTCTGTTTGTTTCTCTTTCTCTCTCTACTCTGTCTGTTTATTTAGGATTTGTGATTCCATTATATATTGCATTTTGTAAATCATCAATGGCGGTCGTTGGCCTAAAATCGGCCGACTGAGTGTGTCTGATAGCGCGTCTACATCTCAGTATAGACGCAGTCATAGACACAAAAAATGTTTCCTCTCAGAGCGTCTGAGGGCACGTCTTAGAGCACGTGTGCTCTGCAGTGTACACGCGATGATACACGCGCTGCACAAAAGGTTGACCTGCAGTCTACACGTGATTATACACGTGCATTGACCTGGGATGCGCATCTGACAGCGCGTCTACGCTGCATCTTAGATGAACAGATAGACGCGCTAGATAGAAAGTTCACTTTGGAGCGCGTCTGAGGACACGTCTAACCTGCAATTTAGACGCGGGGATACATGCGTCAGGTCTCCCAGTTCTGATAGTAAACAATATATTTTTGCAATGATGAATGTGACCAATCCCATGTTTGTGTTTATCAATTTTCTTGTTTAAGAGAAGCATTAGCACTTAAGTGTTATGCTCAATGTCTAAAGAAAGATCTTTGAAAATGTAGATAATATATGATATTTTGTATGCAAATAAATTTGTCTTTTTCCTGTGTTTTTTTTGCAGATGTCGTATCCTGGTTTATCTAGCAATGACCCAGATGTGGATCGCATGAATGATACATTGGCCTCCTTTGGCAGAGGGGTCAATGCATTTTTTCGAGGTTTTCCTTATAGGGAAGACTTCATGGGAGAGATGACCAGACACCTTGGCCACTCTCCCACAGCGGACGAGGTGTTCAATGTCATGTCTGAGACACCTTTGGCATCTTTGCCTGGCACTACTTCCTAGACTCCACATGCAAATACTCCACATACAGGTACTCCATATGCAGGTACTCCATTTGCAGGTACTCCATGTGCTCCACGTGCATCGGCTGAAGCACAAGCATCTGCAAAAGCTCGTGCATCTAGCGAGGCATAGGGTAGTCGATAGAGAGGGAGGAGGGAGAGTCGAGGGGGAGGACGAGGCTTGTGTGGGGGTTGCCTAGGAGGTGGCGAGCGATCACCCTCACTAGTAGATCACGTAGAGGAGGTTGTATGCCAGTACTATAGAGTTACAGATGCCGGTGGCATCTTTCATGATGATGAGGGAAGGGATGTAATGGCATACATGAGGAGCGTCATGCATGCGACATATAAAGATTGTTTCATTACCTTCAAAAATCAGAAAAGCGGCTTGTGGCAGGAGGTGTTGAGGGCAGTCCATAGGAGGTACCCAAATCCTGAGGGTCATCGATTCTCGGATGATTGGGGACGTACAAAAGTGAGGGATATGCTTCACAACAAAAGATCCCACCTCATGACACGGGCTAGGGACTCACTGGGGAGGCTGGAGGAGGGGCGTGGAGCCTATAGCCAACCATCTATGTGCCACCGCATAGAGTGGAAGAAAGCCAAGAACAAAGCAGCTGAGAAAGTGAAGAGTCGCCAACATGTAGAGGTGCGACGGATCCAAATGGAAACAATGGGATCATCGCATTACAAATCGGGCGGTAGAGAGTCGCGGGAGGCAGAGTTTGTAAGTATATTTTGATTTCTAGTTTTTTTAAATTTATATTTCTTTCAATTCTTTATATATTTTAGTCTAATATATTGTGACTCATAATTGTTTGTATATCTCTAAATGTTTTGCAGACTACCATCGTTGGTAGGACACCTACTCCTAGAGAGGTAGGTTACCATCGAGGCCATAACCGCGCAGCGACATGGCTTCACTTTTATGAGGAGTGTCTCATCACTGAGGACCAATACAACCGGGCCATGAGGATTCGACAGCCAAAGGAGGTATGTTTTTCTTACTTTCCTATTAAAAGTATAACTAATTATAACTTTTTCTCTACCTTGTCTATGTAAGGAACCCTGATCTTTTGTGTGTGTAGGTGAACCCGGATGTGGAGCATAGCAAGGAGGGGAATAGCGATGCTAGTAGCCATGGTGGTACTAGCGAAGATGTTTCCTCTTCAGATTCGTAGAGGAGCACCATACCTCCTCATGAGGCCTTCTTTTCTTGTATATGTATGATATCTCTTTGAGCATACTGCTTGTGGCCACGCTTTAGGTCGCAAGCACTTAAACTTCCCTTGTAAATGCTTTGATATATAATGAACACATGGACTTTTATTTTCAATTCTCATGCCCATAAGATACATTGTCTTTTTCCCAAATACACAATTTGATGTATGGGAGGGGAAAAAAAAAACCAAAGAGCATGTGGTTGCTTCCAGTTCTGTTTTGCGTGTCTATCAACGTGTCTAAATTGCAGATAATTCGCATTTATTTGCGTGTCTATAATGCAGATTACACGCGCTTATACACGTGCTTCATAATTCAAATTAAAAAAAGAAATTGAATGTATTTTTTTAAAGGACATTTTTTATTTTCCATTCGCATCTATCAGTGCTTGTAAAAGCGCATCTACTAGCGTGTCTATATGCGCGTGTATATGTGCATCTATTGCGCATCTATTTGTGCGTGTAAATTCGTTGATACATGTGATTATAGACGCGAAATGGTAGACGCGCAAATAGATGGGTGGATAGACGCGTCCGTAAGAATTTCTCTATATTCAAAAATCGCGTCTAAATGTGCGTCTATGAGGCCTTTTTGTTGTAGTCATGCAACTCCATCTGACATAGGCTACTAGTCACACGTTGTTGTGATGTTATGAGAACACAGTGTGAAAAAGTATGGAATGCATCATCATCTGGCTTCTTTATTGATCTAGAGAATCAATGTGATCTGACCCATTAGTACTAGTGTGAGTTGCATGGATTATCCAAAAATACTAGATTTTTGGATAATTTTAGTCTATTTTTGATATTATTTATTAGAAAAAGCTCAAAAAGTTAGAAAAAGCTTCTAGATTAGGATGGCATGCAAAAAGCTAGTTACTTCTTTAGCCAATTATGGGATTTTCTTAAGAGGGATAGATTGACGAAATCGCTCGCATTGCGATCGCTGTAAACAAGCTCAAAACTATAGATTGAACTAAAAGAAGAAGATTGAGTGATCTAGGAGATCCATGAGTAGGTGTCCTACAATTTTGCCCCCCTTTCAAAGCCAATGGAGCCATCAAAAATTTGGGTTCCGAGCAGCAGAGAAGGAGCAATAATTTTTATGCACATTTTGTTCTACAAAGAAGCTCCAAGAGATCTAATGCCTAGAGATTGCTTCTGAGTAGTGCAAAGATTCCAAGTTCTTTCAATACATATTGATTCAACTCATTATGCTTTGTCTTTGTAGTGTTTACCACTTGGGTAATCTCTATATACTCTTCCATCTCCTATCTCTACTTCCTTCTACTTCTGATCCCCGCGGTAGTAAACATGTCGAAGGGGTTTTTGTCAAAAGATCGAATCCAACGAGGATCAGAAGAGAGTAACGTGTCCCCCTATCCACTTGTAGAACACATCTTAGCAGTCTATCGGAAAGAGAGTCTAGAAAGCGCCATCTGGCACTCACAAGGAATGTCACAGGGTTTGTGATCTAGGTCTTCTCGAGTCTGCCTCGAAGCGGAAGTTTTACGATCGTTCCCACTTAGGACCGACCTGAATTAGGGTTTCCCTAATAGTCAAGTTTCTAGAAAGTAGCTAGCGTCGAGCCTCAGATGAACTACTTTACGCAGAAACATTAGGGTCCAAGCGGATTTATGTTGAACTTGATTCAAGGGGAATGGGAAACGAGAGGGATGTGAAGCTTGACCTCTCTGCCGGTAAGACATAGTCCCATTTCGTTTCCCTAAAACAACATAAATCGGGACTCTAGCACTAAATGATTCTAGGTCATTGTTGCCTCGCTGTCAAATCCTTTGAGAAAAGTTCCCGACCAATCGGGACCACCCTTCAGTAGGACAGACCCAGGGTCACATCCATCGCACTTTCCTCAGGTTGCTTTAGTTATCTAATTACCTACCACATTTAGTTTGACAAGCAAAAATAGATTCTTTAATTAACCAATTTATCACTGGTTCCTTCACGTAACTTAGACACTAACATAGAAAAACAATGTGAAGCAAGTTCCTTTTCAACATTTGATCTTTATTTATCAGTCTTTGGAATATATCATATAATACGCCCGAAGGCTATTCCAGCAATCCTCAGGGATCGCTATTCCAAGTTCTGCCCGTTGACTAGTATGCGGGCCTCAAGATCCCATCTTGAGTCACGCCGACCTCTTATGCAGGATCTGGAGACAAGGGATTTATGGTGGCCAGAGCCTCCCCTAGTACCCAAGCGTCCTCTTGCTCCAAGTAGCAACCACGGAGAGACCTCTCGCGACGAGTTCGGTCCACGTACCCGACGCGGCTAACAACCCCCTTAGATAGGGTAAGGCAGACAATCGGAGGTAACTGATATTGCCTCTCCCTCCAAGTTTTTAACCTAAAGCATTAGTTATTTTTCTGGCATTAGTTCCTTGAGTAAAGAAATACAAACAGTGCTCCTAGTGTACAATCATGAGCATTCTAGTGGTCATTTGTATAGCCAACTGCTAAGGTTTGAATCCTTCTCTCCAAATACATCTAGCATTCGATCCAAAATCAATCGCAACTTGGCAAGATCCCAAGGTTTTCGTAAGCTAAGTTGCTTATTTACCCTTTATCCTTGGGTTAGGGTTTATACCTTGTTGACTCAAATTGTCAATACCTTAGGTTTCCTTATATTAAGGTCAATAAATCATGGGCAACCTCGTCACCCTAACTTGGATGGTCAACTGCTTTCTTGGAAACTTTGTAACTCCCCTAACTTGGCAAATCAGCCCCAAGGAAGGGTGATGTAGCAGGATGACTACTCATCCTCTAGAAAATCAGACTTGTACTTAGAACTCACCAAACTTGTTCTAAGGAGTGGCAATACCATTTTGTGATTTAGACACAAAACCATGCGATGTTGCAACTTATTGCATGAGATAGTTGTCAGCACCTAACTTGTGGGATT
Source organism: Lygodium microphyllum (assembly GCF_053477565.2). Taxonomy (NCBI): domain Eukaryota; kingdom Viridiplantae; phylum Streptophyta; class Polypodiopsida; order Schizaeales; family Lygodiaceae; genus Lygodium; species Lygodium microphyllum. Next base: position 36,087,523 of record NC_141151.1, read on the forward strand.
ATTTTTCTCATCACACGGTATTCCTTGGTCAAGATGTAGGGTTTGGGAGTCCTATTGACCCAATCCAAAACCTTGACCCTACTAGACTGATAGTCGTTTTGGCCCTAGGGTTCCTAAATTCCTTGCGGAGGTCTATATTACGTCAACTAATCCTGAGGGTAGGAACCCTAGATCATTCTTGTACAATGATTAGATAATCCTAACATTTCATGGATGTGGGTAGGATCCTCAAGATTGGAAGTATTAAGTCGGCAACCCAAGTGTGATACTAGGCAAAATTTTATCATAGCTTAACCCTACCTAGCACATTGAGGTGATCGTCATATACTAACTAATCATACCTTTATGATTCTCATGTAAGCTTATTCAATTATACGTGAATTACTTAGTTGATCTAACCAACCCACGATTTAAGATGATCTTTCCTTTTAAAGATGCAAATACTTTCTTCTAAATTTGCAAGTACTTCCCCCTTAAAGATGTAAGTAACTCCAAGATAGGTGAGATGCATCATTCCATGCGATTTCGAGACCATAGACCTTTTTGCCTTTATGCAACTTAAAGGATCTACAGAGATCTTTCTTTTCCTTGCCCTATACTATAATGATTGACATTCAAAGCTAACTTTTATAAACCCTACGTTGATGCAACAAAAGCTTTAATATTTTTTATGAAGATGCATTCAAACTTTGATAAAGAACTCCATGCATGAGCAAATGCCATGAGACCATCATTGACTTAATCCGTCCTTTACCACTTAACCCGTTCTAAAATGTAACTATCATCGCATGCAATTTGCAAAGTTCATAATTCCTTTCCATGCATTGCGACTATTTGGACATCATTTAATGATCGTCTACGATTATTTTCTACATGAGTCACAACTGGGAATTTATTTCATAAGCGCCTTATGTGTCATAAACCTTGTCCTTTGTGTGAAGCAAAAAGGATGCCTTTGGGCAAATCCACCTGTTAACTTATGCAACATGTGCTCAATGATGCAACTACATTTGACCATGCAAGTACTCCTCATGCAACTTACCTTGGTAAATCGATCGAGTATATAAATTTTCCAATGTATCTAAACTTGCCTACAAGAATCAAACATGCTTAACGCATCCTTTCATGGGGGAATATTATCGGAACCTGGGTATTCAAAATCGGGGCTTTGTCCACTCGCGTACTCGGGTTGGAAGCTCCCGCATGTGCTCCTCTCGACTTTGCTTAGGAGCCATTGATGATGTAGATCTTGACTCAGCAAACTCTCCTTCAAAGCCGAGGCATTGTCCACTCGTGTACTTGGGTTGGAAGCTCCCGCATGTGCTCCTCTCGACTTTTGCTTAGGAGCCATCGATGACGTAGATCTTGACTCAGCAAACTCTCCTTGCCTTTATCCGATTTCCAAAACTCCCTACTGCCCACGAATTTACTTCCCTTCGCAGGAATCGGGCCTTGCAAACTTGGTTTTAAAAACCCAAAAAGCACGGGTGAACTAGGCCTATGGAAGCTTTAGTTAGAAGCTTCCAATAGAAGCCTCCAACTTCTGTAATAGGGATGACATGGAGAGAGAGTGATGATTGAGGAAGATGAAGGAGATGAAGACGATGATGATGATGACAGGGTGCAGCAACCTAGCGGCAGTAAACTGGCGATGGCGGCAACTGGTGGCTCCTCACGGCGGCAGGGTGGGCAGCACCACATGATCCTCTCTCCTCCCCTCTAGCTTGGGGGTTTCTTATAGGCTTTGGGGGGGGGGGATAGCCACACAAGTGGCGGGCTGCATGCCTCCCTCCCCCATGCCCCTCCATGACATTCCTCATACTCCCTCTCCCCGCCATGCAACGGCTAAAGGGGAGGGGGTTTAATTTAAAAAAATTGCACTTAATTTCATTATCTTTTTGTCCCATGAAGGGGTGTTCTTGCAGAGGCCTACGGCGGCTTGCAGTTTTCGAGCCACGGTTGCATATGCACTACGCGAAAATGGTATTGTAAATGCATGATGCTGGAGCACTTAGGCTAGTGTATCCTTATTGTGGGAGATTACTTTCGGTTGCTTTTTGTGCGGGGTGTGTGGGGTCTAGGGTCATTAATATTTCATTGCAAAAATATGACATTCTCTCCCCCTTAGAGGAATCGAGATGTCCTCATCTCGAGAAGATCTGGGGGTATTTTTGGTTGAGATTACTTTCATCCATCCAAGTGGCATCCTCTTCGGGGTAATCTTTCCACTAGACGAGGTATTCTCTCAAGGCCCTGGATCTCAGTTGCCTCTCCCTAACATCTAAGATCCTGTCGGCCATAGCTCAAGGACTTCTTGGCTCGGCATTACAACTTATTGATCATCAAGCACATGACTAGGGTTAGGCACATATGTTTTCAATAGACTGATATGGAATACATTATGAACTTTTAGGTTTTCAGGGAGTTGAAGTCTGTAAGCATTAGGCCCTAGGCACTTGAGAATCTTGTGGGGTCCACAATACCTTGGACTTAGCTTTTCGCATTCACCCAAGGATAGGAAACTCTTTCTTTGGGCGTACGCCAATGAAGACCATATCACCTTCAACGAAGAATCTGTCTTAACATTTCAAGTCTGTGTAAGCCTTCTTTCTGTCCTTGGCAGCTTGGATGTCCTGTCTTATTGAGTTGATTTGGTCATCCATGTCTTCCAGCATCTACTTTGAAGCTTCAACCCTCAAGATTGGATCCAAAAAGTTTAAAGGAGTACGACAATCATGCCCATACAATGCTTGAAAAGGGGTCATCTGAATGCTTTGTTGGTAGGAAGCATTATAGGCAAACTCAACCAGTGGCAAATATTGAATCCACTTTTTGGGTTTGCGACAGCAGTGTGCCCTAAGCATATCTTCAATGACTTGGTTGACTCGTTCTGTTTGACCATCAATTTGAGGATGATAAGCTGTACTGAAATAGAGTTGAGTCCCAATGGCCTCAAAGATAGCCCTTCAGAAGTGTGAGGTGAAGAGAGAGTCATGATCACACTAATGATTCTTCTGGGTAACCCATGAAGTTTGAATATTTCCTTGATGAATAACCTTGTGATGTTTGAGGCTTTATATTTTGTCTTAACATGGATAAGATGTGCAACCTTGGTGAGCATATCTACCATGACCATAATGGAGTTGTATCCTCCCTGAACTTGGGGCAGGCCGAAAACAAAGTCCATACTAATGAATTCCCATTTCATTTGGGGAATGTCAAGTGGTTGCAATTTCCTTGGCATTTTGACATGTTCGGCCTTAATGCATTGACAAGACAAATATTCAGTGACATATTTGAGAACGTCACCCTTGAGCCTATCCCAATAATAGCTCTTCTTGACTGCATTAAGGGTCTTGGCATAGCTAGGATGTCCTGAGAAAGGGGAGTCATGGGCTTCCCAAAGTATCTTCTGCTTGAGTGATTGGCTTGCTGGGATACCTAATCTTGTCCTATAGTAGACAAGTCCACTATTGATAGAAAATTCTGAATACTTTGTTTGTAGCTTCGAGTCTTGATTCTTGATGGGGATCTCCCTTAGCAATTTCTGATAGGTTGGATCATGGCATGCCTCTTCTCTAGCTAGCTCATAAATTGGGTTGTTTGGCACGAATACCTTTGTGGTTAGAGATCTGGTTCTTGATGGATCTTGCAAAATCAGAGATTGCATCGGCAATGGCATTCTCCTTTCCAGACCGGTATTTGATTTCAAAATCATATTCTTCCAGCACTTTAATCCATCGGCGTTGCCTTATATTGAGCTCATTCTGGGTGAAAATCCATTTAAGACTCTTGTGGTCCGTCACTAAGGTAAATTTGTTACCCAGCAAGTAGTGTCTCCAAAGTTTGAGAGCATGGATAATAGCCAATAGCTCTAGGTCGTGGATAGCATAGTTCCTTTCATGGCTCTTCAATTTCCTTGAAGAGTATGCTACGGGATAACCTTCTTACATGATGACACATCCTAAGGCAAGTGGGCTAGCATCAGTTATCACTTCAAACTTCTTACTAAGATCAAGAAGTTTCAGGATGGGTGCTGATACCAAGCTTTGCTTTAGTTTGTCAAAGCTGGACTATTCAGTAGGTGACCATACAATTGATACTTGCTTCTTTAGTAGATCAAACGGAGGCGCTGCAATCAAAGCATAGTTTTTTATAAAGACCCTGTACCATCCTGTCAATCCAAGAAAACTACGTATTTCTTTGACAGAAGTTGGTGTTGGTCATTCTAGAATGTCTGTGACCTTGGTGGGATCTATTGAAATTTGTTCCGCTGATATAATGAATTCCATATATTCAATCTGTCGCTTAAAAAATGCACACTTCTTCTTCTTGGCATAAAGCTTGTGTGCCCTCATTGTTTCAAGGACAATGCAAAGCTGGGGTTCATGATTTTTTTTCTATTTGAAGTAAACTAGGGTATCGTCAAAGAAGACGAGTACAAAGTCATCAAGATAGGGCCTAAAGATATCCTGCATTAGCCTGTTGAAGGTAGCAGGAGCATTTGTCAGCTCGAATGACATGACTAGGAATTCAAAGTGTCCATATCTTGTGTTGAACGTCGTCTTTGGGATATCTTCTTCCTTGATTCTTATCTAATAATATCCAGAACTAAGATCTATCTTCGAGAAGATCTTTGCACCTTGAAGACGGTCAAGAAGTTCATCTATTCTTGGTATGGAGTATTTGTTTTTAATGGTTTATTGATTTAACCCTCTATAGTCAATGCATAGCTGAAGCGTTCCATCTTTCTTCTTCTAGAATATCACTGGAGCTCCCCATGGTGAACTGCTAGGATGGATGTAGCCTTGATCTAATAGTTGCTTGAGTTGCTCCTTCAACTCAATTGCTTCCGAGATGGACATCCTATATGGTCTCTTTACGATTGGTGCAGCTCCTGGCACTAGCTTGATTTCGTGATCGAATTCCATTTGAGGAGAAAGTTGTGTCAGCTCTTGAGAAAATACGTCTGCGTACTCCTTTAACCATGAAGGTTCTTCCCTAGATTCCTGATTCTGATCCAGCTTATTTAGCTTAATCAAATAGACAGGTAGCCCCTTTCTAACTCCTTTTATTATCCGTGTTGCTTTGTCTGGTTGAATTTTCGGCCTACCAGTCTCTCCTTGAGTTGTAACTAGTTTCCCTTCAGAATTTCGAAAGGAAACTTGGCCCTTTCCATAGTGAATGTGGGCATCATTGGGTATTAGCTAATCCATACCGAGCAAACATTCGTGAACACCTAGGTTCATTACCTTGAATCTGACCGAAGTCGACTTTCCACCCAGTAGGAATTTCACCTTAGCAGTTTGCCTGGTAAAAGAGACCTCACGACCATTTGCTAATTCCACAAGTAAGGTAGGTGCATCTTTTGTGGCTATTCCTAATCCTCTTGCATAAACTGGTGAAATGAAGGAATGTGTACTGCCACAATCAATCAAGGCTCTGAAGCTTTTACCTTGGTAATCTGAAGGGGTTTGAATCACCAAGAATTGGTGATTCGGGCCTTTCTTGTGAAGGGCAGCATGAACCATTGCCCTCTCAATGTCAGCTTCCATGGATTGATCTTCTTCATCACACAGCTCCTTATCGGCAACACTGGAGGTTCTGCCTCTGGACCTGACGGTGGCTCCATGGCCATGGACGGCTCCCTGGAATGGCCCTTGACATTGTCCTCTACTAAGCTTGGGACATTACCTCTTAAAGTATCTAGGCTCGTTACAATGGAAGCAATAGAGATTGCGGTCATTACCTTGGGTAGGAAAGAAGTTGTTAACAGTGTTTGCCCTAGCTTTTTTCCTTTGTCCTTGGTTTTCCCCTGCGCTCTCTTGGTTTGAGATCTAAGCATTCCCTTGTTCTGATCCTTGTAAGACCAAGTCCTGTTACTCCTTAGCTTGGTCTGCACCTCCTGTATTATTAGCGCAGCTCAAATGAGCGCGTCCTGTAGGTCCATTGGGCGCATTGATTCTAGGTGGGTGTTAATGGGTGGATTTAATCCGGCACAAAACTTTGACACCTGTTGTGTTATATCCATTTGTGCCGCGTACTTTAAGAGAGAGACAAATTTTGAATAGTATACATCAAGGGATAGACCAAGCTGCTTTAATTCATAGAATTCATTCTTCTTCTATGTGCGGTAGGCAGGTGGTAGATATCTCTCTTGCACAGCTCTTTTAAGCTTCTCCCAAGTAACTGACCCTTCCAAGATCCCTTGGTCTTTGCACCATTGCTTCCACCAAAGTCTTGCTTCATCGGTAAGCTTTAGTTTGGCGAGCATCGCTTGGTTAGCATGTGCAGTACCTGCTGCCTCGAAATAATCCTCTATGGATTCGATCCAGATCTCAGCATCAGTTTGGATGGTCCTCCCCTTACCATCGAATTCTGGTGGCTTGATTTATATAATAAGAAACTTCTTCTCCTAAATTACAGTTGTACTTGGTGTAGGGATCGGACTAGGAATCTACAGTTGAGGTTGTGCCTGGGCAATAAAATTCTTTATGTTAAAAACTTGCTAGACATTTCACACATTACATTAATATGCCCAGTTCAGCTTTTAGCCAAGTGACCTAATCACTTAACTCAACACCAACACTTACAGCCGTGAGAGATAGTGATAAAAAGTCTATTTCATTCATGTGGGCATATCCCTTCTAAGTACAATTATTTTTGGGAAGGTAGAACAAGCTAATTGACACATCAATTTGGGGAGAATAAGAATGTGTTACATTCGGCTACGGGAACTGAGTAATAATATGGAGTGGGGTCATGGATTTTCGGGAATCAATAGGTCATAGGAAGCTTGGGGTATCCCTTCCTTTGATACCCGTTCTTCTCATAATGTCCCAGCACCTTGATTCTATCGACAGGGATAATTCGAGTCACTTCTTCGTACACATATCTGTTTTGTTTGACCTTTCGACCGCCGACATGTAGGGTTGCCTTTGCATGAGCCTCGACAAAGATGAACAACTTCACGATCTTTAAGTCCTCCATCCACTTGATTCTCTTCAAGTTGGTCCAAAGGTATGTAAGTCAGTGGGCAGCTATGTAATAAATTCCTGATTCACCCATCCATCTATGTTCCATGTAGAGGGATGAAGGATTGTAGATGCGGTCTAGGATATTCATCATACCTAGCCTCCATTGATAATCCGAAGCACGCATTGCAATCATAAACATAACCTGGAACATCAAGAATTTGTTCCATACTTCGCGACTCTGCATGCCAACCTTGATAAGAAAGTAAGGAAATCTTCTTAACGACAACATTGCTTTACTTCCCCTCATTAAGTTCCCTTGTAAATATTAGATCTTGTTGGTTCACTCTGATACCAATTGTAACGTGTCCCCCTATCCGCTTGTAGAACATGTCTTAGCAGTCCATTAGGAAGGGATTCTAGAAAGCGACGCCTGGCACTCACAAGGAATGTCATGGGGTTTGCGATCTAGGTCTTCCCCAGTCTGCCTTGAAGTGGAAGCATTCTAATTGTTCCCACTTAGGACCGAATGAGGGTTTCCCTAATAGTCAAGTTCCTAGAAAGTAGCTAGCGTCGAGCCTCAAACGAACTACTTTACACAGAAACATCAAGGTCCAAGCGGATTTATGCTACATTTGGTTCAAGGAGAATGGGAAACTAAAGGGATGCGAAGCTCGACCTCTCTATCCATAAGGCATAGTCCCATTTTGTTTCCCTAAAACAGCATAAATCGGGACTCTAGCCCTAAATGATTCTAGGTCATTGTTACCTCGCTGTCAAATCCTTTGAGAAAAGTTTCCGGCCAAGTGGGACCACCCTTCCGTAGGACGGACCTAGGGTCACATCCACTGCACTTTCCTCAGGTTGCTTTAATTATCTAATTACCTACCACATTTAGTTTGACAAGAAAAAATAGCTTCTTTAATTAACCAATTTATCATTGGTTCCTTCACGTAACTTAGGCATTGACATAGAAAAACAATGTCAAGCAAGTTCCTTTTCAACATTCGATCTTTATTTATCAGTCTTTTGAATACATCATATAATCCGCCCGAAGGCTATTCCTGTAACGTGTCCACTAATATCATCCAAGACATGTCTTAGCAGTCCATCAGAAAGGATGTCTAGAAAGCTCCGCCCGGCACTCCCATGGAATGTTACGTGATTTGCGATCTAGGGCTTTCCGCGTCTACCACGTAGCGGAAGTATTCCGGCCGTTCCCACTTAGGATCTGAATTAGGGTTTTCCTGATTGGTCATTTCCTAACAGTAACTAGCATCGGACCCAAGAGAACTACTTTACGCAGAAACACCAGGTCCGAAGCGGATTCACATTGCACTTGGTTCAAGGAGAATGGGAAACAAGAGGGATGCAAAGCTCAACCTCTCTGCCATAAGGCATAGTCCCATTCCGTTCTCCTAAAACAGAGTAAATCGGGTTAAGACATAACTCTAGGTCAATGCTTTTGTTATTCGTATCTTTTGATGATCATCTTGCTGTTCCTCGTGATTTGAGAAAAGTTCCCAGCCAACCGGGACCACCCAACCGTAGGATAGACCCATGGCCCATCCTCTGCGCTTTCCTCGATTTGTTTTAGTTATGTAATTATCTAACACATTAGTTGAACATGTAACAACCAGCTTCTTTAATTAATCCGTTAAGCACTGGTTCCTTTACATAATCTTATCACATGAAATAGAAAAGCAATATCAGACAAGTTCTCTATTAACATATCATCATATTTATCTTTGAAATACAAGGAGTTCCGCCCGTAGGCTTGTCCACAATCTGCCCGAAGGCTATCCAACAATCCACAGGGATCACTATTCCAAGTTTTCGCCCGTAGACTAATATGCGGGCTTCTAGATCCAATCCCGAGTCACGTTAGCCTCTTGCACAAGACCCGGAAGGCGAGGTATTTATGGCCAGAGCCCCCTTGGCACCCAAGCGTCCTCCTGCTCCAAGTAGTGCTCAACGGAGAGACCTCTCGCGGCGGGTTCGGTCCACGTTCCCGGTGTGGTCAACAACCCCCTTGGTTAGGGTCAAGTAGGCAGTTGGGGGTAACTGAAGGTGCCACTCCCTTTAGGCCTTCAACCGGAAGTATAGATACTTATTTATTTTGTAATTCATTGGTCAAACAAGTCAAACAGTGCTCTAAAATCTCTAGCAAGCACAAACATTTCCATTCATCGATTTTGTTATTTGGCAAACTGTTAAGGAGGGAATCCTTCCTTTCGAATGCATCCAGCACTTGATCCGGGGTGTCTTACAACTTGGCAAGATTCCTTATATTCTGGTTTATGGCGTACCCTATTAACCCAACTTGGTCAAACCCTAAAGTTCATTGGATACTTCAGTTTCTGGTTTTTAACCTTCCTTACTCAGAAGGATATCAAAGTATGCATCCTCTTGCAAGATAACTTATGTAAGGATCTGCCATCCTTGTTGCAAGAATTTAGCCTTTCTTCTTGTGATTCAATCATAAGACCATATGACTTCGTACTTGCCACGCAAGTCCTACATCGTACTATGCGATAATGGAGTTACGAAACAATCAATTTCAGTTTCTTTAAGCTGACGTTTGTCAGACCTAGGGTTTCCTAGCTTTATTATTTTCTTTTAAGAAACTCAGGGACAAACCCTAGTTTCTTTTACATTTACAATTTGCTGACCCTACAATCAGGGAATGTGGGCAAGTATTTAAAGTATAAACATTTCTTGGATTTTAATTCATTCCCAATGAATATTTCGCAGCATAGGTATTTCTAAGTCTATATTAATTTTGTTAACTTTAGAAGGTAATATTGAGATCATCTCCACATGATTTGTTATCTATGTGTCAATTGATTTTTCAATCCTAAACTTTATCGATTTGAGGTTAGGTTAATTCAATTAATCTTCATTTTTTCTTTCGAACAAAACTGATGCCAAATAAGCAATCTTTCCCTTGCTAAGTTATGCAGTTAGCAATGATAACTTCCTAGAGTTTAAGCATCCTAAGAAACCTTTCATGATTTGGACCTTCCATGATGATTCGTTGTAAAAAGAATAGGGGTTAATAGTGCAAGATGCAGTTTTATACCTTCTAGGCTTAACTGAAGTATAATACTTTAGTGGGTAAATAATCTTGCTCATAATTCGTTTCAATGCATAATGCAATTTGAAGAAAAACTATGTTTATACTTTTTTTATTTTGCATGTTCCATTAACTAAATTCCTTCGTCGTGAATAGCTAAGACAAAATATATCTTATCCCTAACAATTCATCTTGCACGATTGAATTAAAATCGATATAAAATTAAGAAGGAAAAACCTGGGTTTGGGGCGAGATATCCACATGGATATCGGGAGATGACCCTCCCGCAGCAACTCCTTGGACTTTCTTAGGAGGCATCGCAATTGTAGTCCTTCGAACGTGGAAGCAACTTTACACTCCTTTTCAGAATTCCACTGTCGCTCCCTTGCACGTCAATACTCTTCTTCTCTTTTTCGAGTAGGGGAGAAACCAAGTCCTAAGGGTATTTTGGAAAGGCAAGGAATCGTTAAGGGATTAACTGCGAGGAGGGGGTAATAATACTTTTAAGGCCTTAATTCTTTTGGGAGGGAAAGGCTTCCAAAGCCCAAGGAAAAGGCCCTATAGGGGTTTATACATGGGGGGGAAAAGGGTGTGTGTGTGTGTGTGGCTCAAAAAGGCATAAGAAGAGGCCTTGGGAGATTTTTGGGCATGGGGGTGAAAGGTATTGGAAGGGGGACTTGGAGGGGCTCTAGGACACAAAAGGGGGGGGGGGGGGGAAGGGTGTGTGGACACAGGGGTGAAAAAGGCTTAGGGTTTAAAACCTAGGGGGAAATATAAAGGGTAACACAAGGGGGGGTGAAAAAGGCTTAGGAGGATTTTAAAAAAAACCCGAGGGTGAAAGGGTAAAAGGGGGAAAGGTGAAAGGGTGAAAGGGTTTTATACGGCCCAAGACAAAGGATTATTGAGTATTAGCACCGGGGGGTTTTTGAAGGGGAGGCTTAAGGGGTTTTGAAAACCGGGGGGGGGGGGAATTTCCAAGCCCACAGGAAGGGGGGGACTTGGAGGAGATTCTTAGAAGCTTCTAAGAATCTTTTTAGAAGCTTCTCGGGGAAAAAAGGGGTAGGAGTCAACGTGATATCCCAAGGAGGGAGGTGGCTCCCTTTCAATGTGGCGGCACGCAGAGCCTCTTCGCCTTCAGCCTAGCGGCGACCTCCCTTGCACCACCTCGCCTTTCGCCTGTGGCGGTGGCTTCCTTTGCACTTCCTCGACAGCAAAACTGACGTTAGATTCCTGGCAGCGTCCTTCCTTTTTCCCTCACGTCCCTCCCTTGCACCTTCACGGCCAGATTTAAATAGGAGGGGAGGGGGAATCCTCCCTCTCTTACATGGCAGCACGCATGGCCCCAGCACCTACATGGGCGCCAGCGTGCTGCATTCTGTGTCCTCCTTCCCCTCCAGCGCGACGTTGGCTGGGGGAGGAGGGAAAAAAAAAATCTTTTATTTTATTTGATATATTACAATTCCAGCAATCCTCAAGGATCGCTATTCCAAGTTTCGCTCGTTGACTAGTATGCGGCCTCGAGATCCCATCTCGAGTCACGTCGGCCTCTTGTCCAGGATCCGGAGACAAGGGATTTATGGCCAGAGCCTCCCCTGGCACCCAAGCGTCCTCCTGCTCCAAGTTGCACCCACGGAGAGATCTCTCATGGTGGGTTCGGTCCACGTATGCGGCGTGGCTAACAACCCCCTTGGATAGGGTCAGGCAGACAGTCGGAGATAACTCATACTACCTCTCCCTCCAGGTTTTTAACCTGAAGCATTAGTTATTTTTCCGACATTAGTTCCTCGAGAAAAGAAATACAAAAAGTGCTTCTAGTGTACAATCACGAGCATTCCAGTGGTCATTTGTATGACCAACTGCTAAGGTGTGAATCCTTCTCTCCGAATACATCCAGCATTAGATCCAGGATCAATCGCGACTTGGCAAGATCCCAAGGTTTTCGTAAGCTAAGTTTCTTATTTACCCTTTATCCTTGGGTTAGGGTTTATACATTATTGGCCCAAACTGTCAATACCTTAGGTTTCCTTATATTAAGGTCAATAAATCGTGGGCAACCTCGTCGCCCTTACTTGGATGGTCAACAACTCTCTTGGCAAATTTGTAACTCCCCTAACTTGGCAAATCAACCCCAAGGAAGGGTGATGTAGCGGGATGACTAGTCATCCCTCTAGAAAATCACACTTGTACTTAGAACTCGCCAAACTTGTTCTAAGGAGTGGCAATACCATTTTGTGATTTACACACAAAACCATGCGACGTTGCAACTTGTTGCATGAGATAGGTGTCAGCACCTAGCTTGTGGTATTATTTTTCTCATCACAGAGTATTCCTTGGTCAAGAATACCTTTGGTCAAGATGTAGGGTTTGGGAGTCCTATTGACCCAATCCAAAACCTTGACCCTACTAGGCTGATAGTCGTTTTGGCCCTAGGGTTCCTAAATTCCTTGCGAAGGTCTAGTACTAGGTCAACTGATCCCAAGGGTAGGAGCCCTAGATCATTCTTGTACGGTGATTAGATAAACCTAACATTTTGTGGATGTGGGTAGGATCCTCAAGATTAGAAGTATTAAGTTGGCAACCCAAGTGTGATACTAGGCAGAATTTTATCATAGCTTAACCCTACCTAGCACATTGAGGTGATCGTCATATACTAACTCGTCATACCTTTATGATTCTCATGTAAGCTTATTCAATTATACGTGAATTACTTAGTTGATCTAACCAACCCACGATTTAAGATGATCTTTCCTTTTAAAGGTGCAAATACTTTCTTCTTAAATTTGCAAGTACTTTCCCCTAAAAGATGTAAGTAACTGCAAGATAGGTAAGATGCATCATTCCATGCGATTTCGAGATCATAGACCTTTTTGCCTTTATGCAACTTAAAGGATCTATAGAGATCTTTCTTTTCCTTGCCCTATACCATAATGATTGACATTCGGAGCTACCTTCTATAAACCCAACGTTGATGCAATGAAATCAAAGCTTTAATATTTTTTATGAAGATGCATTCAAACTTTGATAAAGAACTCCATGCATGAGCAAATTCCATGAGACCATCATTGACTTAATTCGTCCTTTACCACTTAACCCGACCTAAAATGTAACTATCATCGCATGCAATTTGCAAAGTTCATAATTCCTTTCCATGCATTGCGACTATTTGGACATCATTTAATGACCATCTACGATTATTTTCTACATGAGTAACAACTAGGAATTTATTTCATAAGTGTCTTACGTGTCATAAACCTTGTCCTTTGCATGAAGCAACAAGGACGCCTTTGGACAAATCCACCTTTTAACTTATGCAACATGCGCTCAAGGATTCAACTACCCTTGACCATGCAAGTACTCATCATGCAACTTAACTTGGTAAATCGAGCGAGTATATAAATTTTCCAATGTATCTAAACTTGCATATGAGAATTAAACATGCTTAATGCATCCTTTCATGCGGGAATATTATCCAAACCAGGGTATTCAAAGTCGGGGCGTTATCCACTCACCTACTCGGGTTGGAAGCTCCCGCGTGTGCTCCTCTCAACTTTTGCTTAGGAGCCATCGATGGTGTAGATCTTGACTCAGCAAACTCTCCTTCCCTTTATCCGATTTCGAAAACTCCCTACTGCCCGTGAATTTACTTCCCTTCGTAGGAATCGAGCCTTGCAAACTTGGTTTTAAAAACCCAAAAAAGCACGGGTGAACTAGGCCTATGGAAGCTTTAGTTAGAAGCTTCCAATAGAAGCCTCCAACTTCTGTAACAGGGATGATGTGGAGAGAGAGTGATGATTGAGGATGATGAAGGAGATGAAGATGATGATGAAGATGGTGATGACGACGACGAGGAACAGCAGCCTGGCGGCAACACACTGGCGACAGCGGCAGTTGGTGACTCCTCACGGTGGCTGAGCGGGAAGCACCACACGATCCTCTCTCCTCCCCTCTAGCTTGGGGGGGTTCTTATAGGCTTGAAAGGGGGGGGGGTAGCCACACAAGTGGTGGGCTACATGCCTCCCTCCCCCATGCCCCTCCATGACATTACTCATACTCCCTCTCCCCGCCATGCAACAGCTGAAGGGGAGGGGGTTTAATTTAAAAAAGTTCACTTAATTTCATTATCTTTTTGTCCCATGAAGGGGTGTTCTCGTGGAGGCCTACGATGGCTTGCGGCTTTCGAGCCACAATTGCATATGCACTATGCAGAAATGGTATTGTAAATGCACGATGTTGCTTTTTGTGCAGGGTGTGCAGGGTCTAGGGTCATTAATATTTCGTTATGGAAATATTAAATATACAATCCACGCTCAATGACATTTATCTCAAAACCATGGTTAAGTAAAACAATACAAGGGGTTTCATGCTCCCCTATTTTCATTACCATTTCAGTGGTAGCTCTAGCCCAATAATTTCTTGTGTAGTGACTTCGAGGAATAAATCCTAGAGTCTCTTCTCTATATTGTTGCATTTTCCTTACTCCACCATGCATATTGCTACAAGACAATGCATTTTCAGCCACTTTCTTCTCTTTTCCACATGCTGTCCACTGATTAGTAGCATCTTGCATAGATAATCCTATACTTACTTCATGCTCATATTCAGCTCAAATACCCAACAAACTAGTTTTCTGTTCAAATTGTACCAATGCACTAGTGCTATCACCAAGAAACTGACACTTCATTTTAATTATGTTAATGATCTCATCATGAAATTCTCACTTGGCAATGCCAAGCACCTCTCCCAAGGTAAATTCCACCTAACTGTTTGAGATTCGTTCTTCAAGAAACTTCTTAAGATCTGTGGCTGTGTCAATGTCAGATTGTAGCTTATATCGTGGATACTTGCCCTTCTTTTTGCCCTCTTGTTTGTTATCCTGTTTTTGCTCCTGACTGATCTCTTCCATAACATGCTTGGGAGGTGGTTGATTTGCAACTTTAGGTTGATCCACACTTCTTCTTATCATTCTTTTAGATGTCCCTGCAATATCTTCATCTCTTTTTATTTTTTCTTCCACAAGTACATCTGTGTTTTGTACCTTTGCTAAATATGCATACATTGAATATGCATCTACCAGTGATTCCCAACCAGTTATGCCACGAATGTCTTCTCCTGCATGAGACATTTCACTATCAGTGACCTTTCTCTTTTCAGCTGCATATAAAGCATGTGTCCATATTCCAGCCTTTGGTCCATTGGCCATGAATTCTATCCAACTGTAGACCAAAAGTAGAAGCATGTACCACCACATAAGCATTTCAAACAGCAAGTCTTCCAATAACTTTTGCATACCTCTCTTTCCAAAATTCAAAGCAAGAGGCAATCCCGTTTCTTGTGCATGGATCTTGCCATATTTCCAAAAGATGAGCTGTCATGCCAAGGCCTCTTGATAGGCAGCACAATCCCTTCTCTCGTGTTGCAAATTGTCACACCACATACATATTTTTTGAGGCTTAGGGGCTGCTACCCGTCCCCTTTTCCCTTGTCCTTTTTTGTTTAATTTTGCAGCCTTAACAATCGTAGCAGGAATAGGCATGGGCATCGGCATAGAAGTAGGCATAGACACAAGATGAGACATAGGAGAAGAAGTGAAAGGAGAAACAAGAGAAGTAGGAGAAGTCGAGGTATGAGAAGACATCGCTTGAGGTGTTTGCATGCCATTCTACAAGTGAGCCTTTCATCTTCATCTCTTGGTCAATGTGGAAACCACATCAACAACATCCTGCCAATCAGTCTTCAATCCCATAGGCTGTGTACGGTCTTCAAGAAGCTCTCCCAACTCATCTTGAAGCGTAGGATCAACCGCCTGCAAGAATAACTCCACTTTCTTGGAGTTTAGGGCTCTTTTCTCAAGTGCATCCAACTAGTTATATCACTCTTCAAACTCCTGCAATAACTTAGAAGCAACAAGTCATTTGTTGGCTGATAGATCCACTCTCTGAATGTCTTTCACATATTAATACCATAATCCTACAAAAAATATTCATCTTTGAGCGCCTTCTTGAAGACATTCCAATTTGAGTATTGCACAAATAAATCAGTCACTCTAACCTGCAAAGTATGTGTGACAAGCCATAGGAAATTGTTGCTCCATTTAGTAGGAACTCTGAAGAAGTGCATCTGGATTTCAAAGTCTTTAAGATAGGCTGAAACATTCCTGCCATCAAATAATTTACACTCACCACAGCCTTGATCGTCTTGGTTGCACCATGCATATGCTCTTGTTCTTGATACAACATTCATTGTTGATCCAATTGTTGCTGATGTAACTACTACTGCTGATGCATTGATAATTGCATTTGCTGATTGTGGATCATAATGGTTGAGGAAAGAGTTTGCAATAAATTCTTCATCTCATGAGTCGAAAAGGAGGAAGCACGGAATGATGAAGTGGGTGGAGTATTTGAAGAGTCTCCCATCTCGATAATTAGAAGCGATGGTTTCACGTTGGGTTCACCAAGTGTAGCATGAAAATAATACGTGACGGGTTTGTGAAGGTCACTCGTCATAGGGATGTTAAGCGAGATGTAGAGAACTCAAGCTAAATTCATGGATATATGTTAAATAAGATGTTTGATTGTTGTTGATTGGGAGCATAGTAAAGGCAGAGAGATCACTTGTCCTTCTTTCAAGCTGCTTTTTAAAATTCAAAGATTCTTGCCTGAGTGGCCGGATCTTGATGTAGCTTTAGTCGCCTTTACTAAAACTGCGCGAAGCAATTCAAGAATTTGCATCTGGCATAGGTGTTTTAGGAGAGAGACAACTTTCCCTTCCTTACATGATGCAAAACCCATGACCACCTTAAGTACTCAGGCAAGGTTTGATATGTGAAGGGTTTGAAACATGGAGATATTCCATGAGATGTGAGGCCTTACGGAAGAGATCACTGATTGTGTACAATTGCAAATTTGAGCTATGGGTAGTATTTTTGACTCTAGGGCAGTAACTTTCACTTTGTTTACAAATAAAGCACTATAACTAGTGAAGGCACTTGGACGAGGTGTTGGTCTAATAATAGGGGAAAACAATGGAGACATAAGTTTGTTCTTCCCTGGTCCCAATATTTGGAAATTTAAGTGTCAACTCTGATGTCGTTTTGTCCCACAATCAAAACCAGTTTTTGTCAACAGTTGGTCGAGTCATATGAGAGCCAATGATTTCTTTCTTTGTTTTAACTGAGTGATCTGATGACAATTGTCTCCTTGCTTTCTCATCATTAAGATGCTTCCAACAGAGTGTTTAATTCCAATGGTTTTTAATTGCGTTGATAGTTTGACCAAGAAAGAAGTTTGGCAATTCAAGCCCATTTGTTTCCATGTTTTGCATGAACTTAAATAGTCTTGTGATCTTCTTCCTCCTCATGCGATCCTGATGCCCATGTTCCAGAATAAAGCTTCATACAATATGACTTAGCCCTGTGTAAAGTTTTGCACTCAAGACATTTTATATTGCGCAGGAAGAAAGCATGCATGAATTCAAACTTCTCCCTTTGGCTACGTCATCTTTGCCTTCTCCTTTGCACGTTGATGTCGCACACTCGGCCTTCATCACTTTCACAGTTTTTTTCTTCATCTTATGCAGTAGCCACTTCGTCACCTTCAACATTGTCTTCTTTGGCTACCATCACTTTCACGGTCAACTTTATTCCGAGAACTCGCCGTCATCATTGCATGACCTTGTGTCCCTTCGTACTGCAACAACTTCGTTGATCCTCAGTCCCGTCTTCTTATCTTTCTTCTTCAATTGCGTCACCTTCTGCATGCTTTTCATCCACCTTCGATTCTCCCATTGATGTTTTCTTCAGCTCTCTATAACATTTTGTCAATGCCCCCCCCATTGCAGGTAGGTTGTTGTCCTTTTAAACTCATACTCCACCTCCTTCAATAGCACGTTTTTGCTTGTCATCATGCAAAAATCCGTGGCTTTTCCTAATTAAAACTTAAGATTTTCTTAAAGCTGGAAGCTTTTGGTTTTGTTGATGTCTTGACGACAATGACTATGTCATTTATATGGCAATTATATCCAGCCATTAATATTGCGTATGTCATCACTTGCCTAGCTTTTTGTTAACGGTCATCATCACGCTTCAGAGTATTCCTTCATCTGCACATCTTCAATGGTGAAAACAACTTTTATTCCAATGATAGCAAAGAATCCATTTGACTTGTCAAATAAGAAGTATAACACTATAATGGATGCAAATGATTTTGTGATAATTGCTTTACAAGCTGTCCACGTAAAGAGTTCAATACTTTTTTATAGTGGTATCTCCTTATATTATAGAGCTAGCAATATCATTGGCTTCTTCTTATTATTAGCTATTTGACTGTTGAAGACATGGTGGAGGAAATTTTGAAGAACTTGAAAGATCTTCAAATGAAGATGACCAGAAGAGAACATCAACCACTTAACCCAGCTCCAATTTCTACCCCAACCTCTTCTACTCCTATGACTTCTTCCAAAAATGATCGTGTTCACCGTTGCATGTGGTGCGATAGTCCAGACCGTGAGCAAAAGGATTATCAAAACTTTGAAGAGGCGAAAAGACTGAAGTTGGTGGTCTAGAAGGATAGGATGATATGTTTCAAAGATACTGAGCAACCAATTAAACCAAATTTTGGCAAAGGAAGTATGAAGAAATTATTGGAGGAGTCTCATATGCACTCTTCTTATATGAAGTGAGAGGTAGCAAGGAGAAGCTACCGGCTATGGTCTTCAATTGGAGCAATTGCCAAAGGACAAATCTCCTTTATGGTCCTATGCACTGCATCCAAAAAAGAAAGGTAAATCTTCATCATCTAAACTTTCAACCATAGGAGATGCAATTAGAAAAGGGACCAGATGGAATGAACGCGTAGATGTCTTTTCTATCTATGCTTACATCGTGAAATCTCAAGGATTTGAAGTGCTTGTTGAAGAAAAGTGGAAAAGAGAACATGATCAACCTGAAGGATCGAAGAGGGCGACTAGGAGGAGTGATCCAATTCTTCTGTCTTCTTCTTTAGGACCGAAGTAGAGTATGGCCAACATACAAAAGCCAAAAGTACAAGAAGATCAAAAGGCCCGAGAGACAAAGGATCCAAAGCCAAAAAAGGAACATGGATACAAGCTACTATTCGACATCGAGACGACCACAAACTTGAAAAAGGTACTTGAGGATCTGATTCTTAATTCCAAAATTGAATTTACTCTTGGAGAAGTCTTGGGGATTGCCAAAAGAGAATTTCATGATGTTATCATTCGCATCATAAAAAGAAAATGATAAGTTATTGAAAAGCCAACACAAGATATGATCCATTGAGAGGCTTTAGCTATTACCGAGGCTATTCTCTATGGGTTGCAGATTGAGGAGATTGATTCTAAAGAGGAGACTATTGAGAAGTCTATAGATGGAGCTCTATGTATGCAATCCAAGAAGTCTCTTCATCCTTTACTTCAGCCTATACAGTATGATGAGAGCAAAGATGTGCCTAGATTGGTACCTCAAAGCCATTTTTCTCGAAGTCACTAGGATCGTGCGACTATAGAAATTGTAGTCAAGCTTGGAGAGATTGAGAATCCTTGTGTTTCTCTTTTGGATCATGGCTCCGAGATTAATGTCATAGTAGGAGGTTTATATGATACTGGATGGCTAGCTGATGTGGATCATGGTTGGCGTATGCATCTAGCCAACAACACTGCAAGAGATTTGTATGCTGCTTGTCCAAATTTGAAGATTTCTATTAGAGATATGGGTGAGTCTTATCATTTCTTTGTGTAGAACTCTTGTTATTATCCTATTATTTTGGGGTGGCCATTTATTGCTAAGTCTAGGATGGAGATTAAGGTTTTGGATGATGGGTCTGCCTATGTATGGATTTGAAGCAAGGATGGAAAGAGAGCTATCCAATTCATGACTGTTTGTATCAACCATCAGTGAAATAAGAATTCCTTGAGGGATTTTCCTCTTCCAGTTAGGAGAGCTGGATTTTTGTTAGGTACCATTGTCTTGCAAGACGATGGTGGTACGAGTCAGGGAAAGCTCTTGCCTCTCCCAGCAGCGGCAGTTTTTCCTCATGTGTTTATAGTGTATCCACTGAAAGTACTTTGTGTTTTTAGTATATTTCAGACATGCCTAGAGATGCCGTAGTATGTAAAAAGAAAAGAAAAAGAATTGATGCTTGCAGGTGTTTTGCAGGAAGAGGACCAAATAGATGGTCTCTATGATGGCCTTTCATGCTCAAATACCATGGAAGAACTTTCGGTATAATAAATGCTAACAATCAAGAGTTGTCATATGTCTTACAGGTCCATTATCTAGCGATGTATTGTGAAATTTCTAATTTCATGCTTCAAAACAATTTGAGGACTAAGGATTCTCTACAAAAAGTATTCCTTACTAACATATTTCAGCAAAAAAAGTTGAATGTTGCTATTTATACACAACAAAAATTGTGTTTACTAGGGTATTTTCATCAAGAGTTGAAATTTGCAAGTTGTAGCAATAAAGCCAGAGTTCAGACAAAATATAAGACAGTTGACAAGAAGGTTAGACTAGTTGCAGGACCACTACCTTTGGACCGTGATGAGATGATTAAGAGAGCTGATATGCAGCCTCCTTTACGAGATCCTGTAGGTATCGGGCATAATTTTTCAGCTGAGACATTGAAATAAACGAAGATTGGGACCGAAGATTTTTTGCTTCCTAAAGAGGTAAGATGTTTTGAAGAGATGTTATGCAGAACATGGGAGAGCTTTTACTTTCTTCCCACATGAGATTGGATGTGTTGATCCTAGGTTTGTGACGCCCATGGTTAAATTTACCATTCCAAATGTCCCTTGGAATCTACGACTATTCTTGTACCAAGAGATCACTTGCCTAAATTGGTAGAGCTTTTGAATGAGTGAATCAGGATAGGAATTGTAGAGCCATCTTTAGCTCCATATTCCAACGGATAGTTCACAGTTCCTAAGAAGGATGGGACACTCACATTCATACAGGACCCACAGTCAGTAAACAAGTTCACTATTCAAAATGTTGGTGCAACACTTGTTGTGGATGAGTTTGCTTAAGCTTTTGCTGGATGTGCTATCTATTCACTCGGCTATCTTTATTCTAAATATGATCAATTTTAGCTTGTCCTTGAGAGTAGAGATTTGATTACGATGAAGACACCTTTAGGCCTTGTCTAAATGTGTACGCTTCGGCAAGGAGCTACTAGTTCAGTTGCCCATATGATGAATGGGATGAACAAGGTTCTACGAGATTTTATTCCTGATCTTACTATGCCTTTCATTGATGACTTACCTATCAATGGTTGCTGGAAGAAGGAAAAGATGATTCTTTAGACGATCATGGATGTAGGTTCTTTGTAGCTTCACATATTAGAGATGTTGAGAAGATTCTTTGCAAATTGGAGGAAGTGAAATTGACCTTGTCAGGGTTGAAGTCTATTTTTGGAGCCAGAGAAGTTTTGATTGTTGGACATGTGTGTGGATATTATGGTAGGAAGCCTTCTCCTGCAAAGGTTGATGCCATAGAGAAGGTTGCAAAGACTTGCTCTTCTACTTCGGAGGTACGCAGGTTTCTTGGAGCTTGTGTGTTTCTTAGAGCTCATATGGTAGATGATCTCTACAAGCTCTTGAGAAAGGGGCAACATTTTTACTGGGAGATAAAACATATTAAAGCTATGCAAAAATTGAAAATTTTATTGAGAGCTGCTCTGAGTGTTTGAAAGGCAGATTATGAGTGTGGGAGACCTATTGTTCTTATTGTTGATATGAGTCCTATTGACATTGGATGGGTTGTTGGACAAGACGATGCAAATGGGAGTAGGTATGCTATTCAGTTTGGGGCGAAAGTCCTAAATGAGTGAAAACATAGATATTCATAGGTTAAGAGAGAGCTCTCACGAGTTATCACGGCTCTCAAGAATGACAAAGAGTACTTCATTGGTGTTGTTGTGATGGTCAAGACTGATTGTTTACCTTTTCTAGGTATGATCACGAGTTGTTCTACTCTAGATATTGCCATGCTTAGGTGGATTAGGTACATAAAATCCATGAATCCTAAATTCAAGCACATAGCAAGTAAAGATAACCTAGCAGCCGGATATGCTTTCAGAAGCAAGGTATGATGATATGGATTTTCCTTGTATTGATGATGTTGTTGCTGGGGCTGATCTTTCAATCATGCATGCTGATCAAATTTGTAATGTGCCTGCTTTGGAAAGCTTTGATGAGTCTTTGTATATAGGAGAGTATTTACAGATTGGTCGTTATTTGAGCACTATGTCTAGACAGGATGGATGGACCGATGCAGACCTCAAGAAAATCAGAAGAAAAGCTTATGGTTTCTTCTTGCGAAGTGGGCTACTTTGGAAGCATCCACAAAAGCGAGGAGGATAGCCATTGAGAGTTGTCTGTGATAGAGTTTCACAGGTGCGGATCATGAAAGAATTCCATGAAAGTCTTTGGGTTGGGCATCTAGTTGTTTGGGCAACCTGTGAAGATCAAAGAGCACTATTGGTGGAGAGACATGTATAGAGATATTTCACAGTTTGTTGAGACATGCCCTGGTTGTCAATTGTTCTCTTCAGTGAGGCATACAGATGAGCTTCATCCTACCTACCTGCTATGTGCTCATTACAAGTGGGTTCTTGATTTGATCACTATGTATGTTGGTTTATGGCAAGTGCACTATATTGTTTTGGCACAAGAAGATCTCACAAATAAAGTGGAAGGAAGAGCATAATGGACAAAGTCAACTTCAATGGTTTATAAGTTTCTTTTGGAAGATGTTATTTGCAAGTATGGATATATTGGAAAAGTTACTGCAGATAGAGGTGAGTTGGATGCTGATGAGTCTAGGGAGTTTTTCTCTCACTTTAGCATTAAACTTTCTTTGACTTTAGCATATAATCTAGAAAGAAATGGGAAGAGCGAAAGAGGCCATCCATCAATTGTGAAAGCATTGGCCAAAGCATGTGGTGGATGGGTCAGAGAGTGGCCGAGGTTATTGCCTTATGCCTTATGGGCTGACTGCACTACTCATAGTGTGACTACAGGATATATGCCAGCTAAGTTGATGTATGAGTAGAAGCCAATCATGCCTACAGAAACTTGCAGACTTACTTGGAGTGCTTTACTGTGGCAACAAGAAGAGATGACTAGAAAAGTTCTTTTGGCTCTTCGTATTCATCAGTTGGAGAAACGACCTAAAGATAATGAGAGAGCAATTCAAAAGCTCAAAGAGGTCATGATTTGCAACAAAGAACACTTTGATAGCAAACACACATTGAGGCCTAAAGAGATGAAGAAGGGGATTGGGTGTTGATCTATGACAACAATCTAGACAACCAGTATAGTGCTATCCCTAAGGTTTAGAGACGATGGTTTGGGCCCTATTTAGTGTAGCATGTCCATGACAATGCTGCATGTTCCTTGGTAGAGCTTGATGATATGGCCTTGTGAATTCTTATTTTGCAGGGAGAATCAAACTATTCAAGAGAAGAGATGATGCAACCGTCTACGCAGTCGAGGAGCTGGTTGATGTGATTGATGATGGACTTGAGCCACGAGATGAAGAAGATGAAGATGTGGACATTACAGATGCTTTTACAAAAGATGAAGAGATTGCATTGACTGTCAAACTTGGCAGTGATGAGGATGGGTAGATGTGGCCCATCCAGAGGATGTGCAGGTTTGGAGGGGGTGGATGTCATGACGCTATGCGTCCACCACTACAAATTTGAGGGCGGAGTTTTTCTACCAAGAAAGTCATCACATTATTTAGCGTCATTAGAAGTTTATTTTCCGTTGTGTGTATTTTTTGTGTTTGCGTTTGCATTACGCACGAGCACCTATAGTTAGGCTAGGCACATTCTCTTCATTGCATTCATAATCTCTGTGTGGAGCATCGATTGATTGGTTGCATATCATGGATCCAATATTTCGTATTTTCTTAAATCACAAGTGCACAAGCATGAATTTTTTATTCAAAGCATATGTTCTTGTTTGGGCACATTACATGATGATAAGGTTCTTTTGGCAAGATCATGAATATGGCTCCCTAACCTTGAGTTTGTAGAAGTAATATTGACTTTAACAAAAGTGCTTATAACACTAGCAAGTTTGACAATTCTAAAGAAAACTTGGACCAATGTTGATTTTCTACTCCTAGTTCTTCCTATCTTATACTCATTGGCTATTTCCTAACCTCCTTTCAAAATTCTTAGAGGTGTTGATGGACAAGTTGCTAGGAAAGCTACTTGAAGAATTTGACCGAATGTTTAACATGGGTTTTGAATATCAAAATAAGGTTCATAAGAAGAGTAGGGTAAAAGGCAAAAAATGGTGTTTAAAGCTACTATTCTACTAAAATTTGATGAATTACAGAGGATTTCTTGTTGGTTCCAACATTGATGTCATATGCCAAAGAGTAGAATGTGTCCCTGTATATAAGCTTATTTTATAGCTTACAATAAAAGGCACCAATCATATTGCTAACTCCACAATAAAAGGAGACACCACTATCAAAAACTATTGAACTCTTTACATGGACAGCTTCTGAAGCAATTATCACGGAAGCTTTTGCATCCACTATAGTGTTATACTTCTCGTTCGACAAGTCAAATTGGATTCTTTGCTATCATTGGGATAGAAGGTGTTTTCGCCGTTGAAGATGTGAAGATGAAGGAATACTATGAAGCGTGATGACGACTGTTAACAAAAAGCTAGGCAAGTGATGACACACGCAATATTAATGGCTAAATAAAATCGTCGTATTAATGACCAGTGTCGTCAAGATATCAACAAAACCAAAAGCTTTCAGCTTTAAGAAAAGCTTAAGCCTTAATTAGGAAAAGCCACATCTTTTTGCGTGACCGCGAGCAAAAACGTGCTATTGAAGGAGGTGGAGTATGAGTTTAAAAGGAGAGTGACCTGTTGCAATATGACGGGGCATTGACAATGTGCCGCAAAGAGCCAAAGAAAATGTCGATGAGAGAATCGAAGGTGGAGAAAAAGCATGCAGAAGGTGATGCAGTTGAAGAAGGAAGATGAGAAGACGAGACTGAGGCTCAATGAAGCTATTGCAGTACGAAGGGATGCAAGGTGACACAATGACGACGGTGAGTTCTCGCAATAAAGTCGACGGCTAAAAGTGATGACAACCGAAGAAGACGACGTTGAAGGTGATGAAGTGGCTACTGCAGGAGATGAAGAAGAAAACTGTAAAAGGGACGAAGGACGAATGTGCGACATCGACATGCGAAGGAGAAGGGGAAGATGACGTAGCCAAAGGGAGAATTTTGAGTTCTTGCATCTTTCTTCTTGCGCAATATACAATGTCTTGAGTACGAAACTTTATGCAAGGCTACGTCATATTGTATGAAGCTTTATTCTGGAACAGGGGCATCAAGATCGCATGAGGAGGTAGAAGATCACAAGACTATTTAAGTTCATGCAAAACATGGAAACAAATGGGCTTGAATTGCCAGACTTCTTTCTTGGTCAAACTGTCAACGCATTTGAAAAGCATTGGAATTAAACACTCCTTGGAAGCACCTCAATGACGAGAACGCAAGGAGAGATTTGTCATCAGACCACTCAACTAAAACAAAGAAAGAAATCATTCGCTCTAATATGACTCGGCCAACTGCTGACGAAACTGGTTTTGATTGTGGGACAGAACGACATCAGAGTTGACACTTAAATTTCCAAATCTTGGGAACACGGAAGAACACAATAATGTCTCCATTTTTTCCCCTATTATTAGACCAACACCTCGTCCAAGCGCCTTCACTAGTTATAGTGCTTTATCTGTAAACAAAGTGAAAGTTACTATCCGAGAGTCAAAAATACTGCCCATAACTTAAATTTGCAATTGTACACAATCAGTGATCTATTCTGTAAGACCTCACATCTCATGGAATATCTCCATGTTTCAAACCCTTCACATATCAAGCCTTGCCCGAGTACTTAAGGTGGTCATGGGTGTTGCATCATGTAAGGAAGGGAAAGTTGTCTCTCTCCTAAATACCTATGCCAAACACATATTCTTGTATTGCTTCGTGTAGTTTCAGTAAAGGAAACTAAAGCTACATCAAGATCCGGCTGCTCATGCAAGAGTCTTTGAATTTTAAAAAGTAACTTGAAATAAGGAGAGGTTATCTCTCTACCTTTACTATGCTCCCAATCAACAACAATCAAACATCTTCTTGAACATAAATCCATGAATTTATATTGCATTCTCTTCATCTCGCTTAGCGTACCTATGAGGAGTGACCTTCACGAACCCCGGCACGTATTATTTCCATGCGACAACATTTAGTTCTAAAAGCATACTCCAAAAGAAAGAGACCCAAGATAGACGAAATGTGAGCAATAATAAAGCAACCAAAAATAGACAAAACGTGTGAGAGAATAAATCGGTCTAACATAGACGAGAAACATGAACAACACTCAAAACATTATCGCTTTACTTTTTGGCCAAGAATAGATGATGATCTTGCTAATTTTGGAAGAAACGGAAAAACCCAAGAGTGAGCAATCATGACAAAACCTGTGTCGTAGAAGTGTAATGAAAGGCTATTGTCATGTTTGTTTTCCTCTTTCAATTCCAGTTTACCTGAATTGACATAACTTTTGACACAAGAACTCAAAATTGAGCATGGATTCAATAGGAAGAAAGCTTATGAGTCCTAAAAACTGGTTTTCTTGAGAAAGACGTTTCCTTAAGAGTTTTTGAAATATAAAATTTTAGGGTGTCCAAGCAAGGCATACCTACATTTCAACATATCTGCAATCTAAATGATGATTGATGATGATTGAGTGAACTTCTTCTATGCTTGAAATTGATGCCAGGAGGCATATTCCACGGTGGATTCCGTGAGGTTTTACGGTGGATTCCGTAAACTTAGATGACCGGGGCTCATACGCAAAGAGGATTCTTTGTGCGAGAAGTTGATGGGGACGCCTGTCCTTTTCGGGCGTTTCATTAATTTAGTGTGTACATGGGTGATTCCATAGCGGGTGATTCCGCAAAATGCATATTAAATTAATAAACGTTTATGAGTTTAGAGTGCGCACTCGTAATAAATTAAGGTTAGGATTTATTTCTAACCAGTTGATTTATTTATGTAGCTGAAGACTGCTAGGTATTCACTTTTGTCGGTTTAATTGTGTTATTTTACTAACGATTGTGAATGCTTCAGTTGATGTGTAGAGATAGCAGGAGTGGCGGAGGAAAGCATTGGAGTCTAGCGGGTTTCCGACCTTTGGATATATTTTGATAGGCGCCACGCCTATATTTTGATTATGTCTATAGAGACATCGACTATTTATTATTATTTTGTATGCGCTTATGCGCCTGGATATGTTATTTTTATTTGGACATTGAGATTGGGCGTGCCAGACTCTTTGGGCACCGTCCATTAGCTTTATTTTCCTATTTTTGGTAGAAAGCAAACTCAAAAGCTAAAAGCTTGTATATTTTTGTAATTGGGCTATTTTTGAGCAAAAAGATTGAAAATATATATTAAATACATGCTTTGTGAAGCGCTCACACAAGGCATGGGGGAGATTCAACCCAATTTGTCTCTTGTCTCATGTCGTGCTTGCTTTCACATTGATTTTTGTGCTAAAAAGTAGAGTGCTTTGTTCTTGAGGACCTTTGGGAATTCACTACGGGAGCTACCTGCGTCCGATCTGCGCACCAGTGGTATCAGAGCGGAGCAGAGATCAAGGGCTTCCAATCGCTACCAATCTCGGGCGAAGGCGGAGCTCCAGGAACAAACGGCCTCTACAGTCAATCTCGTCGCGAACCGTCGATACAGGCAGACTTCTGGCGATCAAGAACCCCTATTTCTACTGTCAGATCGCGAAGGACCACTCTCTGTCGGCGGAGGACCACTCCCTCAACTCCATGAACAAGTCGTGATCAACCAGTGAGAAATCTCTAATCTACTTCATTAAAAAGCTTAGTTTTAAGCTTAAGAAGCTTATAAGCTTCATAATCTTCAACTCGTCGCCAAGAGGAGGACCCCCGAAATTTTCGGCGGAATCAAAAACGGCCCCCCCCCCCACGATTGAAAAACGGCGGACTTACTGCTGATCCTCTTAAGCTTATTAGCTTAAGCTTATTTATTAAGCTTAAGTCATTAAACTACTCTCAAGTCAGACAAGGCAGAGAAGTCACCAAACTCCGGGTCCTGCGCATCAGAAGTCAAGTTTCGCAAGTCGACACTAATCAAGTACTGCAAGTCCTGCAAATCGGCTAAGTTCAGCAAGTTCATAACCCTGCAAGTCTGTTAAGTCTGCAACTCTGCAAGTCAGACTAAATCAGAACTGACTAACGCTCGAAACTCCTAGAAGACTTGTTCGTTTGCAAAAACTCAGAACTGGAAAGTTGTTCGCAGCAAGCTGTTTTACCTATCTGCAACTTCGTTGAAGTACTTTCAGCAAACAGAGACAGAAATATTTCAGAATTTCTGAAAATTGAAGAAGAAAATACCCAAAAATACATAGCCTTGTAACCCCAAATTTGAGCTACGCTCATCCCGCTAACTGATTTTGAGTGAGAAAGGTTTGTTGAGTTTTACAGGATGACTACCCCACTTATGGATGATCCTATGGCTGAAGACGACCTACCCGAGCCTACCATGGAACAAAAGCTGGATCTTATCATGTTGCAATTAGACGAAGAGCGAAGAGCTAGGCAAGCCTTGCAAGCGCAATTGACAAAGCTACAAGGAGCGTCCACTGATAAAGAAGAACCCCAAGCTGAAGATTTGATACGCCGTACCATCGACGCCACTCTTGAAGCACAAACCATTCGCAAGGAATCCAAGATAAGTAAACGAAGTTTCAAGTTTCGCACTTTCAATGGCATAAGAGAAGGAAAGACTGTTTTATCATTCATTAGCCAGTTTGATGACTATTTCCATGAGGAAACTTATCCTGAGAAAGATAAAATCAAGTGTGTTACTAATCATCTGATAGATAGAGCATCACTTTGGTGGACTGTCGTCCGCAAGAGCATAGAATGTCCTGCTACATGGGAAGATTTTAAGAAGAAGTTCATGCAAAATTTCCTTCCACCGCAATTTCATGAGAAGGCTATTAAGCAATGGGATCTACTTCAACAACGCGACCGTGAGCCTATTCCACAGTATACAGAGCGTTTTTGGAATGCACTCCTACAGCTACGCATGCTTGAAGACGTACCAGAGACGACACATAAGCGGAAGTACATGTCTGGACTTCTTGGACATTACTACGCTGAGGTAAATATGTTCAAGCCTGCTACCCTTGAAGATGCCATCTCCTTAGCTCATGACACTGAAGATAAGTTACGTGGAAGAGATCGACGACCACAGCCATTCCAAGCAAACGGTAATTATGGATCTAAACAATTCAATTCCAATTTCAGAAGGTTTAATCCAGGTCGTTTTTCATCACCATCTTTCCGCAAGAATTGGCCTAAACCACCTGCATTACCATCCACTGTCAATCCAAATCCTAAGCCTATCCAACAAGCAAATCCAAATATACCCAGACTCCCAGCCATTGCAAATAATGTGACCAAAGCCAAGCCCATCGTATGCTACAAGTGTCACCAGCCAGGCCATCTCGCAGCAAATTGTCATTCAAAGAAGCCATCAGCACATATCAACTACCTTGGAGCTATGGACGAAGAAGAGCATGAGGATATGCCGGATTTCACTGAAGAAGAAGATGATCCTACTACTACTTCCGACACTCTACCAGGTATGCCTACTTTACATTCATTGTTGACTATGAAATGTATGGTGCATGGAAAAGAAAGAACTTTATTGCATGATGACGGTAGTACGCATGACTTTATTTCAGCAAAATTGGTAAAGGAATTGAAATTGCATACAGTACCTACGCATTATCGCATAAAAGCTGCATTTTTAGGCACTAGGTACAATGGCACACAAGAAGTTCAAGATTTAGAAATTCAAATTGGTCCATATATTGAAAGAAGAAATTTCTTAGTTGTCCCATTACAGTCTAGCGACATTATTCTAGGAATGCCATGGAGACACCAACATAATCCCAATATAGATTATTCCACACACACAATGAATATAAATTTTCAAGGAAAATCTATTACATTATTTGGTATGCATGCATCTCATATGTTTCCACTGCTTTCGCATACTCAAGCAAAACGTGCACTACGCAAGAACACTAAATCATATCTCATTTGGGTGAATGAATTGCACGCAAAAGAAACTCATATGCACCCTAGACATAAGGAATTTCTTGCATATTTTAAGGATTGTTTTGCAGAAGACCTACCACCAGGTTTACCTCCATCACGTCCAGAAGACCATAAAATTGACCTAATACCTGGCACACAACCACCTTGCAAAGCCCCATATAGGCA
The DNA here is from genome assembly GCF_053477565.2 of Lygodium microphyllum. Classification (NCBI taxonomy): domain Eukaryota; kingdom Viridiplantae; phylum Streptophyta; class Polypodiopsida; order Schizaeales; family Lygodiaceae; genus Lygodium; species Lygodium microphyllum. The sequence continues at coordinate 36,117,965 of NC_141151.1, forward strand.
CAATCAAATAGAGCAAAAAGAAATCCAGAGTCAAGTAGAAGAATTACTAAATAGAGGTTTAATTCGACCTAGCAGTTCCCCATTCGGTGCACCTGTGCTCTTAGTCAAGAAAAAGAATAATACTTATCAGATGTGTATTGACTACCGAGCATTAAACAAGATCACTGTAAAGAATAGGTATCCTATACCTAGAGTTGATGACCTTATGGACAAACTGCAAGGATCTTCTATATTTAGTAAAATTGACCTTAAATCTGGATATCATCAGGTGAGGTTAGATAGATCCGACATATTTAAGACTGCATTCAGGACACAGTTTGGCCATTACGAATTCTTAGTTATGCCATTCGGATTAACTAATGCACCTGCCACTTTCAGTAGAATGATGAACCGTATTTTTCTAAAATATCAATATTGTGTGATTGTTTTCTTTGATGATATTTTAGTGTTCAGTCAAAGTGAAAAAGAGCATTATGAGCATTTATCATTAGTTTTTCAATTACTGAAAGAAAATCAATTGTTTGCAAATCCTGACAAGAGTGAATTCTTTAAGACAGAAATAGAATATCTAGGTCATATTGTATCAAAAGAAGGAATAAAAGTTGATCCTAAGAAAATTGACGCAATATTGCATTGGCCTATTCCTAAAAATGTACATGAATTACGTTCATTCCTTGGTCTTGCTAGTTTCTATAGGAAGTTTGTACGTAATTTCTCATTACTTGCTTTACCACTGACCAAACTTCTTAAGAAAGGCATTGTTTATCAATGGACTGAAAACCAGCAGAAATCCTTTGATTTACTTAAACGTGCATTGACCAATGCCCCTGTCCTACAATTGCCTGACTTTAATAGACCATTCTTTTTAGTTGTGACCGATGCTAGCAGATCAGGAATAGGAGCCGTGTTAATGCAAGATAACCATCCAATAGCATATTCTAGTTCTAAGCTGAAACCCTCTGAGCTCAAATATTCCACTTATGACAAGGAACTCTTAGCAGTTGTTCAAGCATTGAAACAATGGAAGCATTATTTAATGGGTTCAGAATTCATGATAAAGACTGACCAGCAAAGCATTAGACATCTACTTAGCCAACCCCAAATTTCTGACCGCCATATCAAATGGGCTTCATTCATTCAAAGTTTCCATCCTATCATTCAATACCAACCTGGAAAAGAAAATGTAGTTGCCGATGCATTAAGTAGAAGACCTGCAATTCATAACATTTCTATCATATCTTTTGATTCTTTGATTGCTATGAAAGACACATATCACCAGGATATTACTTTTCATTCTGATTGGCAAAAATTAGTTCAAAATAATTTCATTCCTGTTGATTCATTGTCATATAATGATGGATTCATGTTCTTTGAAAAGAGACTGTGTGTTACTATTCCATTCCGATCTTTTGTTTTGAATGAAATTCATTGTCCCCCATATCAAGGTCATAGAGGTATCATTTCTACATTACGCATGTTAACTGAAGATTTTTATTGGCCGCATATGGATGCAGATGTGTCTAATTTTGTTTCTGAATGTTTGATTTGTCACCGAATAAAAAGACATCATGGTAAACAGTATGGGTTATTAATGCCTTTATCTATTCCATCTAAACCTTGGGAACATATATCTATGGATTTCATTACTGGCTTACCAAATACTAAATCTAACCATGACATGATTTGGACAATTGTAGATAGATTTAGTAAGCAAGCATATTTCATTGCATGTAAGAAAACTTTAACAGCATCACAAGCAGCACAGTTATTTTTGAAAACTATTTTTACTAACCATGGATTGCCGAAAGTGATTATTTCAGATAGAGATTCTAGATTTTGTAATAATTTCTGGATTACACTGTTTGCAAATCTAGGCACAAAGATTGATTTCTCATCTGCATTTCATCCAGAAACAAATGGACAAACAGAAGCCACAAATAGCACTATTCTAGATCTTTTACGTGCATACACTATCTCTAAACCTCAAACATGGGATACTCATTTACATTTATTACAGTTTGCATATAATCATACACCTCACACATCTACAAAGAAAGCACCTTTTGAAGTTATTTATGGACATAGATTATCTACACCTGTTGCATCTTTGTCTAATAGAATACAAAGTGCCGATGATATTGCTGTTATGCATAACACTATTTTTGATGAGGTCAAGGATATGATTGCTAAAGCCCAACAATCATATACCAAACAAGCCAACAAGAAAAGACAAGCCATGAATTTCAAAGTTGATGATTATGTTTGGCTTAGAATAGAGAAACGTAGACTGCAAAGTGTAGATAGACATCCAGTTGTCAAATTAGCCCCTAGATTCTACGGACCATTTAGAATCATTTATAAGATTAATGACAATGCATTCAAATTAGAACTGCCATCACATTGGAAAATTCATAATACATTTCATATTAGTTTGTTGAGACCATTTAGAGGACAATTACCTATCCACCCTGTCTATGAAAACCCACCTTTACTAGAAGAAGAGACTGAAATCCTTGAACCAGAAGCCATCATAGACACTGACTACATGACCACTAGAACTGGCCGAAGGTACTCTAGATATCTCGTGAAATTTAAGAACCATCCTGTAGAAGAAGCACAATGGATGCACGCTAGAGACCTAAATGCTTTCCCCACTCTGTTAGCTCCACATTGAGCTAATAGCAATTGAGGTCAATTGCTATCCCACCCCGGGGGTATGATGCCAGGAGGCATATTCCACGGTGGATTCCGTGAGGTTTTACGGTGGATTCCGTAAACTTAGATGACCGGGGCTCATACGCAAAGAGGATTCTTTGTGCGAGAAGTTGATGGGGACGCCTGTCCTTTTCGGGCGTTTCATTAATTTAGTGTGTACATGGGTGATTCCATAGCGGGTGATTCCGCAAAATGCATATTAAATTAATAAACGTTTATGAGTTTAGAGTGCGCACTCGTAATAAATTAAGGTTAGGATTTATTTCTAACCAGTTGATTTATTTATGTAGCTGAAGACTGCTAGGTATTCACTTTTGTCGGTTTAATTGTGTTATTTTACTAACGATTGTGAATGCTTCAGTTGATGTGTAGAGATAGCAGGAGTGGCGGAGGAAAGCATTGGAGTCTAGCGGGTTTCCGACCTTTGGATATATTTTGATAGGCGCCACGCCTATATTTTGATTATGTCTATAGAGACATCGACTATTTATTATTATTTTGTATGCGCTTATGCGCCTGGATATGTTATTTTTATTTGGACATTGAGATTGGGCGTGCCAGACTCTTTGGGCATCGTCCATTAGCTTTATTTTCCTATTTTTGGTAGAAAGCAAACTCAAAAGCTAAAAGCTTGTATATTTTTGTAATTGGGCTATTTTTGAGCAAAAAGATTGAAAATATATATTAAATACATGCTTTGTGAAGCGCTCACACAAGGCATGGGGGAGATTCAACCCAATTTGTCTCTTGTCTCATGTCGTGCTTGCTTTCACATTGATTTTTGTGCTAAAAAGTAGAGTGCTTTGTTCTTGAGGACCTTTGGGAATTCACTACGGGAGCTACCTGCGTCCGATCTGCGCACCAGAAATTCATATCATAAGATGCTCATAGCATACAAAATACATCAAATTTAAGCATGAAAAGAATATGAATCAATAATTGAAGAGATACTACATAGATATGCTTCTTGATTATCTTCTTAAAGGAATTGGTTGTAGTTGATCCTGATAGCTCTAGTGCCATGTTGAGATGTAAAGAGGGAAGAGATATAGAGACGTAATAGGGATTAAAGACGAGACACAACATATACACTCCCAAAGACTACATCATATTGATCACAATCTACATATATATAGGTGAGACCTAGTCTAGATAGGGTGAGCTATATATAACTCCAATATAACTTTCTCCTTGAGTCCTTCAAAGCCACTATAATTCAAGGCTAAATATTCAGCTTGCATAATTGCTACATTGAGCATTGTATTTATTCGTTCATATTCAGTGTCAACTATCTCTAAGTTGCCCTAACCCTACTAAGTTCTTTTATCAATCTTTTATCACTAGATGTGGAATTGCATAAAAATAAATAAGGATCAACAGACACAAGATGATGCCCGTCCATGTGCTTTTGATCAAGAAAAGTGTTACATCCTTGGATATTTCGATGAGTGTGCTAGTAGAATTGATTGCACTAGTCATTGAAGTAACCTAGTATGAATGCATTAGGGATACTTCATGGTGACACAACCAAGTCATATTTATAAGACTCAATATCCTATTATGCACATTACAATGCATGATCACCACTCTTAGACTTGTAGCCCATGGATCAAATGTATTTTTCATGAGTAGTATCTATCTCTAGCCCCTATACCTCATATGTATCAACCTCATGTCTCTTAAAGACCTTAATCCATTTCCATGCAATACTCCTCAAAGCCATCCCATCTAGTTCACTGAGTGAATAGGTAGCATTGTCATGTACATGTCTCACCACATATTGATCAAACCACTATTCAAAGCATTCATTCATCTAGATGGGCTACTATCCATACATTAATTCGGTAGCCATGTATCCAGTCACTACACTATGCATCATCTTGTCAACCCATAACGCATACAGTAACAATTGTGGGCATTCCTTCTTTCTTTCTCTACATTACTTTGTGAGCGTTTTAATGATAGCCACGTGCCCCCACCCACTCTTTCCATTACCCTCTATATTATAGGCTAAAGTCAATGCAAGTTTAATTCCAAATCAAGCAAAGAATTCACAAGCCTTATCTGTATTATTCAATCCTTGTCTATCAACTACAAAGTTTTCCACACAACCATAATAGCAAAATACCCCTTCCAAAAGAAAACTACATATAGCATGTATCATCTATGTATAGAGAGCTCTCCCTTTGTAAGGGATGGTTGAGGGTTAAGGGGTGTGGAATTAGGGTTTGACAGCTATAAAATGAAATGTGTGGAAAACCCTTATATGAATCATCTTTTGTTTTGAGTATCTTCATGTTCTCTCTCTTGCTCGAGTCTCTCTTTGTGCATTTCCCTATTGAAGGTGGGAGAGGGTAAAACCTTCCCCCACCACTAAACACTTTGGCAATCACATATAGCATTCCTTCGACCTATTGAGATGCAGTCCATGGTGTTGTCCCTGGTGCATTATTGCAATAGTATGATGGCGCTCCCTACTATTGTCTCCTTCCTCATTGTTGCTACTACTAAGTGCTAACTAAGGGTAGTTCCAGCCTAGTTTCACTCTATGCACAAGTCTTGAAGGTAGACTTGCTTGTACCTCCTAGCTCCTCAAACATGATATGAGCCTTTTAGAAGGCAACCTTTGTCATACTATGGGTTTCCAATGACTGAGAGAATCTTCCTTATTTAGCTTGCATGCTGGCCTTCACACATCAAGGGGGGAGAGAGAGAGAGAGAGAGAGAGAGAGAGAGAGAGAGAGAGGACTCTTGCACATATACAAACAAAAAGGAATAGATTGATAATGATAGCTGAGATAAGTGGAATGAAAGTACAAGTGATAGGGCCTAAATAAGTAGGCTAAGGTATCCACCTATACCTTTTACCCTTATTTAATGCTACATAGTGCAAAACATGTTTACACCTAAACACACAATAATGTGTGTTTACACATGAGGATAAATAAGGCTAACAAACTCCCCTTCTAAACCCATGACATCATGAAACATATGAAAAAGGAAAAGGGAAGGCCTTACCTTGAAGAGATAGTGTCTAATCAGGTACAATGATTCTAAAAGAGAGATACATAAGGCATAGAGGTGCAATGTGAGAATGATCATGACATGAACTATCGATACGCTCAAGGACCCAAAGTAAGACATGGTTCAGAGGTGCATGTGCATAGCTCTCAGCCTCATTACAAGGCTAACATGGCTCAAAGGCACTAGGCACATGGACAGAGATCAATTCCATGGGTATATATTTGGGATTAACTCAGATGTATAGTGGTAACAATCCCCCTTGAAATATAGTGCTAGAGTCATAAAAGAAGGCACAAATCTTTTTGGATAAAAATTCAGACAGAGAACAAAAGATGGATGTGTTTAGAAAGGTCTTAACATATGCATTGGCATGGTTAGTATCTAATTCCAAAACACATTATTTGTTTATTTATTTAGTTCATCATTATCAAGGGACCATGATTGAGTAGATACATTAAGGGCCTTAATTTGAAGTATTAGGTGGTTCATTAGGGTCACTATTTGATAAGGTATTAGCAGCAACATGTTGGGCATGTTGCTTATCTTGCTTCTTGTAGGATTGGTCAACAATGTGGCCAATACACTTGCAACATTGACACTCGGGTAGTTTTTTGTTGGTGTAGAAGGATTTTGGTGCTATGTCAACATCTTTGCTGGGCCTTTTGTCCTCCAAAAGATTGGCAACCATCTCCTTGTATTTCATTTCACAAGCCACTTTGAGAGTAGTCACAATTCATGGAATTGTGCTTCTTTCATCAATCTATGAAGACAACTATTGAGAGTGGTCAAATGTTGGCAAAGGAGACTTAAATGATCAAGATGTTGCTCATGCAGCCTTCCAATTTCTAATAGCAATCTGCAATGGCCATAGAGTGGTAGCATAAGTCAAGCCCACACAATCCCAAGCATAAGTATCAGAGAAGAACCATGTGTTTCCATTTCATCACTTGCAACATTTGGCCCCTATGTATATCTCTCTTACTAATAGATTTTCATACTGCCCTATTTCTAATAAAATCATATTCATCTACATGGATTATCACAATCCAATGAGCGAAAAATGGTTCTCAAGCATATAAGTGTATCTTGCACCAGATAGTAGGCTTATGCTCTAATATCAATGAAACATCCTCATAGGATTCAACTTGCATAGGAGACACAACACAAGCCACACCCATGAGATGGAAATATTAAGGGGATGGATATTGTAATTAGCTCCTAGTTATAAAGTGATGCAAGCTAACCTCCAATCCTGGGTCCAAAAGCATACTAAGCCACAATCGCAACTTCAATCTCATATCAATATTCGGCATCCCATAAGACTAGCCCACACCATCTCATTATAGATGTATCGATCAATGAGCCTAAAAGGTGTGAAATCTACAAAAATAGCCAAATTTTTAATATTATGACTCTGATATTCTATCCCTAAAGTGTCTTTAGTGCATTTACACTAATTATTCATGGAAAATCAATACATAATGGTCTTTCAAATTAAGCATTCAACAAAGTGTAAAGATTTACATGTACTAAACCCCCTAACGCCATTATTGTGCCCACACATCCACCTATCAAAAAGTACATCAATCATCCTTATCTCTTACCTTGTTGTCTTTCCTACAAATGATTGCTACATAAGATATGGTAACATAACAAATTAGTTTTAATGGAAATGTTAAAGGAAGACTCTACTTATTTTGGCAGAGTTCAATATTTAAACATTGCTAGTCCAAGTGTTAATGTGTTGTGTGTGAAATGCCTCTCTAAGACTAGGAAATTTCCTTTCATGTTATATCTATGTGTATTATGGATATAGGGATATCAGCATCTCTAGGAAAAGTATTTTGAGTAGAGGAGTAAGTATAACCAAAGTAGTAGTATATGTATACACAACTTGCACGTGGGGGTGCCGAGGGTGGGGGATGGGGAGAGGGAGGTCACTTATAAATATGTAAGTATATGACATGGATTCAATATAGTTAATTTTTAAAAACCATTTTTATGAAATTTTTCATACACAAAAGGGTATCATTTAGTAGGTGTAGACATAGATTGAATAGAAAGATCTTACCTTTTGTTCATGAAAGCTTTAAAAATAAGGGGTTCCTAAATCACATCTTAAATGGATGTGATAGTAAGGGTTTAAATACACTAAAACTTGAGCTACAAATGGAACCATCCCATCCATACCATATGATCCATTCAAGATCCATATGATCTAAACATGTCAAATGGCTACTCCTTGTAGTTTGACCAAAAAAGGAGAATGTTGGAAACTCTATCACTTTTGAACATTGGAAGGGTTGTTTTATACCCGTTTTTAGTTGTTTGGAGTGAAGGATGGGTTGTTCTCTTTTTCAAAGGCATCCCTCGTACTTGTCTTTCCATGTTCAAGCTCTTGTGATCCATCTTTTACTCCTCAAGTTCTCACTTAAAGAAATCTCCATCATCTTCTTCTCAATATCTCAAGCTCCATCCTCTATCTCTCAAACAAGCTTCAAGCTCTTTTTCTTCCTCTTTCTTCTTCCTCCTCCTCTTCCTTCTAGAATAAAATCTCCCCTTTCCTTTTATCTCATCTCCCTTTTCCTCTGTGTCCTTTGATCTCAATCTATATCTTCTCTTGTTTTCCTTCTAGCCCTACCTCCAACCACCTATATCTCTATCTACTATTTTCCTCAATCATAATACCTGAGCCTCTTGATGAATCCTTTGTATTGCACACCTCACACATTGACAATGCCACAAATGGAACCACTATCTATTAATGGAAGATTGATCAACTTGCAAGCATTATGGAAAGATGCATGCTAGTAGTGATATACATAGCATGTACCTTAATTAAAAAGGTAGAGATATAGGTAAAGGCAAGGCTATGGCTAGAAGTATAGTAAGAGTAGGTAAAAAATTGTCATAAAAATTAGATAGAAACTTAAAGTTATGTAAACAAAAAAGTCATGGTTAAAGATTCAATAATAATCAAGATTGTAGACTAGCCTATATTATTGACTGTCAAATAGGTTAATATTGCCGAGATGCTTTTACTCTTTTTTTTTTGGGGTAAAAACAAACATATCCACAAACCCCAAAAAGTAAGAATTGAGAGGACAAAAGACAAGATTGTTAGTGAGATGAACTTGTTCTTTTGATCACTCCATCCATTGAAGAAGATGATGCATTGATGGTACTTTTCCCCATCACCATGGATGGGCTCAAGGAACATGTTGATTCTATCCTTCCTTCTCATCTAGCTTTTCGACATACATGCACCCCCTAATATGCTTCCACCACTACTTTGTCCTTTACTATCATCCACCAGTAGCTATCCACAATAAAACATGGAAAGGAGATTTCACTAAATGATGATGTATGTAATCTCTATTTCCACAATACGTTGCCTCTCCCTAAGGAATGATACTAGGCTTGAAACACCTCTATTGACATGTAGGAGAGTGACTTGTCTCTTGGGCCTCCTAGACCCAATGGTGATGGAAGCAATAGTAGTGGCCAAAGCAGAAATGAACCCATCCATATTAGCAAAGTAAAAGTTCTTGTGTATGTGGCTTGGTGCTAGTAAGTTTCTCCATCTTCCAATTCTTGGAAGATTGAACGACTACCTCATGCCAAATTTCCCTTCATTGTGTGGATGCCTTGTGCCATGCATTACCATGACCTTCTTATTACCGAGGACATACTTAAATTAGAGTGAATGAAGAAACTCGTGTTGGATGCACACATCATGAGAATCTCATTACAATGAAGTTTAAGTTCCTTGCAATCCTCCACATGTATAATGATCTAGGTCTAAAAAAGCCATCCAAGACTCATTTTTCCATCACATAGCCAACATGGATGAGACGAAATACATTCAATAGCTTTGCATAGGAGATTCTTTGTGGAGTGATGTGTGCTTTGGCCATCTGATTACCCCCTTCAATAGGGCCATTTAGATTATAGATATGGAGGTTACCACAATTAGGCTTCTCACATATTCTTTTAGAGAAGTGATCAATGAAGTAAAAGATTTACAATGTTCTTTGTGCCAATGTATACATTTAGTGTGGCAGTCATATATTCAATAACACCTTGTATTGTGTTGGAGAAGAGGTGGAAGCAAAGTGATGCTTTTTCATTAAGTCCAAAACAGACTAAGGATGGGATAATACAACATGACTAGGCTATACCAAGCAATGAGAGAATGATTTGGTGCCTTTTGGCTATATACATTCAAAACATTTACTAGCTAGGTTAAGTGTACTTTATAAGAAGAGAGTTCCAAGGGTTTTGTCTTGTTACTAACATGATTATTCATGGATTCATTAATATCTATTGAAGGAGTTAGAAGGGTTTTTATATGTTAGAAGAATTATGATTAGTGCAGAGATTAGAGTCCTAATATCTTGACAATAGAAACATGTGTATCACAATATAGTTATTTGTGAAGTATGGAAAGCAAAAGATCATACATATGTGGAAAGTTTTGTTATATTACTAGCACACTCCTTTACACACTAATCATGGCTATAAAGATTGTGATATTGTATAGCATTTTGAGATACAAGAGGCTATGCATCTATGTTTTTCATATATGATCATTGACATTTGTTTCATTGTTCTCTTGGTTTGAGGTACGTGATTTCTTCTACTGAGGTGGAGTTATAATCAAGGATTTAAGGCTTGACTGGTGTCTAAATTTATTTACTTTCTAGCATTACAACAAGAGACCTATCTATGGTCTTGAAACACTATTGCATCTTCCATCTAATAGCACCACTTTCTTCTTTTGTACAATACCTAGCCTTAGAAAGGGAGGTTTATCTCCCTAACACTTTTCATGGGTAAATTTAAGCTATAATGACCTAATTTACCTAACTAGTGCCCTAATGACTCATTAACAAAATTGAAACCTACTCCAATACCATGTTAAAATATTGAGGATGCATGCTAGGGTGGATCACTAATGAGCAAGTAGACAATCATTATGAGACATAAGTAATGACAAAGAAGAACAACTGATATTATTCAAGCATAATGCAAGCACAATTGAATGAGAATGATGGAAAGATTGAACGTGGGGATGAGTGCCTTTTCTAGGCTTACAATAGGTGGTATTGGTAGGTGGAAAAATGTGGAAATGGACCATGGTATTCACCAATTGTGGTTTTAATAAACCATGAATACATGACCTAGTCTAAGGCTTTATTTGCAATGTGATCCTTTGCATTGCTATTCATTACAAAGGGGCTATAAAGTGGGCGTGATTGCACATTTCTCAACATACAATACCTCTAATACAACTTATAAAAATGCACATTATATTCAATATTTTGGTAACTTTAGGGCTCCACTTGAGGACGAGATCTTGGTAGGCATGAAATATAATAGTATACTAGGGTATTTTCACACTTCCTTTTGAAAACTTTATGTTACATGTAATGTAGTTAAGCATAGTACATAGAGTAGTCACTGAATCTAAGAGCTGATATGACAAAAGTCCTTAGACCCATCATTAAGTTGAGACTCATGATTTTTGATAGTAGATAAATGTCTTAAGGCTAACAAAATTCACCATCACTAATGCAATTGTGTTAGATATGTTCAATATCCCACTCTTAAGTTGATACCAATGTTCAATGGTACTCAAGGTACCCATTACGATGAAAATTCATGTGTGATCCTAAATATTGGTTAGATCCTAAATTGAGACCCTATTGTCAATCTTCTCTAGCTCCATATAGAGATTACTAGATATATCATCCTGCACAACATCTCTCTTTCTTTCTATGCATACTCTTAATTTTGGCCTTAGATAATTTAAACTCATCCATATTCACCTAAAAATTAAAAATGTAAGAGAGGTTTTAGATTGATTTCATATTTGTATTGTTCATCATCAAAGGATAAAGCTTTTGGAACATAAATCAAGAATCAGATACTACTTTAGATATCTAACCATAAATATCTTGTACATGTCACATAACATGCAAAAGTTAGAAGAATAATAGATATAGTTATTCAAATTGCATAGTGCTAAGCTTGAGTAGAGATATTGGTGTCTATGAGATGCATATAAATTTACAATCCCAATCAAATTTGAAAATTTATTGCTAATTGTGTTCCTCAAATTACTTATAGTACTAGAGAGGTAAAAAATTTATGTGTTACTAATACATGAAAGTAGTTATTGCATTTCAAAATTAGTTGACTAAGCACCACAAGAGCCTTTTTTTGTGAATTGTGAAATTGATATCCATATGATTGCCACCAAAAGAGAGTTTTTGTTAATACCTGCTAAGCTATTATAAAAAGAGGCTCTATGGACATCCTCCTGAAGAGCCTTAGGGAGATAAAGCTCCCTTTCTAAGGCTAGATATTTTACCAAGAAGAAAATGGTACTATTAGATGGAAGATGAAATAGTGTTTTAAGATCATTGATAAGTCTCTTGTTGTAATACTAGAAAGGAAAAAAAAATAGATACCAGCCAAGACTTAAACCCTAGATTATAACTCCACCTCATTAGAAGACACCACACACCCAAACCAAGAGAATAATGAAACAAATATCAATGATCATATATGAAAAACATAGATACATAGCCTCTTCTATCTCAAAATACTATATAATATCACAATCTTTATAGCCATGATTAGTGTGTAAAGGGGTGTGACAATAGTATAACAAAAATGACCACATAGGTATGATCTTTGCCTTTCCATACTTCACGAATAACTATATTCTGATACACATGCTTCTATTGCCAAGATATTAGGTCTCTAATATCTACACTCATCATGGTTCTTCTAATAGACAAAAACCCTCCCAACTTCTTCAATAGATATTAATTAGTCCATGAATAATCATGTTAGTCACAAGACCTTGAAACTCTCTTCTTTTAAAGCACACTTAACCTAGCTAGTAAATGTTCTAAATGTATCTAGCCAAAAGACACAAAACCATTCTCTTATCACTTGCTATAGCCTCGTCATGTGGTACTATCCCATCCTTAGTCTGTTTTGGAATTTAGGAAAAATCATCACTTTGCTTCCACTCTTCTTCTACACAATACAAGGTGTTATGGAATGTATGACAACCATCACTAAATGTATACATTGGCATGAAAACATTGTAAAGCCTTTACTTCATCAATCACTTCTCTAAAAAAATATGTGAGAAGCCCAATTGTGGCAACCTCTATATCTATCATCTAAATGGCCCTATACAAGGGGGTAATCAGAATGACCAAAGCCCACATCACTCCACAAAGACACTCTTATGCAAAGCTATTGAATGTATTTTCTCTCATCCAAGCTTTGAGCTTTTTCAACACCATATACTTTTGGATCTTGTTTTTCACATTATAATCTTACTCAAGAAGTAACCATGTGATAGAAAAATGAGTCTTTGATGGGTATTTTAGATCTAGATCATTATACATGTGAAAGACTAGAAGAACCTTAAACTTCATTGTAATTATGTGTGCATCAAACATGAGTTTCTTGGTTTACTCCAATTTAAGTATGTCATCCATAAGAAGGTCATAGTTATGCATGGCACAAGGCATCCACATAATGAAGGAAAATTTGGCCTAAGGTAGTCATTTGATCTTCCAAGTATTGGAAGATGGAGAAACTTACTAGCACCAAGCCATATATACATAGCATGTACCTTAATTAAAAAGGTAGAGATATAGGTAAATGCTATGGTTAGAAGTATAGTAAGAGTAGGTTGACAATGGATATAAAAAATAGATAGAAGCTTGAAATTATGTAAAGAACAAAGTCATGGTTAAAGATTCAATAATCAAGATTGTAGACTAACCTTTATTATTCATTATCAGATGCGCTTGTAAGTTAATATTTTCGAGATGATTTTACTTCTTTTTTAAAAAAAAACAAACATATCCACAAACCAAAAAAAGTAAGCATTGAGAGGACAAAAGACAAGATTGTCAGTGATGAACTTGTTCTTTTGATCACTCCATCCATTGAAGAAGATGATGCATAGATTGGTACTTTTCCCCATCATCATGGATGGGCTCAAGGAACATGTTGATTCTCTTCTTTCTTCTCATCTAACTTTTTGACATACATGCCAATGTAACTCTATGACACCTCCTACGTTTCCACCACTATTATGTCCTTTACTATCATCCTCCATCTATCCATAGTAAACATAGAAGGGAGATTGCACAAAATGATGATGCATGTCATCTCTATTTCCGCAATACTTTGCATCTCCCTAATGAATGATACTAGGCTTGAAACACTTCTAGTAGCATGTAGAAGAGTGAATTGTCTCTCGGGCCTCTTAGACCCAATGGTGGTGAAGCAATGGTAGTGGCCCAGGTAGAGGAGGAATTAAACATATCTATGAATCCATCCATATTAGAAAAGTAGTAGGAGTTTTTGTGGGTGTATCCATGTCAAGCAAGATGATGTCCTCTTGAGCTTGGAAAATGCATATGGAGACCTTGGTGGATGCCTTTGAAATGGGATAGTACTCTTTCTATTTCTTATCAATCCACTATTTTATAGAGTCTTAGTAGACATGGACCACACTCTTCATCAAACTTTGACAAGGGAAGAAAAGGCATTGTCACACTACTAGCATGCATCTTTCCATAATGCTTGCAAGTCCATGAATCTTACATTTATTGATAGTGATTCCATTTGTGGCTCAAGTATTGTGATAAAGGAAAATAGTAGATATAGGCATAGGTGGAGATAGGGCTAGAAGGAAAAGAAGAGAAGATATGGATTGAGATCAGAGAACGCATAGGAAAAGGGAGATAAGGTAGAGAGATAAAAGGAAAGGGGAGACTTTATTCTACAAGGATGAGGAGGAGGAAGAAGAAAAGGAAGAAGAAAGAGGAAGAAAAATAGCTTGAATCTTGTTTGATAGAGCTTGAGGTATTGAGAAGAAGATGATGAAGATTGCTTGAAGTGAGAACTTGAGGAGTAAAGGATGGATCTCAAGAGCTTGAACATGGAAAGACAAGTATTAAGTATGCCTTTGAAAGAGAGAAAATCCCATCCTTACACTCCAAAAACCCAAAAATCGGTATAAAACAACCCTTCCAATGTTCAAAAGTGATACAGTTTCCAATATCTTCCTTTTTTTTGTCAAACTACAAGCACAAGGGTCAGACATTTGACATGTTTAGATCATATGGATCTTGAATGGATCATATTATTTAAATGGGATGGTTCCATTTGTAGCTCAAGTTTTAGTATATGTAAACCCTTACTATCATATCCATCCAAGATGTGATTTAAGAACCCCTTACTTTCAAACTTTTCATAAACAAAAGGTAAGATTTTTCTATTCAATCTATGTCTACCCCTACTAAATGATACCCTTTTGTGTATGAAAACTTTCATTAAAATGGTTTTTAAAAATTAGATATATTGAGTTCATGTCATATACTTACACATTTGTGAGTGATATCCCTCTCCCGCTCCCCCCCCCCCCCTCGCACCCCCCACATGCAAGATTTGTATGCATACTACTGCTATGGTTATATGCACTCCTCTACTCAAAATACTTTGCTTAGAGGTGTCGATATCCCTACATTCACAAAGCATATAGATATGAAATGAAAGGAGATTTCCTAATCCTAGAGGCTTTTCACACACAACACATTAACACTTGGACTAGCAATGTTTGAATAAGTGGAGTTTTCCTTAACTTTTCCATGACAACTATTTTATTTTGTTACCATATCTTTTGTAGCAATCATTTGTAGGAAAGACATCAAGGTAAGAGATAAGGATGATTGTTAACACATTGTTGACCAATGTCACAAAAAGTAGTCAAGCAACATGCCCAACATGCTATTGCTAATACCTTATCAAATAGTGAGTCCCCTGATGAGCCACCTAATACTTAAAATAAAGGCCCTTAATATATCTACTCAATCATGGTCCCTTGATAATGATGAACTAAATACATTAAAAAATAATGTGTTTTGGAATTAGATACTAACCATGTCAAAGCATGTGTCAAGGCCTTTCTAAACACATCCATTTATTGTGTGGTTTCCTTGCCTGAATTTTTATCCAAAAAGATTTGTACTTTCTTTTATGATTCTATTACATGCTACATTTCTAGGGGGGATTCTAGCCACTACCCATCTAACCTCTGAGTTAATCTTGAAAGCTATACCCATGGAATTGACCTTTGGTCATGGCCTAGTTCCTTTGAACCATGTTGGCTTCTAATCAGCCTCCTCCAAGCCCTGCACATATACCTTTGAACCAGGTCTTACTTTCAAGTCCTTGAGCTTATCGATAGTCCATGTCATGATCATTCTCAAGTTGCACCTCTGTACCTTATTTATCTACTTTCTAGAATCATTGTATCGCATTAGACAATATGGCCACTTCAAGATAATACCTTCCCTTTTCCTTTTTCAGATGTTTCATGTCATGGTTTTAAATGGGGAGTTTTTTTAGCTTTATTTATCCTCATGTGTAAGTACGCGTTATTGTGTGTTTAGGTGTGAATATATTTTACACTATGTAGCATTAAATAAGGATCAAAGAATTAGGTGGATACCTTAGCCTATTTATTCAAGCCATATCACTTATACTTTCATCCCACTTATATCAACAGTCATTAGCAATCTATTGCTTTCCGTTTATATACATGCAAGAGGGCTCTCTCTCTCTCTCTCTCTCTCTCTCTCTCTCTCTCTCTCTCTCTCTCTCTCTCTCTCTATCCCCATGCAACTCCATCTGACATAGGCTGCTTGTCACACGTTGTCATGATGTTATGAGAACACAGTGTGAAAAAGTATGGAATGCATCATCATCCGACTTCTTTATTGATCTAGAGAATCAATGTGATATGAGCCATTAGTGCTAGTGTGAGTTGCATGGATTATTTGAAAATACTAGATTTTTGGATAATTTTAGTCTATTTTTTATATTATTTATTGTAAAAAGCTGAAAAAGTTAGAAAAAGCTTTTAGATTAGGATGGCATGCAAAAAGCTAGTTACTTTTTCAGCCAATTATGGGATTTTCTTAAGAGGGATAGATTGATGAAATCACGCGCATTGTGATCCCTGTAAACAAGCTGAAAACTATAGATTGAACTGAAAGAAGAAGAAGGAGTGATCTGAGAGATCCATGAGCAGGTGTCCTACAATTTTGCCCCCTTTAAAAGCCAACGAAGCCATCAGATTTGGGTTCCGAGCAGCAGAGAAGGAGCAATAATTTTTATGCACGTTTTGTTCTACGAAGAAGCGCCAAGAGATCTAATGCCTAGAGATTGCTTTTCAGTAGTGCAAAGATTCCAAGTTCTTTCAATACATATTGATTCAACTCATTGTGCTTTGTCTTTGTAGTGTTTACCACTTGGGTATTCTCTGTATACACTTTCATCTCCTATCTCTACTTCCTTCTACTTCTGATCCCCACTGTGGTAAACATATCGAAGGGGTTTTTGTCAAAAGGTCGAATCCACCGAGGATCAGAAGAGAGTAATGTGTCCCCCTGTCCACTTGTAGAACATGTCTTAGCAGTCCATCGGAAAGAGAGTCTAGAAAGCGCCGTCTGGCACTCACGAGGGGTTTGCGATCTAGGTCTTCTCGAGTCTATCTTGAAGTGTAAGCATTCCGACCGTTCCCACTTAGGATCGACCTAAATTAGGGTTTCCCTAATAGTCAAGTTCCTAGAAAGTAGCCAGTGTCGAGCCTCAGACGACGAACTACTTTACGCAGAAACATCAGGGTCCAAGCAGATTTATGCTGCACTTGGTTCAAGGAGAATGGGAAACGAGAGGGATGTGAAGCTTGACCTCTCTGCCCATAAGTCATAGTCCCATTTCGTTTCCCTAAAACAGCATAAATCGGGACTCTAGCCCTAAATGATTCTAGGTCATTGTTACCTCACTGTCAAATCCTTTGAGAAAAGTTCTCGACCAACCAAGACCACCCTTTTGTAGGACAGACCCAGAGTCACATCCACCACACTTTCCTTAGGTTGCTTTAGTTATCTAATTACCTACTACATTTAGTTTGACAAGCAAAAATAGCTTCTTTAATTAACCAATTTATCACTGGTTCCTTCACGTAACTTAGGTACTAACATAGAAAAACAATGTCAAGCAAGTTTCTTTTCAACATTTGATATTTATTTATCAGTCTTTGCAATATATCATACAATCCGCCCGAAGGCTATTCCAGCAATCCTCAGGGATTGCTATTCCAAGTTCCGCACGTTGACTAGTATGCGGGCCTCAAGATCCCATCTCGAGTCACGCCGACCTCTTGTGCAGGATCCGGAGACGGGATTTACGGCCAGAGCCTCCCCTGGCACCCAAGCGTTCTCTTGCTCCAAGTAGCAACCACGAAGAGACCTCTCGCGACAAGTTTGGTCCACGTACCCGACACAGCTAACAACCCCCTTGGATAGGGTCAGGTAGACAGTCAGAGGTAACTAATACTGCCTCTCCCTCCAAGTTTTTAACCTGAAGCATTAGCTATTTTTTTGGCATTAGTTCCTTAAGTAAAGAAATACAAACAATGCTCCTAATGTACAATCACGAGCATTCCAGTGGTCATTTGTATGGCCAACTGCTAATGTGTGAATCCTTCTCTCCGAATAGATGCAGCATTTGATCCAAAATCAATCATGACTTGGCAAGATCCCAAGGTTTTTGTAAGCTAAGTTGCTTATTTACCCTTTATCCTTGGGTTAGGGTTTATACCTTGTTGACTCAAATTGTCAATACCTTAGGTTTCCTTATATTAATGCCAATAAATCCTAGGCAACCTCGTCACCCTAACTTAGATGGCCAACTACTTTCTTGGAAAATTTGTAACTCCCCTAACTTGGCAAATCAGCCCCAAGGAAGGGTGATGTAGCAGGATGACTACTCATCCTCTAGAAAATCAGACTTGTACTTAAAACTCGCCAAACTTGTTCTAAGGAGTGGCAATACCATTTTGTGATTTAGACACAAAACCATGCTACGTTGCAACTTATTGCATGAGATAGGTGTCAGCACCTAACTTGTGGGATTATTTTTCTCATCACACCGTATTCCTTGGTCAAGATGTAGGGTTTGGGAGTCTTATTGACCTAATCCAAAACCTTGATCTTACTAGGCTGATAGTCGTTTTGGCCCTAGAGTTGTTAAATTCCTTGCGGAGGTCTAGTATTAGATCAACTAATCATGAGGGTAGGAACCCTAGATCATTCTTGTATAGTGATTAGATAATCCTAACATTTCGTGGATGTGGGTAGGATTCTCAAGATTGGAAGTATTAAGTCGGCAACCCAAGTGTGATACTAGGTAGAATTTTATCATAGCTTAACCCTACCTAGCACATTGAGGTGATCATCATATACTAACTAATCATACCTTTATGATTCTCATGTAAGCTTATTCAATTATACGCAAATTACTTAGTTGATCTAACCAATCCACGATTTAAGATTATCTTTCCTTTTAAAGATGCAAATACTTTCTTGTAGATTTGCAAGTACTTCCCCTTAAAAGATGTAAGTAACTGCAAGATAGGTAAGATGCATCATTACATGCGATTTTGAGACCACAGACCTTTTTACCTTTATGCAACTTAAAGGATCTACAGAGATCTTTCTTTTCGTTTCCCTATACTATAATGATTGACATTCAATGCTAACTTTTATAAACCCTACGTTGATGCAACGAAATCAAAGCTTTAATATTTTTAATGAAGATGCATTCAAACTTTGATAAACCTATACTATAATGATTGACAATCAAAGCTAACTTTTATAAACCCTACATTGATGCAACGAAATCAAAGCTTTAATATTTTTAATGAAGATGCATTCAAACTTTGATAAAGAACTCCATGCATGAGCAAATGCCATGAGACCATCATTGACTTAATCCGTCCTTTACCACTTAACTCGACCTAAAATGTAAATATCATCGCATGCAATTTACAAAGTTCATAATTCCTTTCCATGCATTGCTACTATTTGGACATCATTTAATGACCATTTACGATTATTTTCTACATGAGTCACAACCAGGAATTTATTTCATAAGTGCCTTACGTGTCATAAACCTTGTCCTTTGCGTGAAGCAACAAGGATGCCTTTGGACAAATCCACCTTTTAACTTATGCAACATGCGCTCAAGGATGCAACTACCCTTCACCATGCAAGTACTCGTCATGCAACTTAACTTGGTAAATTGAGCGAGTATATAAATTTTCCAATGTATCTAAACTTGCCTACAAGAATCAAACATGCTTAACACATCCTTTCATGCAGGAATATTATTGGAACTTGGGTATTCAAAGTCAGGGCGTTGTCCACTCACATACTCGGGTTGGAAGCTCCCGCGTGTGCTCCTCTCAACTTTTGCTTAGGAGCCATCGATGACATAGATCTTGACTCAGCAAACTCTCCTTCAAAGTGGGCGTTGTCCACTCGCGTACTCGGGTTGGAAGCTCCCGCATGTGCTCCTCTTGACTTTTGCTTAGGAGCCATCAATGACATAGATCTTGACTGAGCAAACTCTCCTTGCCTTTATCCGATTTCCAAAACTCCCTATTGCCCACAAATTTACTTCCCTTCGCATGAATCGGGCCTTGCAAACTTGGTTTTAAAAACCTGAAAAGCACGGGTGAACTAGGTCTATGGAAGCTTTAGTTAGAAGCTTCCAATAGAAGCCTCCAACTTCTGTAGCAGGGATGATGTGGAGAGAGAGTGATGATTGAGGAAGATGAAGGAGATGAACACGATGACGACGGCGATGATGATGATGATATGATGATGATGATGGTGATGGTGATGACGACGACGGGGCGCAACAACCTAGCGGCAGCAGACTGGTGACGGCGGGAGCTGGCGGCTCCTCACGGCGGCAGGGTGGGAAGCACTAGATGATCCTCTCTCCTCCCCTCTAGCTTGGGGGGTTCTTATAGGCTTTAAGAGGGGGGGGGTAGCCACACAAGTGGCGGGTTGCATGCCTCCCTCCCCCATGCCCCTCCATGACATTCCTCATACTCCCTCTCCCTGCCATGCAATGGCTGAAGGGGAGGGGGTTTAATTAAAAAACAATTGCACTTAATTTCATTATCTTTTTGTCCCATGAAGGGGTGTTCTCGCAAAGGCCTACAATGGCTTGCGGATTTCGAGCCACGGTTGCATATGCACTACGCAAAAATGGTATTGTAAATGCACGATGCTGGAGCACTTAGGCCTGTGTATCTTTATTGCGGGAGATTACTTTGGGTTGCTTTTTATGCGGGGTGTGCGGGGTCTAGGGTCATTAATATTTCGTTGCAAAAATATGACATTCTTGCTCCCTTAAAGGAATCAAGATGTCCTCATCTCGAGAAGATCTGGGGGTATTTTTGGTTGAGAGTACTTTCATCCATCCAAGTGGCATCCTCTTTGGGGTAATCTTTCCACTGGACGAGATATTCTCTCAAGGCCCTGGATCTCAATTGCCTCTCCCTAACATCTAAGATTCTGTCAGGCCATAGCTCAAGGACTCCTTGGCTCGGCATTACAACTTATTGATCATCAAGCACATGACTAGGGTTAGGCACATACGTTTTCGATAGACTGATATGGAATACATTATGAACTTTTAGGTTTTCAAGGAGTTGAAGTTTGTAAGCATTAGGCCCTAGGCACTTGAGAATCTTGTAAGGTCCACAATACCTTGGACTTAGCTTTTTGCATTCACCCAAGGATAGGGAACTCTTCTTTGGGCATACGCGAATGAAGACCCTATCACCTTCAACGAAGGTTCTGTCTTGACGTTTCAAGTCTGTGTAAGCCTTCTGTCTATCCTTGGCGGCTTGGATATCCTATCTTATTGACTTGATTTGGTCATCCATGTCTTCCAGCATCTGCTTTGAAGCTTCAACCCTTAAGGTTGGATCCAAAAAGTTTAAAGGAGTACGACAATCGTGCCCATACAATGCTTGAAAAGGGGTCATCTGAATGCTTTGTTGGTAGGAAGCATTATAGGCAAACCCAACCAGTGGAAAATATTGAATCCACTTTTTGGGTTCGCGACAGCAGTGTGCCCTAAGCATATCTTCAATGACTTGGTTGACTCGTTCTGTTTGACCATCAATTTGGGGATGATAAGTTGTACTGAAATAGAGTTGAGTCCCAATAGCCTCAAAGATAGCCCTTCAAAAGTGTGAGGTGAAGAGAGAGTCGTGATCACTAATGATTCTTCTAGGTAACCCATGCAATTTGAATATTTCCTTGATGAATAACCTTGTGATGTCTGAGGCTTTATAGTTTGTCTTAACAGGGATAAGATGTGCAACCTTGGTGAGCATATCTACCATGACCATAATGGAGTTGTATCCTCCTTGAACTTGGGGCAGGCCGACAACAAAGTCCATACTAATGAATTCCCATTTCATTTGGGGATGTCGTGGTTGCAATTTCCCTAGTATTTTGACATGTTCGGCCTTAATGCATTGACAAGACAAATATTTCGTGACATATTTGAGAGCGTCACCCTTGAGCCTATCCCAATAATAGCTCTTCCTGACTGCATTAAGGGTCTTGGCATAGCCAGGATGTCCTAAGAAAGGGGAGTCATGGGCTTCCCAAAGCATCTTCTGCTTGAGTGATTGGCATGCTGGGATACATAATCTTGTCCTATAGTAGACAAGTCCACTATTGATAGAAAATTCTTGATACTTTGTTTGTAGCTTCGAGTCTTGATCCTTGATGGGGATCTCCCTTAGCAATTTCTGATAGGCTGGGTCATGGCATGCCTCTTCTCTAGCTAGCTCATGAATTGGGTTGTTTGGCATGGATAACTTTGTGGCTAGAGATCTGGTTGTTGATGGATCTTGCAAAATCAGATAATTTAGAAATGCCTTGCGACTGAGTGCATCGGCAATGACATTCTCCTTTCCAGGCCAGTATTTGATTTCAAAATCATATTCTTCTAGCACTTCAATTCATCGGCATTGCCTTATATTGAGCTCATTCTGGGTGAAAATCCATTTAAGACTCTTGTGGTCCATCACTAAGGTAAATTTGTTACCCAGCAAGTAGTGTCTCCAAATTTTGAGAGCATGGATGACAGCCAACAGCTCTAGATTGTGGGTAGCCGCAGTTTCTTTCATGGCTCTTCAATTTCCTTGAAGAGTATACTACGGGATGACCTTCTTGCATGAGGACACATCCTAAGGCAAGTGTGCTAGCATCAATTATCACTTCAAACTTCTTACTAAGATCAAGAAGTTTCAGGATGGGTGCTGATACCAAGCTTTGCTTTAGTTTGTCAAAGCTGGACTGTTCAGCAGGTGACCATACAATTGATACTTGCTTCTTTAGTAGATCAAATAGAGGCACTGCAATCAAAGCATAGTTTTTTATAAAGACCCTGTACCATCCTATCAATCGAAGAAAACTGTGTATTTCCGTGACAGAAGTTGGTGTTGGCCATTCTAGAATGTCTCTGACCTTGGCGGGATCTATTGAAATTCCTTCCGCTGATACAATGAATCCCATATATTCAATCTGTTGCTTGAAAAATGCACACTTCTTCTTCTTGGCATAAAGCTTGTGTGCCCTCATTGTTTCAAGGACAATGCAAAGCTGGGGTTCATGATCTTTTTCTTATTTGGAGTAAACTAGGGTAACGTCAAAGAAGACGAGTACAAAGTCATCAAGATAGGGCCTAAAGATATCCTGCATTAGCCTATTGAAGGTAGCAGGAGCATTTGTCAACCCGAATGACATGACTAGGAATCCAAAGTGTCCATATCTTGTGTTGAATGATGTCTTTGGGATATCTTCTTCCTTGATCCTTATCTGATAATATCAATCTTAGAGAATATCTTTGCACCTTGAAGATGGTCAATAAGTTCATCTATTCTTGGTATGGGGTATTTGTTTTTAATGGTTGATTGATTTAACCCTCTATAGTCAATGCATAGCCGAAGCGTTCCATTTTTCTTCTTCTAGAACAGCACTAGAGCTCCCTATGGTGAACTGCTAGGACAGATGTAACCTTGGTCTAACAGTTGCTTGAGTTGCTTCTTCAACTCAATCGCTTCCGGGATGGATATCCTATATGGTCTCTTTGCGATTAGTGCAGCTCCTGGCACTAGCTTGATTTCGTGATCAAATTTCCTTTGAGGAGAAAGTCTCGTCAGCTCTTCAAGAAATACGTCTGCGTATTCCTTTAACCATGAAGGTTCTTCCCTAGATTCCTGATTCTAATCTAGCTTATTTAGCTTAATCAAATAGACAGGTAGCCCCTTTCTAACTCCTTTTATTATCCGTGTTGCTTTGGCCAATTGAATTTTTGGCCTACCAGCCTCTCCTTGAGTTGTAACTAGTTCCCCTTCAGAATTTCGAAAGGAAACTTGGCCCTTTCCATAGTGAATGTGGACATCATTGGGTATTAGCCAATCCATACCAAGCAAACATTCGTGAACACCTAGGTTCATTACCCTGAATCTGACCGAAGTCGACTTTCATCCCAGTAGGAATTTCACCTTAGTAGTTTGCCTGGTACAAGAGACCTCATGACCATTTGCTAATTCCACAAGTAAGGTAGGTGCATCTTTTGTGGCTATTCCTAATCTTCTTGCATAAACTGGTGAATTGAAGAAATGTGTACTACCACAATCAATCAAGGCTTTGAAGCTTTTACCTTGGTAATCTAAAGGGGTTTGAATCACCAAGAATTGGTGATTCGGGCCTTTCTTGTGAAGGGCAGCATGAACCATTGCCCTCTCAATGTCAGCTTCCATGGATGGATATTCTTCATCACATAGCTCCTTGTTGGCAACACTGGAGGTTCTCCCTCTGGAACTAACAGTGGCTCCTTGGCCATGGATGGCTCCTTGGAATGGCCCTTGACATTGTCCTCTACTAAGCTTGGGACATTGCCTCTTAAGGTGTCCAGGCTCGTTACAATGGAAGCAAGGAGATTGCGGCCATTATCTTGGGCAAGAAAGAAGTTGTTAACAACGTTTGCCCTAGCTTTTTTCCTTTGTCCCTAGTTTTGGCCCTACGCTCTCTTGGTCTGAGATCTAAGCATTCCCTTGTTCTGATCCTTATAAGACCAAGTCCTGTTATTCCTTAGCTTGGTCTGCACCTCCTGTATTATTGGTGTAGCTCGAATGAACGCATCCTATAGGTCCATTGGGCGCATTGATTCTAAGCGGGTGTTAATGGGTGGATTTAATCCAGCACAAAACTTTGACACCTGTTGTGTCATATCCATTTGTGGCACGTACTTTAAGAGAGAGACAAATTTTGAATAGTATGCATCAAGGGATAGACCAAGCTGCTTTAATTCATAGAATTCGTTCTTCTTCTGTGTGCGGTAGGCAGGTGGTAGATATCTCTCTCGCACAGCTCTTTTAAGCTTCTCCCAAGTAACTGACCCTTCCGAGATCCCTTGGTCTCTGTACCATTGCCTCCACCAAAGTCTTGCTTCACCAATAAGATTTAGTTTGGCGAGCATCGCTTGGTTAGCGGGTGCAATACCTGCTACCTCGAAATAATCCTCCATGGATTCAATCCAGATCTCAGCATCAGTTTGGATGGTCCTCCCCTTACCATCGAATTCTAGTGGCTTGATTTATCTAAGAAGAAACTTCTTCCCCTGAATTACAGTTGTACTTGGTGTGGGGATCGCACTAGGAATCTGCACTTGAGGTTGCGCCTGGGTAATAAAATTCTTTATGTTAAAAACTTTCTAGACATTTCTAACATTACATTAATATGCCCAGGTCAGCTTTTAGTCAAGTGACCTAATCACTTAACTCCTTTACCAACACTTACAGCCATGATAGACAGTGATAAAAAGTCTATTTCATTCATGTGGGCATATCCCTTCTAAGTACAATTATTTTTGGGAAGGTAGAACAAGCTAATTGACACATCAATTTGGGGAGAATAAGAATGTGTTACATTCGGCTACAGGAAACTGAGTAATAATATGGAATGGGGTCCTGGATTTTTAGGAATCGATAGGTCATAGGAAGCTTGGGGTATCCCTTCCTTTGATACACATTCTTCTCATAACGTCCCAGCACCTTGATTCTATCGACAGGGATAATTCGAGTCACTTCTTCGTACACATACTTGTTCTTCTTGACCTTTCGACTGTCAACATGTAGGGTTGCATTTGCATGAGCCTCAACAAAGATGAACAGCTTCACGATCTTTAAGTCCTCCATCCACTTGATTCTCTTCAAGTTGGTCCGAAGGTACGCAATTCGGTGGGCAGCTATGTAATAAATTCTTGATTCACCCGTCCATCTTCGTTCCACGTAGAGGGATGAAGGATTGTAGATGTGGTCTAGGATATTCATCATAGCTAGCCTTCGTCGATAATCCGAAGCACACATTGCAGTCATTAACATAACCTAAAACATCAAGAATTTGTTCCATGCTTTGCGACTCTGCACGCCAACATTGATAAGTAACTAAGGAAATCTTCTTAACGGCAGCATTGCTTTACTTCCCCTCATTAAGTTCCCTTGTAAATATTAGATCTCATTGGTTTGCTTTGATACCAACTGTAATGTGTCCCCCTGTCCACTTGTAGAACACGACTTAGCAGTCCATCAGCAAGAGATTCTAGAAAGTGACACCTGGCACTCACAAGAAATGTCATGGGGTTCACCATCTAGGTCTTCCCAAGTCTACCTTGAAGTGGAAGCATTCTGACCGTTCCCACTTAGGACCGACCTGAATCAGGGTTTTCCTAATAGTCAAGTTCCTAGGAAGTAGCTAGCATCGAGCCACTACTTTACGCAGAAACATCAGAGTCCAAGTGGATTTATGCTACACTTCGTTCAAGGAGAATGGGAAACGAGAGGGATGCGAAGATCGACCTCTCTATCCATAAGGCATAGTTCCATTTCATTTCCCTAAAACAGCATAAATCGGGACTCTAGCCCTCAATGATTCTAGGGCATTGTTACCTTATTGTCAAATCCTTTGAGAAAAGTTTTCGGCCAACCGGGACCACCCTTCCGTAAGACGGACCCAGGGTCACATCCACTACACTTTCCTCAGGTTTCTTTGATTATCTAATAACATATTACATTTAGTTTGACAAGCAAAAACAGCTTCTTTAATTAACCAATTTATCACTGGTTCCTTCATGTAACTTAGGCACTGACATAGAAAAAAAATGTCAAGCAAGTTCATTTTCAACATTTGATCTTTATTTATCAGTCTTTGGAATACATTATATAATCCGTCCGAAGGCTATTCCAGCAAACCTCAAGGATCATTATTCCAAGTTTCGCCCATTGACTAGTATGCGGGCCTCGAGATCCCATCTCGAGTCAAGTCGCCCTCTTGTGCAGGATCCGGAGACAAGAGATTTACGGCCAAAGCCTACCCTGGCACCCAAGCATCCTCCTGCTCCAAGTAGCACCCACGGAGAGATCTCTCGTGGCGGGTTCGGTCCACGTATGCGGCGCGGCTAACAACCCCCTTGGATAGGGTCAGGCAGACAGTCGGAGGTAACTGATATTGCCTCTCCCTTCAGGTTTTTAACCTGAAGCATTAGTTATTTTTCCAAAATTAGTTCCTTGAGAAAAGAAATACAAAAAGTGCTTCTAATGTACAATCACGAGCATTCGAGTGGTCGTTTGTATGGCAATTGCTAAGGTCTGAATCCTTCTCTCCGAATACATCTAGCATTCGATTCGGGATCAATCGCGACTTGGCAAGATGCCAATGTTTTCGTAAGCTACATTGCTTATTTACCCTTTATCCTTGGGTTAGGGTTTATACCCTGTTGACCCAAATTATCAATACCTTAGGTTTCCTTATATTAAAGTCAATAAATCATGGGCAACCTCGTCGCCCTAACTTGGATGGGGTCAACTTCCCTCTTGGAAAATTCGTAACTCCCATAACTTGGCAAATCAACCCCAAGGAAGGGTGATGTAACGGGATGACTACTCATCCCTCTAGAAAATCAGACTTGTACTTAGAACTCGCCAAACTTGTTCTAAGGAGTGGCAATACCATTTTGTGATTTAGATACAAAACCATGCGATGTTGCAACTTGTTGCATGAGATAGGTGTCAGCACCTAACTTGTGGGATTATTTTCCTCATCACACAGTATTCCTTGGTCAAGAATACCTTTGGTCAAGACGTAGGGTTTGGGGTCCTATTGACCCAATTCAAAACCTTGACCCAGCTAGGTTGATAGTCATTTTGGCCCTAGGGTTCCTAAATTCCTTACGGAGTTCTAGTACTGGGTCAGCTGATCCCGAGGGTAGGAACCCTAGATGATTCTTGTACAGTGATTAGATAAACCTAACATTTTGTGGATGTGGGTAGGATCCTCAAGTTTAGAAGTATTAACTCGGCAACCCAAGTGCGATACTAGGCAGAATTTTATCATAGCTTAACCCTACCTAGCACATTGAGGTGATCATCATATACTAACTAATCATACCTTTATGATTCTCATGTAAGCTTATTCAATTATACATGAATTACATAGTTGATCTAACCAACCCACGATTTAAGATGATCTTTCCTTTTAAAGATGCAAATACTTTCTTCTAAAATTTTCAAGTACTTTCCCCTAAAAGATGTAAGTAACTGCAAGATAGGTAAGATGCATTATTCCATGCGATTTCGAGATCATAGACCTTTTTTCCTTTATGCAACTTAAAGGATCTACAGAGATATATTTTTTCCTTACCCTATACTATAATGATTGACATTCAGAGCTAACTTTTATAAACCCTACATTGATGCAACGAAATCAAAGCTTTAATATTTTTAATGAAGATACATTCAAACTTTGAT
Source organism: Lygodium microphyllum (assembly GCF_053477565.2). Classification (NCBI taxonomy): domain Eukaryota; kingdom Viridiplantae; phylum Streptophyta; class Polypodiopsida; order Schizaeales; family Lygodiaceae; genus Lygodium; species Lygodium microphyllum. The sequence goes on from NC_141151.1 coordinate 36,146,499, forward strand.
AAAGAACTCCATGCATGAGCAAATTCCATGAGACCATCATTGACTTAATTCATCCTTTACCACTTAACCCGACCTAAAATGTAACTATCATCGCATGCATTTTGCAAAGTTCATAATTCCTTTCCATGCATTGCGACTATCTAGACATCATTTAATGACCATCTACGATTATTTTCTATATGAGTCACAACCAGGAATTTATTTCATAAGTGTCTTGCGTGTCATAAACCTTGTCCTTTGCATGAAGCAACAAGGACGCCTTTGGACAAATCCACCTTTTAACCTATGCAACATGCGCTCAAGGATGCAACTACCCTTGACCATGCAAGTACTTGTCATGCAACTTAACTTGGTAAATCGAGCGAGTATATAAATTTTCCAATGTATCTAAACTTGCCTATGAAAATTAAACATGCTTAACGCATCCTTTCATGCGGGAATATTATCGGAAAACTTGGGTATTCAAAGTCGGGGCGTTGTCGACTCGCGTACTTGGGTTGGAAGCTCCCGCGTGTGCTCCTCTCGACTTTTGCTTAGGAGCCATCGATGGCATAGATCTTGACTCAGCAAACTCTCCTTGCCTTTATCCGATTTGGAAAACTCCCTACTGCTCGCGAATTTACTTCCCTTCATAGGAATCAGGCCTTGCAAACTTGGTTTTAAAAACCCGAAAAGCACGGGTGAACTAGGCCTATGGAAGCTTTAGTTAGAAGCTTCCAATAGAAGCCTCTAACTTCTGTAACAGGGATGACGTGGAGAGAGAGTGATGATTGAGGATGATGAAGGAGATGAAGATGATGATGACGACGATGATGATGATGATGATGATGATGATGATGATGATGATGGTGATGGTGATGGCGACGACGGGGCGCAGCAGCCTGGCGGCAATGGACTAGCGATGGCGGCAGCTAGCGACTCCGCACAATGGCAGAGCAGGCAGCACCACACAATCCTCTCTCCTCCCCTCTAGATTGGGGGGGTTCTTATAGGCTTGAAGGGGAAGGGGGAGGGGGGGGGTAACCCACAGAAGTGGGGGGCTGCATGCCTCCCTCCCTGTAATATTCCCACCCGTGAATATTGACTTTCCGCACACTGTGTAAACCTCGTGCAAAGGTTATCTTTCATATTGAAATTGCCGGCAGTGTAATCTGTGACCTGCACACGAGAAATCGGGACCTCCGCATTGGCAAAGCAAATTCGAGAGTTCAAACCCAAAAATCACATGTAAACACCCTCTTGGGAGGGGCAAATTGAATATTATCAAGGCAATTTTTTTTATTTTTATCCCTTTTCCCCAGCCGATGCACGGCTGGAGGAGAGGGAGTGTGGGGGGATGGGACTTGGTGGAGTCGTGGGCTGCATGGGGAGGGGGGAACCCATGCAAGGGGCCACGTGGTGGAGCTCTTCTGTCCCCCCCCATGCCTATATATACACCCTCTAAGGTGTTGAAGAGGGAGGGGAGAGGGACGAATGCTGCTATCATCGCCGTTGCCGAGGAAGGAAGAGAGGCCTGACGTGCTGGGAGAAGGCCAGAGGCTGCGTGGAGAAAGGAAGGAAAGGGACGTGTTGCATGGAGGGAGAGGGAAGCTGAGGACGCTGTGTGTGGGGGTAGAGAGTCTGGAGAGGCTTCCGTCTAGCAAGAAGTTGCCGCCACGCTGCAGAAGGGGCCACCGCCAGTCGTGAAGGGCTACCAGATTAATCGCCAACTTCTGATGTAGCGCTGACAGCCGCCGCCATCTCCCTGACAAGTCCATTTCTCTTTTCCCCTCCATTCGACATTATCTCCCATTTCGTTTAATCCTTAATCATTCCCCTTAACCACGTGCTTTCTGGGGAAGCAGAAGCTTCCTAAGCTTTGGAAGCTTCTTAAAAGAAACAAGGTCTAAGACCTTGTGCACGCGGGGTATATCATGGGCGTTAAAAGCCCTCCCTTAAAGCCCATTTCCACAGCTTCTAAGGGATAAGGCTTTGGCCTTGTTCCTGCGGTCTTCTCGGGTTTAAGTCCGAGCTCATTAAGCTCTATTTCCGTAGCCCCCTCGAAAAACTCTAATTCTCATCCGATTTCCGGTGAGGGAATCTCCTGCGTACAAGGGAGAAGGCACATCTCAAGGCTGTTCGGAGAAAGCGTAGAAGCGAGGGTAATCCGCAAAGTTTGTGATCACGCCTACGATGGCTCCCAAGAAGTCGCAAGGCGCGCCTGCGGGAGGTTCTTCTCCTAGCATTCACGTGGACATCTCCCCGAGCCCACAGACCCAGGTTTTTTTTTACTATTGTGATTTCATACTAAAGTAATGCATTAAGCATGACAACTCCACGGATTAGGAAGCACCCGTGCATTTTCAAATTCACCTAGCTTAGTTAAATGCAATTGGGAAAAATTGGTATTTTCAATATAAACGCTATTTGTCCATCCATCTTACGACCTTAATAGTAAATTGTCTTGTCGTGCATTTTCAAAGGAAAGCCACATATTGCCTAGGGTTAAAGAGGAAATTGTTAAGTGCATTGGTCATGAAGGAAAGGAGTATTTTTGCAATAACTCCCTTCGTTAGGATTCGCATGAGGAAATTGTTAATTTCTGTTGCACGGCATGAAAAAGAACCCCGATCTTATATAAGTTGCATGGGAAAAGATGCTTGCAAATAGATTAAATCGACACTTGCCTTAGTATTGCATGAACTTCATTCACGATGTTGTTGTATCTAAGGGTCGCATTTATACTTTCGCAAATTTCATTTCATCAAGTTGCATTTAGGAATGATTGCATGGCTTATAAAAGCATGAAATTCAAATACTTAGACAAAAGGTTGTAGGCGTTATTCCTTGATGAAAATCCTAGTAGGCCCTATGTAAGTTATTCTTCAAATTATCATGCCTTTTGACTTTAGCAAAAAGGGATAGGGCTATTGCGGATCTTAATGGTGCGTGGAAGTAATGAATTACATGTTTACATGTATTGTAACATTTTGCAACTATTTTTCTACTTTAGATCAAGTTTATCATCTCTAGGAAAGAATTGTCCTTGTCATAAGACAAGTAGGTCAATTTACCCAAGTCATTTGTGGTATCATGACTGTTAGGGTTTCGTATAGGTATAATTAGCCGATTCAATAAAAACCTCAAGTACTAGCTAGGGCTTGGCACGTTAGAAATGCAGCCAAGTATCGTACTTGGACGCCAAGTCGAAGTCCTCAAACCCAAAGGTCCTACCCACCTTCTCGGAATGTTGAGTCAATGGGACGCGCACGCAAATAATGATCTAGGGTTTCTACCCTAAGGATCATTCGATCTAATGCTAGAACTTGGATTGAGTTGGAATCCCTAGGACCGAACGTTGTCGGCCTAGTGCAATTAGGATTGGGTTGAGTAAGAAGACACCCTAAACCCTACTTCTAGTCTAATCATAATTCCTTGACGAGAAAACACCGTTCAATGGGTGAAATGATCCCTTGGAATAGAGGTGACACTTGTGCAACAAGTTGCAACATCGCATAGCCTTGTGGTTTGATCACAAGAAAGTTTTGCCATTCCTTGGAATGAGGTTGGCAGGTTCTTGCGCAAGTTTAACTTGCAAGAGGATGAGTAGTCATCCTGTTACATCACCCTTATTGGGAAAATTTGCCAAGTTAAGGGAAGTTAGGTATTTGCTTGGAAGCAAATGATCAATCAATAAATTAAAGCGACATGGTCGCCAGGGTTTACTGTTAATAAAACCTAAGGTATTGGTTAAGTTGGGTTAACAGGGTATGACCCTAACTCAAGGACAAAAAGGGTGAACGAACAAACCCTTGAGGTTCTTGCCAAGTCGCAATTGATCCCAGATCGAATGCTGGATGCATTCGGAGAGAAGGATTCACTCCTTAACAGTTGGCCAAATAAACGACCATTGAAAATTGATTGTGCTTGTAATAGTTTAGAAAGCACTGTTTGCATTGTTTGCTCAAGGAACTAAAGGATGAAAAGATATCTAAATGCTTCAAGTTGAAGGCCTGAAGGGAGAGGCAGCTTCAGTTACCCCCAACTGCCTGCCTGACCCTAACCAAGGGGGTTGTTGATCGCGCCGGGAACGTGGACCGAACCCGCCGCGAGAGGTCTTTCCGTTGAGCTCTACTTGGAGCAGGCGGACGCTTGGGTGCCAGGGGGGGCTCTGACCGTAAATCCCTCGCCTTCCGGGTCCTGCACAAGAGGCTAACATGACTCGGGATTGGATCTCGAGGCCCGCATAGTAGTCTACGGGCAGAAGCTTGGAATAGTGATCCCTAGCGGATTACTGGATAAGCCTTCGGGCGAATTATGGACAAGCCTACGGGCGGAACTCCTTGTATTTCAAAGATAAAATGATGAAATGATAATAAAGAAGTTGTTTGATATTGTTTTTCTATGTCACGTGATAAGATTACGTGAAGGAACCAGTGCTTAACAGGGTTAATTAAAGAAGATGTTTGTTATATGTCAAATTAATGTGTTAGATAATTACATAACTAAAACAAACTGAGGAAAGTGCGGAGGATGGATCATGGGTCCGTCCTATGGCTGGGTGGTCCCGGTTAGCCGGGAACTTTTCTCAAAAATCTCGAAGAACAGCGGGATGATCATCATCATCAAAACGAATAACGAGAACGATGACCTAGAGTTACATCTTACCCAAATTTACATTGTTTTAGGGGAACGGAATGGGACTATGCCTTATGGCAGAGAGGTTGAGCCTTGCATCCCTCTTGTTTCCCATTCTCCTTGAACCAAGTGTAGCGTGAATCTGCTTCGGACCTGGCGTTTCTGCGTAAAGTAGTTCGCTCGGGTCTGACGCTAGTTGCTGCTAGTTAATGACCAAACAGGAAAACCCAAATTCAGGTCGATCCTAAGTGGGAACGGCCAGGATACTTCCGCTACGTGGCAGACACGGGAAGACCTAGATCGCAAAACCCGTAACATTCCATGGGAGTGCCAGGCGGAGTTTTCTAGACATCCTTTCCGATGGACTGCTAAGACGTGTCCTGGATGATTCTAGTGGACACGTTACACTCCCCCATGCTCCTCCATGACATTACTCATACTCCCTCTCCCCGCCATGCAACGGCTGAAGGGGAGGGGGTTTAATTTTAAAAAAATCACTTAATTTCATTATCTTTATGTCCCATGAAGGGGTGTTCTCGTGGAGGCCTACGGTGGCTTGCGGTTTTCGAGCCACGGTTGCATATGCACTACGTGGAAATGGTATTGTAAATGCACGATGTTGGAGCACTTAGGCGAGTGTATCTTTATTGCGGGAGATTACTTTGGGTAGCTCTAGCCCAATGATTTCAGTGGTAGCTCTAGCCCAATGATTTCTTGTGTAGTGACTTCGAGGAATAAATCCTAGAATCTCTTCTCTATATTGTTGCATTTGCCTTACTCCACAATGCATATTGCTACGAAAATGCATTTTCAACCACTTTCTTCTCTTTTCCACATGTTCTCCACTAATTAGTAGCATCTTGCATAGATAATCCTATACTTACTTCATGCTCATATTCAGCCCGAATACCCAACAAACTAGTTTTCTCTTCAAATTGCAGCAATGCACTAATGGTATCACCAAGAAACTGACGCTTCATTTTAATTATGTCAATGATCTCATCATGAAATTCTCGCTTGGCAATGCCAAGCACCTCTCCCAAGGTAAATTCCACCTAACTGTTTTAGATCCGTTCTTCAAGAAACTTCTTAAGATCTGTGGCTATGTCAATGTCAGATTGTAGCTTATATCCTGGCTACTTACCCTTCTTTTTGCCCTCTTGTTTGTTATCCTGTTTTTGCTCCTGACTGATCTCTTCCATAACATGCTTGGGAGGTGGCTGATTTGCAGCTTTAGGCTGATCCACACTTCTCCTTATCATTCTTTTAGATGTCCCTGCAATATCTTTATCTCTTTTTATTTTTTCTTTCACAAATACATCCGTGTTTTGTACCTTTGCTAAATATGCATACACTGAATATACATCTACCAGTGATTCCCAACCAGTTATGCCACGAATGTCTTCCCCTACATGAGACATTTCACTATCAGTGACCTTTCTCTTTTTAGCTGCATATAAAGCATGTGTCCATATTTCGGCCTTTGGTCCAACCATCACTTGGCCATGAATTTTATCCAACTATAGACCAAAAGTAGAAGTATGTACCTAAGGTAACGAGACCTGAGGTACGTACAATGGACATGCATGATAACCTGAGGTAACGAGACCTGTTCCAACACCTATATTCAGTGAATACAAAATTGAACGAGATAAAATATAGATATTACCAATGAGAATGAAAGCCTATTTACCTGAGCACTCTCTGAATCCCAAAATGTCATGCATCGTCCACATGACAATGGCTCGAATACTGGCAGACCGTCGACCATCGTGCTTGCTCATATCTTACACGGTGACCCCCTCCTCCCACAAAATCTTAAGCTCATCGACTAATGGATGAAGATGCATGTCCATATTTTTTACTTTGTAGCAACCGAGTGTAACGTGTCCACTAGAATCATCCCGGACACGTCTTAGCAGTCCATCAGGAAGGATGTCTAGAAGGCTCCGCCCGGCACTCCCATGGAATGTTACGGGACTTGCAATCTAGGTCTTCCCACGTCTGCCACGTAGCGGAAGTATCCTGGCCGTTCCCACTTAGGATCGACCTGAATTTGGGTTTTCCTATTTGGTCATTAGCTAGCAACAACTAGCGTCAGACCCGAGCGAACTACTTTACGCAGAAACGCCAGGTCCGAAGCGGATTCACGCTGCACTTGGTTCAAGGAGAATGGGAAACGAGAGGGATGCAAGGCTCGACCTCTCTGCCATAAGGCATAGTCCCATTCCGTTCCCCTAAAACAGCGTGAATCGGGTAATAGTTAATTCTAAGTCATCATTCTCGTTACTTGTTTCGGAGATGACGATCATCCTCTGTTCATCGAAGACTTTGAGAAAAGTTCCCAGCTAACCGGGACCACCCATCCATAGGACGGACCCATGGTCCATCCTCCGCACTTTCCTCGATTTGTTTTAGTTATGTAATTACTTACCACATTAGTTTGACATATACAAACAGCTTCTTTGATTAACCCTGTTATGCACTGGTTCCTTCACGTAATCTTATCACACGACATAAAGAAAACAATGCCAAACAACTTCTTTATTATCATTTTATCCTTTTATCTTTGAAATACAAGGAGTTCCCGCCTGTAGGCGTATTCATAATCCGCCCGAAGGCTATCCAGTAATCCACCAGGGATCACTATTCCAAGCTTCCGCCCGTAGACTAGTATGCGGGCCTCGAGATCCAATCCCGAGTCACGTTAGCCTCTTGTGCAGGACCCGGAAGGTGAGGGATTTACGGCCAGAGCCCCCTCTGGCACCCAAGCGTCCTCCTGCTCCAAGTAGAACTCAACGGAGAGACCTCTCACGGCGGGTTCGGTCCACGTTCCCGACGCGGTTAACAACCCCCTTGGTTAGGGTCAGGCAGGCAGTCGGGGGTAACTGAAGCTGCCTCTCCCTTCAGGCCTTCAACCTGAAGTATTTAGATATCTTTTCATCCTTTAGTTCATTGAGCAAACAATGCAAACAGTGCTTCCTAAACTGTTACAAGCACAATCAATTCCAATGGTTGTTTAGCTGGCAAACTGTTAAGGAGTGACTCCTTTTCTCCGAATGCAACCCACATTCGATCCGGAATCAATTGCAACTTGGCAAGATTCCTATCATTCTTGGGTTAGGGTCATACCCTACCAATACTTTAGGTCTTGTTGTGGTAGATTCCAGCAACCATGTTGCTTTAGTTTATTGTCTGGTCATTTGCTTCAAGGCAAATACCTAACTTTCCTTTTCCTTGGCAATTATTCCCCAAGAAAAGTGAGTAACAGGATGATTACTCATCCTCTTGTAAGTTAAATTCTTTCAATAACTTTCCAACCTCATTTCGAGAGATGACAAAACTCTCTTGTGAACAAATCTCAAGTCTATACGATGTTGCAACCTTTTTGCACATGTGTTGCATCATTCCACGGGATCATTCCACCCATTGAATGGCGTCCCCCCGGCCACGGAATTACCTCTAGCCGAGTAGCAGGGTTTAGGGTATCCTCCAACCCATTCCTAATTATGTTGGCCCATGGTCCTAGAAATTTGCAACTCCGTCGGAGTTTCATCATTTGAACGAATGATCCTTAGGATAAAACCTTAGATCATTTTATGCATGAACATCCAATTGATTCGACATTTCGTGAACGTGTGTAAGATCTTTGGGTTTGCGGGTTTAGACTTGGCAACAAGTGTAAAACTAGGTCGAAATCTTATTGTACTTGGCACTTGGGATACCTATCATATCGACTGAGCCATGCCCATATGAATCCCTTGTGTTTTAGGTTACTTAGACAACTCAATATACTTGTATTGCAACAAGGATGAACCTTCTAAAGGTAATAAACTACATCTAATGGAGAACAATAGTTACAACTACACCAATACGCGTAAACATGCGATTTATTGCTTTTACGCATCACATGGTTTATGATAATTTTATCTTTCCTTGGTGTAGCAAAAATGCATGATAATCTGGATACTAACTTTTCCTAAGACCTATTAATCATGCCTACAACCTTGTAGCCTATACTTTCGAATCTTATGCTTTGACGAACCATGCAACCTTTCCTAAATGCGGCTTCTGATGAATGACGTTTTCGCATGATGACTATGCAATACGCAACATTCTTCTAGCTATAATGTAGTTAACGAAGTTTATACCAAACTAAAGCTAGTGTTAACTCATTCCATTTTACATGCTATTTGCAGGTCCATAAGATCATTTTCATACTCTATTATTTCTTTTCGGATAATATCTTATGGGTGTTAACCTTTCCTCATGAAATCGTTACGAGGAGGATGTTACCTAACATGCGGCACACGCTTATTCCTACCATGTCTAGGACAAAAGAGAATGCACTTATAAATTCCATTTCTTTGCCCTAAGTTTAGGCTCATTACTTTGATAATGTACCAAAAAAAACTACATGCAACTAGTCTTCTAAGGTGGATAACTTGTTTCAAATTCATGACATATTTCAATCTTGCTTAATGTTTCAAGAGATACTTTATCAAATGTATTTTTTTTTTCCAATTTCCACATGCATTAAAATTAAGCGTAAAAATGCAATCTCCCTTATGAACTAAGCGCGCCTAATCATTTCTTTATGCGAAAATAACTCGAAAGAACCTGGACTTGTGGGCTCGGGGAGATATCCACTTGTATACTCGGGGATGAACCTCCCGCAGTCGCATCTTGTGTCCTTTTTGGGGCCATCGTAGGTGTAGAGTCGGCTTCTGATTTGCCTTTGTGGTCTACGGATTGACTTGCCTCAGAATGCAGCCTTCCGACCTTTGCCTTTTTCCTCGTATGCAGAAGATTCCTTGGCGGGATGGCCCTTGCGGCAAAGGGCTTTAGGAGTTCTTTTAGGAAAAACTCGAGTTGGCACGGAATTGATTCACGGATGGCTTGAGGGCTTTGAAGTCTTTTTGGCGAAAAGTCTTTTTTTCGATGGGTCTTGTGGGGGGTCCTTACGGGCTTCACCTTCCCCTCTTCAAAGTCCCGGGGAGGGGTATGAATGGGCCTTTGGGAAATGTGGTGGGAAGGGGGCTTAAGGAATCCCCCTCCTTAGAAGCTTCTAAGAAGCTTCTGGACCCCCTGCAGCAACGTCGAGGGCGGGGGGGTCGTGATCCAGCATGGCGGCGGCGGCCTGAAATGGCTTGGCGGTCTGGGGGGCAGCGATGGCGGACTGGCGGACTGGCGGACTAGCGGCAGCGTGGCGCTTCACGGCGACCTCCCCCCTTCTCACAGCCCGGCCTCCTCCCTTCACGTCCGGCACCTCCTCCCTTCACGTCCGGCACCTCCTCAGCACCCCCTAGCTAGGGGGGTGTTTATATAGGCCTTGGGAGGGGTGGGGAAGAGGGCCTCCACACACGTGGAGGACTCCCCCTCATGCATCCCAACTTTACTCCACCTTGGCCATCCCCCCTCCACACTCCCTCTCCCCCAGCCATGCATCGGCTGGGGGAAGGGATAATAATTTAAAAAATTTGTCTTGAATTTTTCCCATTTGCCCTTCCCAAGCGGTTGTTTCCTCGCGGCTTTTACGGTCTTCAACCCCGGCCTTTAATTCTCGACGTGGAGGCCTCATTTTTGAGCGTGCATGGTGTGGATGAGGTTACCAATAATTACGAAGTAGGGAATACCCTTGCACAGGGTTTACACGGCGTGCGGAAAGTTAATATTTACGGTACACAGTACGCGGAAATATTACACCGAGGATGAGTAAGCTAAGGAGGAGATGTCCTTTCTTAGTAGAGAGCCATGGAGGGATATTATAGTTTACAAGGACTATAGACCACACACTGTAAGAAGTTGAGTGCAGACCGAATGGATTCACACCATCCATTGCAAGACCAAGCCAAAGATTCCTTGGCTCTCGGGCAAAGCTTGGGAAGATAGAGTCAATGTGGCTCCATGCGCATAAATCCGATGATATTCGTTGAACTCCATTTGTGGACCTATTCTGTGCATGCCACGTTGTCAAGCTCGCCATGTCGAGTGTATGAAACATGTGGTTTATGCAGGGGATAAGCGGAAAGTGTTTGAGAACTTTTTGAGGGATGGTTTGCCCTTGCAAGTCCTATCGATACCTTTGAGCACCACACTTTGGACATGTCTCCATAGTCTCGTATTCTCCTTGAAACAGTATGTAATCGTTGATACATGCATGGATGCTGTTGTAGTCTATGCCAAGCTTTCGTAAAACATGTCGGGTATCATTACAAGACTCAGGCATGGTATTTGCAAGTGATAATATATGATATTTCAATAACTTGAAAAAAATCATAAAATGCCTTGAAAAAGCACAAATGTTTTTAATAATAGTGTCGAAAATAAATCAACGAAGCATACGTACAAGGTACCTAAATAACTTGGTCACACTCGCATCACTCCACCCGTATTTTTCTTGCATACTTAGGAGTGCAAGCAGTGTCTTCAGGCGAGATACTCGGCACCCATCATATAATGGTATTGATGCTTTCTCTCTAAGCAAATCAATGCATCGATCATTGCCTCCATCTTAGGCTCCTAGATTGTAGGTAGGTCTGAAAGGCTACCTATCTCCTCTAGTATTGATGGTATAGATTGGGTAGTTCCTTTCAAGTGGTGGATTGGCTCATGCACTCCATCCATCACACACCCATGAACTCTTCTAATTGGCCACAAAGGGTGCACTCCTCCTTTGGACAAGACGTCACCTCCTTGGATAGAAAATTTTCCAACCACACCCAATCTTCTTGTATATGGTATTCAATTATCTTACGAGTACAATGCATGATTGATATTAACTTTTCTTACTATTTGCTGAAAATCCGCAATCGCCTGATCGGTGATCTCAGATTGAAACTCGCCGAAGTGTCGTACGTGTTCTATAGACAATCGACGTTTTCATCTAATTGCCAACTTACATTGACAGCAAGGACATGGGACACGCTGATTAAGATACGCCTTGCAATCTTGAAAAACAAGACCTTCATCGTTTTCCATTTTGTCTACGTTACGACAAACAATTTGTTTTTGTTATCTTTTTCTTTCTTTCTTAAATTATTCTCCTCTCCTTCCATCTCTCTCTCTTTTTCTCTTTCTTTATTATGTTGTATGTATTTCCTCTCTCTCTCTCTCTCATTCCTTCTTCTTTTTTCTCTTCCTCCCCCTCTCTCATTTTCTTTAACGATCACGGCTACGACTACGATGAAGACCACAACCACGACTATGACTACGACTATGACCATGACCACGATTCTGACTATGACTACCACCACGACCACGACCACGATGACCATGACCACGATGATGACTACGACTATGACTACGACTATGACTATGACTACGACCACGACTACGACCACGACTACGACTACAATTACGACTACGACCATGACTACAACGACCAGGACCATGACTATGACTACGACTACAACCACGACCATGACTATGACTATGCCTACTTATATAGAGATTAAGAGAGACACAAGAGTTAGGGAGAGAGTAAAGTTAAAGAAGAAGAGGAGAAAAGTGAGAGAGGTAGAAATAGAAAGAGAGATAGATAGAGAAAAGAGATAGGGGGAGAGAAAAGGATTTAGGGAGAGTATAGGAAGAGAGAAAGAGGGAAGATTGAGGGAGCGAGAATGGTTAAGAGAAGAGATAGGAGAAAGAGAGAGAGATTCGACTAGAGCATTTGACACCCAGAGCCAACACACCGTGGATAACACAAGCACAAATTGACTATGACTACGACGACCATGACCACGACTACAATCACGACTACGACTACGACTATGACCATGACCACGACCATGACTACGACCACGACCACGACCACAACCACAACTACGACCATGACTATGACTACGACGACCACAATCACAACCACAACTACGACTACAACTACAACTACGACCATGACCATGACCATGACTACAAATTCCCCTTTACCATTTACACCTCACCGACCTTCTCTTCACACTATTGCACACTACAATCTCTATGAGGGCATGAGATTGGGATCTCCAGAGATACCAAAGCATGACTTGTAGCTTGATGGTGGCATATATACTACTACTACTCATGGAAGAAACCTTAAAATAGTTATTATGCTCAAATATATGCTTGTTAGAGCAGAAATTTGTTTTTAAGACTATTCTAAGGATGAAAGTGGGTTAATGATAAAAGAGTATCCTTCCTTGCAAGTGATTTTATATTATATTTTCTAATTAAAATTGATAGTTGAAGATGAGTTTCCTAAGAGATCTTGTGGTCATGCTATTTTAGTTTTTGCGAAGCATTAGAATGATGTTGTTTTAGTTTTTTGTATTTGTCTTTTTAAGAAGAGATTGATTTTTAGAATATCCAAAGTTTTTTTTGGATTTATGTTATGAAAAATGAATGTTTCTCTAACTGATAGGCCGATTGCCTTCGTTGTATACTTCTACAAAAGTTATTGTGCCCTCATAGGTGGATATTTGCTTACACACTAAACCTCCCCCAAGGTTAGTGGCTAGATCCCTTCACCAAGGGGATATTTGAGCGTGGTGGAGGCTAGGACAAGCCCCATGTATGAGAGGTCTCTTTGTAGGAAGAACATTATGCTAGGAGGCGCAAGTGTGCTAGGGTTCTCTAGATATATATCTATTAGGTTTTTTGAGGATTGGCCTAACCTCTATGAGCCTAGGATGAGCTTATTGTAAGGTCTTATTTCCTTTTCTCTCTTTCTCTCCCTCTCTCATTTCCTCTCCCCCCCTCACCCTCACCCTCTCTTTCTCTCTTTCCCTATTAGGTTCAATGATTTTTCTCTCTTTTTCTCTCTCCTATTCCTCTCTCATTTCCTCTCCCTCCCTCACCCTCACCCTCTCTTTCTCTCTTTTCCTATTAGGTCTAATGATTTTTTTCTCTCCTCTCATTCTCTCATTTTTTCTCTCTCCTCTCCCTCTCTCATTTCCTTTTTCTCTCTTCCTCTCCCTCTCTCATTTCTTCTCCCTCCCTCACCCTCTCTCTCTCTTTCTCTCTTCCCCTATTATGTTTAATGTTTTTTCTCTCTTTTTCTCTCTCCTCTCTCTCTCATTTCTTTTTCTCTCTCCCCTCCCTCTCTCATTTCCTCTCCCTCTCTCATTTTCCTATTATGTTTAATCTCTCCCTCTCCCTCTCTCTCTCTCATTTCCTCTCCCTCCCTCTCCCTTCCCCTATTTCTCTCTCCCTCCCTCTCCCTCTCCCTCCCTCTTCCTTTCCCATTTCCTCCCTCTCTCATTTCCTCTCCCTCCCTCTCCCATTTCCTCTCCCTCCCTCTTCATCTCCCTCTTCCTTTATTTCTCTCTCATTTCCTCTCTCTCTCTCTCAATACACACAAATTATACCAAAAACAAGTAAAAGAGAGAGAAAAAACTCTCTCTCCCTCTCTCATTTCCTCTCGCTCCCTCTCGCTCTTCATCTCTTTCTCTCTCATTTCCTCTCTCTCTCTCTCAATATACACAAATTATACAAAAAACAAGTAAGAGAGAGAGAGAAAACACAAAATCAAGGTAAGAATGGACAATGCACTCACCGTAGAGACTCAAAGAAGGGTTTGGCGGCTCCTCTTTGCGATGGTAGCTCCTCTTCGCCCTCTGTACACCTCCTCCTCTTCTTCGTGAACGGCGGCGGTGGCGGTGAGAAGCTTTCTTTCTCTCTTTCTCTCCCTCTCAATAAGATGGTCGCTCTCCCTCTTGCTCTCTGTTTCGTGAATGTGCAAAAAATGACGTGCTCGGGTTTCAGCTCGTGTTTTTTTGCTCTAGGTACTGTCGCTATTAGCGTCACATTTGCAATGCTAATAGCGATGCAAATAGCAATGTCGCTATTTATCATTGCTAACGCCCGTCTCTATAGGCTCATATGCTTGTAGTGTTGAGCCCTTTTTATAAGGTCCTTTTAACTAACCTGACATAATGGTACATCCATGGTTAGAATTTGTGTATTAAGGGCATGAAAATGCTCTAGAAAATCATATCATGTATACAAGGATTTAATGTTTTCCCCTTAAATGATGATTCTTATCCTCAAATATATTTTAGAGATTGCATTTGAGAGAGGAGCTTAAAAGAGTGACTCAAGTGAGTGAAGCACTATTCATGTGCCTTTATCTTTGGAAGTATTTTGACATGACTAATCCTCACAATAAGCACTATTCTAAAAGTTTATTCATCTTTATTCAAGGTTTCATTCAAGTTCTGTTGAAATAAAATGAGTGGTATTCTCTAGATGCAAGACATCTTAGATATAAACTTATTCCCAATTATTCTTACATGGTACATAGGATGAACATATATATTTGAGAAAGACCCAATTAATGGGACATGATTACTTTTCTATGAATAGTCTATAATGTTAAAATATTGAGGATGCATGCTAGGGTGGATCAATGATGAGCATGTAGACAATCATAATGAGACATAAGTAATGACATGGAAGAACAATTGATATTATTCAAGCATAATTCAAGTACAACTAAATGAGAATTATGGAGAGATTGAGTGTGGGGATGAGTTCCTTTTATAGGCTTAGAGTAGGTGGTATTGATAGGTTGAAAGAGATGAAAAGGGACCATGGTATTCACCAACTGTGGTTTTCATAAACCATGCATACATGACCTAGTCTAAGGCTTTATTTGCAATGTGATCTTTTGCTTGCTATTCATTACAAAGGGGCTATAAAGTGGTTTTAATAAACCATGCATACATGACCTAGTCTAAGGCTTTATTTGCAATGTGATCCTTTGCCTTGCTATTCATTACAAAGGGGCTATAAAGTGGGTGTGATTGCACATATCTCAACACGCCTCATCAATCACAACCGAGAAAAACAATGAGTATATAGAGGGTATCATGAGTAGAACATTGCTAAGTATAGACATGAAAAAAAACAACCATATAAAGCTAGAGATTATCACAAGGCCTCACTAAGTGTGTAGAGGTTGTAGTGCAAAGGTTATATGAGAAGTACAAAAGCTTATGGTAAGAACATTAGGAAAGTACACATTTAAAACCTAAAAAAGTCTATCAAAAAACGAGCTACAAAAGAGGGACCGGTGAGTCCTATCCTTTTCTCTTAGGTGTCTTTTTCTTCTTCTTCTCCATCATTGTCTTCATCTTCATTTACTGTTGCAAGACATACTCTTTGAGATCTTTTCCTAGCATGACAAAACTTCTCAATATGCCCATTTCTTTTACAAAAATCACAAGCTATGCCTTTCTTCCCTTTGTCCTTCACATAAAGGAGTGGTTGCTCTCCTCTTGGGGTGCTTGCTTCTCCTTTGCTCTTGATCTTCTTTTCCTCTTCAAGGAGAGAAGCTTTGATATCCACAATCTTTAGCTTTGGCATGTTGATTAATGTGGTAGACACATTATCATACTTAGGTGAAAGACTTTTGAGAAGTACTCCAATGCAAATGTCTTTGTCCATCTTGAAGTTGATTCCTGCAAATTGTCTCAACCAGCTTTCCATATAATTCAAATGAGTTGCAAGTGAGGTACTACTTTTCATATCAAGCCTAAAGAATTCAATTACCAAGCCATATTTGGAGGATTTTGAGTGAGCTCCAAACAAGGTTTCTAACCAATCCCATGTTGCTTGAGAGGTTTCACAATCATCAACATGATGAATATAGTTGCCATCAAGTTTGAGCTTCATAATAGCTTGAGCCTTATCATGATTTTTATCCCACATTACTAAGAGTACAACCTCCCTTGGTTTCTTCTCTTGACCACTTGTGATGGACCACAAGCCTTTCTTCATCAAAATTAGTTTAATCCTAGTTTGCCATGTGTGAAACTCGACACCGTTGAATCGGCATCAAGGTGAATCTTTGCCCATTTTTTTGGCAAGAGAAGTAGCAATTAAATAAGAGTAGACTAGCAAGGGAGTTGAAGTTGAGTGTGTCAAAAGACACAAGAAGCACTAGTGCCAAAAAGCACTACGTGAGTATTAAGTGATACTAGTAAGTTGAGCCTTTGATGTTTGATCTTAAGGTTGAATCCCTTCCTTGCTGATTTGCTATGAGAGCTCTACTAGAAAGTGAGTGCTGGGGTAGATTAGATAGACCATGACTTGCTTTGAGCCAAATTTGAGCAAAAGGAGTGAGAGAAAGAAGTGAAGCATAAGCTTGAAGTTTAATAGCTATGGTTGCCCTCTTTAGGGTTTTGATAAGCAACTAATATTTTGCCCATAGTAGATCAAGGAGTGAGCCATTTGATAGAATACTTGATGAGGAAGAAGCTCAAGTGTCATGCTTCAAAAGCTTTATGATCTTCATCAGCATCATTGTCCGTGCAAGCCAAATGGATAGTACCACTAGAAATGGTACAAAAAATGGTAGTGTGTTGATACAGATGCAATGCTGGAATAATAAGTGCACAATGTCACACTGTGAGGTGCTAGGCTAGAGTGCCTGAAGTAGAGAAAGATAATCTCAAAAGGAATCATGAGAAATGGCCTGTTTTGAGAGAATTTATCCCTCCAATGAAGGTGGGTGGCTATGGAGGTAGGTGAGAGATTCATGGGAAAGTGGATGGAGCCAAAAATTTAAGCTGTAACGACCTAATTTACCTAACTAGTGCCCTAATGACTCATTAGAAAAATTGAAACCTGCTCCAATACCATGTTAAAATATTGAGGATGCATGCTAGGGTGGATCACTAATGAGCAAGTAGACAATCATTATGAGACATAAGTAACGACAAAGAAGAACAACTGATATTATTCAAGCATAATGCAAGCACAATTGAATGAGAAAGATGGATACATTGAGTGTGGGGATGAGTGCCTTTTATAGGCTTACACTAGGTGGTATTGGTAGGTGGAAAAAGGTGGAAAGGGACCATGGTATTCACCAATTTTGGTTTTAATAAACCATGAATGCATGACCTAGTCTAAGGCTTTATTTACAATGTGATCCTTTGCCTTGCTATTCATTACAAAGGGGCTATAAAGTGGGTGTGATTGCACATTTCTCAACATATAATACCTCAAATACAACTTATAAAAATGCACATTATATTCAATATTTTGGTAACTTTAGGGCTCCACTTGAGGACGAGATCTCGGTAGACATGAAATATAATACTATACTAGGGTATTTTCACACTTCCTTTTGAAAACTTTATGTTACATGTAATGTAGTTAAGCATAGTACATAGAGTAGTCACTGAATCTAAGAGCTAATATGACAGAAGTCCTTAGACCCATCACTAAGTTGAGACTCATGATTTTTGATAGTAGATAAATGTCTTAAGGCTAAAAAAATTCACCATCACTAATGCAATTGTGTTAGATATGTTCAATATCCCGCCCTTAAGTTGATACCAATGTTCAATGGTACTCAAGGTACCCATTATGATGAAAATTCATGTGTGATCCTAAATATTGGTTAGATCCTAAATTTGGTTTCAAACTAAATTTATGTAACCAACTTGTAAAAAAGGTGACATATCTCGGTCTAGCATATGAGTTAGATGGAGCCATTACATTGTTAGGAACTTGAGGCACCTTGCATTGAGTTGAAGGGTGTGGAAGTTATTAAGGATCCTTTTTGGGATCCTAGGGGTATCTATGATATCCCTAGTTTGGTCTAAAGAACTAGTGGGCCCTTGATGGAAATTCAATTATTGCAATGCCAATTGATGTGGTAAATAGAATACATTTGGAGAACTATAATAATAGATATGTTAGCATGTCAAGAGAAACATTGAGAAGTGAACCAACATTGAGACCCTATTGTCAATCTTCTCTAGCTCCATATAGAGATTAGTAGATATACCATCATGCACAACATCTCTCTTTCTTTCTATGCATACTATTAATTTTGGCCTTAGATAATTTGAACTCATCCATATTCACCTTAAAATTAAAAATGTAAGAGAGGTTTTAGATTGATTTCATATTTGTATTGTTCATCATCAAAGGATAAAGCTTTTGGAACATAAATCAAGAATCAGATACTACTTTAGATATCTAACCATAAATATCTTGTACATGTCACATAACATGCAAAAGTTAAAACAACAATAGATAGAGTTATTCAAATTGCATAGTGCTAAGCTTGTTAGAGATATTGGTGTCTATGAGATGCAAATAAAGTTACAATCCCAATCAAATTTGAAAATTCATTGCTAATTGTGTTCCTCAAATTACTTATAGTACTAGAGAGGTAAAAATTTTATGTGTTACTAATATCTGAAAGTAGTTATTGCATTCCAAAATTAGTTGACTAAGCACCACAAGAGCCTTTTTTTGTGAATTGTGAAATTGATATCCATATGATTGCCACCAAAAGAGAGTTTTTGTTAATACTTGTTAAGCTATTATAAAAAGAGGCTCTATGGACATCCTCCTAAAAAGCCTTAGGGAGATAAAGCTCCCTTTCTAAGGCTAGATATTTTACCAAGAAGAAAATGGTGCTATTAGATGGAAGATGAAATAGTGTTTTAAGATCATTGATAAGTCTCTTATTGTAATACTAGAAAGGAAAAAAATTTAGATACCAACCAAGACTTAACCTCGATTATAACTCCACCTCATTAGAAGACACCACACACCCACACCAAGAGAATAATGAAACAAATATCAATGATCATATATGAAAAACATAGATACATAGCCTCTTCTATCTCAAAATACTATATAATATCACAATCTTTATAGACATGATTAGTGTGTAAAGGGGTGTGACAATAGTATGACAAAAGTGACCACATAGGTCTGATCTTTGCCTTTCCATACTTTACGAATAACTATATTGTGATACAAATGCTTCTATTGCCAAGATATTAGGTCTCTAATATCTACACTCATCATGGTTCTTCTAATAGACAAAAACCCTCCCAACTTCTTCAATAGATATTAATTAGTCCATGAATAATCATGTTAGTCACAAGACAAAACCTTGAAACTCTCTTCTTTTAAAGCACACTTAACCTAGCTAGTAAATGTTCTAAATGTATCTAGCCAAAAGACATAAAACCATTCTCTTATCACTTGCTATAGCCTCATCATGTGGTACTATGTTTTGGACTTTAGGAAAAATCATCACTTTGCTTCCACTCTTCTTCTACACAATACAAGGTGTTATGGAATATATGACAACCATCACTAAATGTATACATTGGCATGAAAACATTGTAAAACCTTTACTTCATCAATCACTTCTCTAAAAAAATATGTGAGAAGCCCAATTGTGGCAACCTCTATATCTATCATCTTAATGGCCCTATACGACGGGGCAATTACAATGACCAAAGCCCACATCACTCCACAAAGACACTCTTATGCAAAGCTATTGAATGTATTTTCTCTCATCCATGTTGGTTTCTCATTCATCCAAGCTTTGAGTTATTTCAACACCATATACTTTTGGATCTTGTTTTTCACATTATAATCTTACTCAAGAAGTAACCATGTGATAGAAAAATGAGTCTTTCATGGGTATTTTAGATCTAGATCATTATACATGTGAAAGACTAGAAGAACCTTAAACTTCATTGTAATTATGTATGCATCAAACATGAGTTTCTTGGTTTACTCCAATTTAAGTATGTCATCCATAAGAAGGTCATAGTAATGCATGGCACAAGGCATCCACACAATGAAGGAAAATTTGGCCTAAGGTAGTCATTTGATCTTCCAAGTATTGGAAGATGGAGAAACTTACTAGCACCAAGCCACATATACATAGCATGTACCTTAATTAAAAAGGTAGAGATATAGGTAAATGCTATGGTTAGAAGTATAGTAAGAGTAGGTCGACAATGGATATAAAAAGTAGATAGAAGCTTGAAATTATGTAAAGAACAAAGTCATGGTTAAAGTTTCAATAATCAAGATTGTAGACTAACCTTTATTATTCATTATCAGATGTGCTTGTAGGTTAATATTTTCGAGATGCTTTTACTTCTTCTTTTTTAAAAAACAAACATATCCACAAACCAAAAAAAGTAACCATTGAGAGGAAAAAATACAAGATTGTCAGTGATGAACTTGTTCTTTTGATCACTCCATCCATTGAAGAAGATGATGAATACATTGGTACTTTTCCCCATCATCATGGATGGGCTCAAGGAACATGTTGATTCTCTTCTTTCTTCTCATCTAACTTTTTGACATACATGCCAATGTAACTCTATGACACCTCCTATGTTTCCACCACTATTATGTCCTTTACTATCATCCTCCATCTATCCATAGTAAACATAGAAGAGAGATTGCACAAAATGATGATGCATGTCATCTCTATTTCCACAATACTTTGCATCTCCCTAATGAATGATACTAGGCTTGAAACACCTCTAGTAGCATGTAGAAGAGTGAATTGTCTCTCGAGCCTCTTAGACCCAATGGTGATGGAAGCAATGGTAGTGGCCCACGCAGAAGAGGAATCAAACATATCTATGAATCCATCCATATTAGCAAAGTAGTAGGAGTTCTTGTGGGTGTATCCATGTCAAGCAAGATGATGTCCTCTTGA
Source organism: Lygodium microphyllum (assembly GCF_053477565.2). Lineage (NCBI taxonomy): Eukaryota > Viridiplantae > Streptophyta > Polypodiopsida > Schizaeales > Lygodiaceae > Lygodium > Lygodium microphyllum. Next base: position 36,167,596 of record NC_141151.1, read on the forward strand.
TCTTGGAAAATGCATATGGAGACCTTGGTGGATGCCTTTGAAATGGGATAGTACTCTTTCTCTTTCTTATCAATCCACTATTTTATAGAGTCTTAGTAGACATGGACCACACTCTTCATCAAACTTTGACAAGGGAAGAAAAGGCATTGTCACACTACTAGCATGCATCTTTCCATAATGCTTGCAAGTCCATGAATCTTACATTAATTGATAGTGATTCCATTTGTGGCTCAAGTATTGTGATAAAGGAAAATAATAGATACAGGCATAGGTGGAGATAGGGCTAGAAGGAAAAGAAGAGAAGATATAGATTGAGATTAGAGAACACATAGGAAAAGGGAGATAAGGTAGAGAGATAAAAGGAAAGGGGAGACTTTATTCTACAAGGATGAGGAGGAGGAAGAAGAAAAGGAAGAAGAAAGAGGAAGAAAAATAGCTTGAATCTTGTTTGACAGAGCTTGAGGTATTGAGAAGAAGATGCTGGAGATTGCTTGAAGTGAGAACTTGAGGAGTAAAGGATGGATCCCAAGAGCTTGAACATGGAAAGACAAGTATTAAGGATGCCTTTGAAAGAGAGAAAACCCCATCCTTACACTCCAAAAACCCAAAAATTGTATAAAACAACCCTTCCAATGTTCAAAAGTGATACAGTTTCCAACATCTTCCTTTTTTTTGTCAAACTACAAGCACAAGGGTCAGACATTTGACAAGTTTAGATCGTATGGATCTTGAATGGATCATATGATTTGAATGGGATGGTTCCATTTGTAGCTCAATTTTAAGTAAATGTAAACCCTTACTATCATATCCATCCAAGATGTGATTTAAGAACCCCTTACTTTCAAACTTTTCATAAACAAAAGGTAAGATTTTTCTATTCAATCTATGTCTACCCCTACTAAATGATACCCTTTTGTGTATGAAAACTTTCATTAAAATGGTTTTTAAAAATTAGCTATATTGAGTTCATGTCATATACTTACACATTTGTGAGTGATATCCCTCTCTCCCCCCCCCCCCCCCCGCCCCACACCCCCCACATGCAAGATTTGATGCATACTACTGCTATGGTTATATGCACTCCTCTACTCAAAATACTTTGCTTGGAGGTGTCGATATCCCTATATTCACAATGCACATAGATATGAAATGAAAGGAGATTTCCTAATCCTAGAGGCTTTTCACACACAACACATTAACACTTGGACTAGCAATGTTTGAATAAGTGGAGTTTTCCTTAACTTTTCCACGACAACTATTTTATTTTGTTACCATATCTTTTGTAGCAATCATTTGTAGGAAAGACATCAAGGTAAGAGATAAGGATGATTGTTAACACATTGTTGACCAACGTCACAAAAAGTAATACAAGCAACATGCCCAACATGTTGTTGCTAATACCTTATCAAATAGTGAGTCCCCTGATGAGCCACCTAATACTTAAAATAAAGGCCCTTAATATATCTACTCAATCATGGTCCCTTGATAATGATGAACTAAATACATTAAAAAATAATGTGTTTTGGAATTAGATACTAACCATGTCAATGCATGTGTCAAGACCTTTCTAAACACATCCATTTATTGCGTGGTTTCCTTGCCTGAACTTTTATCCAAAAAGATTTGTACTTTCTTTTATGATTCTATTACGTGCTACATTTCTAGGGGGGATTCTAGCCACTACCCATCTAACCTCTGAGTTAATCTTGAAAGCTATACTCATGGAATTGACCTTCAGTCATGTGCCTAGTTCCTTTGAACCATGTTGGCTTCTAATCAGCCTCCTCTGAGCCCTGTACATATACCTTTGAACCAGGTCTTACTTTCAAGTCCTTGAGCTTATTGATAGTCCATGTCATGATCATTCTCAAGTTGCACCTCTGTAACTTATGTATCTACTTTCTAGAATCATTGTATCGCATTAGACAATATGGCTACTTCAAGGTAATACCTTCCCTTTTCCTTTTTCAGATGTTTCATGTCATGGTTTTAAATGGGGAGTTTTTTTAGCTTTATTTATCCTCATGTGTAAGTACGCGTTATTGTGTGTTTAGGTGTGAATATATTTTACACTATGTAGCATTAAATAAGGATCAAATAATTAGGTGGATACCTTAGCCTATTTATTCAAGCCCTATCACTTATACTTTCATCCCACTTATCTCAACAGTCATTAGCAATCTATTGCTTTCCGTTTATATACATGCAAGAGGGCTCTCTCTCTCTCTCTCTCTCTCTCTCTCTCTCTCTCTCTCTCTCTCTCTCTCTCTCTCTCTCTCTCTCTCTCTCTCTCTCTCTCTCTCTCTCTCTCTCTCTCTCTCTCTCTCCATCACTACAACAAAAATGAGGCATAGACACGCATGTTAGACGCACAAAGTTGAGCGCGTCTATCAGACCGTCAACGTCATCAGACACACTATTATTTAACCACCTAAAATTAGCAATTCACATAATTAAAAAACCAAAGTTAATAATTATTTAACCACCTAAAATTGATTCTTGAGCATGCACATGTGCACATGATAAAAACCATAGAATTAAGAATACACATTGAATCATTGAATTAAAAAATAGAGTTAATAATTACTTTTTCATTGCTCTCTAATGAATGGCAGTTCCTCCAGTTGACAAGCTTGATATAAGTAATTAGCGGCAAGCGACAGAAACCTTACAATTAGTAGCAAGCATTGCAATATGTATCTTGTAATTTCTCTACGTACTTGAAAATGATAAAAGATACTCCCTTTTTATTATGGAAAATTCAATTTAGCTTTAAAATTGACTATTGATTCTTGAGTATGCACGTGTGCGCATGATAAAAAGCATAGAATTAGGAATACACATTGAATCAATAAGCAAATTAAGTATGTTACAGTGAATGATCCATCTCATCTTCAATGAGATCAGCCCTTGCTAAACTATCTACTTCTAGGTCTATGTTACCAAGAGGTAACAAAACAAATAAGTCTATCCCACTATCAGATGTGTTGCTATATTGCTCAATAACTTCATCAATATCATCGACAATCACATTTTTGTTTTCTTCAGCGTTTCCTTGAACATCCTCGCGAGGTTCATCTTGTACTATATCACGCATATCATCCATTATGATGTCATCATGCACATCATCATTAATTTCTAGATTTTCATATGCTATCTCCATGTCGGTAATATTACCATATATTGGTTTTGAACGATTAGATATAGGGATGACATACCACCATCGGTTATTGTTTACCATTGGATGATACACAACCTGTAATTGAAAAAAAAAGCAAAAAACTTGAGTACTTATTATATTGTGTATATGTATCACATGTATACATATAAAAAAATTAGTCTTTGCATATATACATGCTCGCATTGTTGAGGTAGTACTAATGTGTCATTCTTGTTTTGGTAAAATTTTGTAGAGTCAATGATTACAAAACCACTTGGATGATGTCTGATTGTGCAATACTCACCATTTGTTACCACTTCTTTAAACCACTTCACATCCAGTACATATATAAAGAATTGTCTAAAGTTAAGCTCCAGAATATCTTGGATCAAGCCACAATAACCTTCCATGGTACCATTGGCATCCTCGAAGTGAGCAAGGATACCACAATCTTGGGTATTTCTCTTTTCATCTATACGTTGAGTTTGAATATGTTTATCCTCACACCAAAGTGCATTGAATAATGTGCACTAGTAGTAAAAGATAAAAGATCAAACATGTCAATTATTTATATAAAATAAAACTTATAGAAACAAATTAATTGATAGTATGTCTCACCTTTGATAAGCAACCTCGTGCGTATTCCCACTCTTCTTGAGATATGTTAATTTCCTCCTATTTTTCCATTCTCTCCATTTCCTCTTGTAACCAATCTATATCAATATGATGTGGGAGCGCATTTAGATGATCTGGAAATGAGACATTACGTCCATATCTAGTGCGAAATTCTTGTCTTTCTCTTTTTCTTCTTGCCCTTGCTTCATTATATAGTGTCACCCATTTGCTCATTACATCACTATTAAGCACACAAAAACTATTTAACTTACGAAGTTCTTCTTTTGTTAGCACTTTACTCATTCCTTTTCCTTGAGGTACTATAGAGGTCATCCTCAATTCTTCATCATCTTTCCATAGTCGTGGTTGAGAGAGATCCACTTCAATAAGATATTCAAAGATATAAACAAGGGATAATTGCACTAACCAACCCTCAGCCATGCTTCCCTCAAGCCATGCTTTTTGCCTCACAAAATCTTTCAAGGTTTTCATGAAGCGCTCAAGAAAAAACATCTACCTTACATGAACTGCCCCACAAAGTGCGATCTCATCAATCAAATGTATGAGTAAATGTAATTGAGTAGTCAAAATGGATCGAGGAAAAATTTCCTCCACCAAACAAACCACCTCAACAGATAATACTCGAGCATCTTGCAATGTGTTTGGATCAATTTCCTTCGAGCTCACGTATCTATCAAGATGTATTTGAGAATTTTTTATTTTTGTGTAGAAATTCAAAGATATATAATGAAAAAATACAATGTATACACACCTCACAAGCTCTCCCATCTTGTAAATGATATCACGTACATCTTTGGAGGCACAATGAGATATGCTAGTAGGAAGTATGAACTGAATGTAAACAATATTCATAGATCAAATGATTAGTTGAGGAAAAGTCATCATACCCCAAAGTTTACACATAGTTACTCTACTAAATACTATATTCATGGTTAGAGATTCCCTTACTTGAATCATTTTGTGCCAATCGTGGGACTTCAAACCAGATAGCTGCTCCACACGTCTTTTCTTTTTCTTTATGAAGGCTCCCTTGAGACATCTCATACATCCTGTGGGTGTTCGAAAGCTATATATTTGTTCCTTTACTATTTCTCCCTCATTCTTTGACAACATCCAAGGTGCATGGGGTAGCTCAATCTTTCCTCTAGGTCTAATGCGTAGCCAGGCTCGTCTCATGTGACCAATGTTACATAAATCCTCCCTTACATTAACTGAATCACGAGCCCCTATCAAGTGATCCCATAATGTAGATACAACATTTTTTAATATGTGCATGGGGTCCAACATGTGATTGATCTTGAGTTCAGTCCAGTACGGAAGACGAAAACATATAGAGAACCTAATAAAAAAACAATATATTATGTAAACAATTCATCATGCTAAATACTTTAAAGTCAATCAAGAGAAATGCACTTCTTACCGACTCGTGCCGAGTGGAGGGTGGTTGTTGGCATTAATCCATCTCTCCTTCCAATCTCTAATGGTTAGAGATTGTGGAGTCATTCCATTAGTAGGGAGAACATATTTGGGATGGTCAATAGGAAGAAATCGATTATGATTGTAGTAGATAACCTTCTTTAAACATACCGGCCTAGAGAAAACTAGAGAGGGACCGCAAATAGGACATGCATGATATCCTGACATGGTTAAACCTGAAAAAACAAGTGAATTAATAAAATGCAATTGATTCAAGTCTTGAATTTCAAATATAGAGTTATATACATGTACCTGAACACTCTCCGTATCTTGGAAAGTCGTGCATGGTCCACAACAACATGGCCTTCAATGTGAAATCTCTAGAGGATGCAGATGCACTTGTATCTTGCACCTCAATACCTTCCCATAACATTTCTAACTCTTCAATCAAAGGTTCTATGTAAATGTCCATGTTTTTTACCTTGTGCTTTCCAAGAATCAGAAGGGACATCACATGTCCCATTTTAATTGCCATGGATGGAGGAATATTATAGTTCACCAATACCATTGGCCATACACTGTATGATGTGCTTTTGATGCCAAATGGACTGATTCCATCCATACCTAAACCAAATCTCAAATTTCTTGGCTCTTCTTTGAAAACGGGCAACAAATTATCTATATGTTGCCATGCGGGTGTGTCTGCAGGGATCCTCCATTTTCCATCACTTGAACGATGACTAGCATGCCATGACATGAGCTTTCCAATAGACTTACACTTGAACATAAGTTTTATATGTGGAACAATCGAAAAAGCGTCCTCTTGCTCCAAGTAGCAACCACGGAGGGAGCATATAAGGATGTGGCACCTCATCCTGCTCAACCACAAAAGGGAGTTTCATGTGCGTTGATATATAATTCCCGTAACATAGACATGCAATCTTAGTGGTAAAAAAAACAATGAATACTGGTAATTTTTCTCGGTCCCATTCTCCATACAAGCTGAGGTGTGACATTGCAATTCGACATGCTCGAAAAATACACCCTCAACAAGGATCACACATGCATTTAATTTTTCATCATAGCCATGCAAGCAAGCAAGCATCAAGGGAGGGTAACTTACCAAGGAGAGGAAGAAGGAGAAGGAAGAAGCGCCACCACCCGCCACACCAAACACCCAAGGTGAGTCTCTCTCTCTCTCTCTCTCTCTCTCTCTCTCTCTCTCTTTGTTTCTCTCTTCCTCTCTCTGCTCTGTCTGTTTATTTAGGATTTGTGATTCCATTATGTATTGCATTTTGTAAATCATCAATGGTGGTCGTTGGCCTAAAATCGGCCGACCAAGTGTGTCTGATAGCGCGTCTACATCTCAGTGTAGACGCAGTCATAGACACGAAAAATTTTTCCTCTCAGAGCGTCTGAGGGCACGTCTTAGAGCGTGTGTGCTCTGCAGTGTACACGCGATGATACACGCGCTGCACAAAAGGTTGACCTGCAGTCTACACGTGATTATACACGCGCATTGACCTGGGATGCGCGTCTGACAACGCGTCTACGCTGCATCTTAGATTAGCAGATAGACGCGTTGGACAGAAAGTTCACTCTGGAGTGCGTCTGAGGACGCGTCTAACCTGCAATTTAGACGTGGGGATACATGCGTCAGGTCTCCCAGTTCTGATAGTAAACAATATATTTTTGCAATGATAAATGTGACCAATCCCATGTTTGTGTTTATCAATTTTCTTGTTTAAGAGAAGCATTAGCACTTAAGTGTTATGCTCAATGTCTAAAGAAAGATCTTTGAAAATGTAGATAATATATGATATTTTGTATGCAAATAAATTTGTCTTTTTCCTATGTTTTTTTTGCAGATATCGTATCCTGGTTCATCTAGCAATGACCCAAATGTGGATCGCATGAATGATACATTGGCCTCCTTTGGCAGAGGGGTCAATGCATTTTTTCGAGGTTTTCCTTGTAGGGAAGACTTCATGGGAGAGATGACTAGACACCTTGGCTACTCTCCCACAGCAGACGAGGTGTTTAGTGTCATGTCTGAGACGCCTTTGGCATCTTTGCCTGGCACTACTTCCCAGACTCCACATGCAAATACTCCACATATAGGTACTCCATATGCAGGTACTCCATTTGCAGGTACTGCATGTGCTCCACGTGCATCGGCTAAAGCACAAGCATCTGCAAAAGCTCGTGCATCTAGCGAGGCATAGGGTAGTCGATAGAGAGGGAGGAGGGAGAGTTGAGGGGGAGGACGAGGCTTGTGTGGGGGTTGCTTAGGAGGTGGCGAGCAATCACCCTCACTAGTAGATCACGTAGAGGAGGTTGTATGCCAGTACTATAGAGTTACAGATGCTGGTGGCATCTTTCATGATGATGAGGGAAGGGATGTAATGGCATACATGAGGAGCGTCGTGCATGCGACATATAAAGATTGTTTCATTGCCTTCAAAAACTAGAAAAGCGGCTTGTCGCAGGAGGTGTTGAGGGCAGTCCATAGGAGGTACCCAAATCCTGAGGGTCATCGATTCTCGGATGATTGGGGACGTACAAAAGTGAGGGATATGCTTCACAACAAAAGATCCCACCTCATGACACGGGCTAGGGACTCACTGGGGAGGCTGGAGGAGGGGCATGGAGCCTATAGCCAACCACCTATGTGCCACCGCATAGAGTGGAAGAAAGCCAAGAACAAAGCAGCTGAGAAAGTGAAGAGTCGCCAACATGTAGAGGTGCGACGGATCCAAATGGAAACAATGGGATCATCGCATTACAGATCGGGCGGTAGAGAGTTGCGGGAGGCAGAGTTTGTAAGTATATTTTGATTTCTAGTTTTTTTTAATTTATATTTCTTTCAATTCTTTATATATTTTAGTCTAATATATTGTGACTCATAATTGTTTGTATATCTCTAAATGTTTTGCAGACTACCATCGTTTGTAGGACACCTACTCCTAGAGAGGTAGGGTACCATCGAGGCCATAACCGCGCAGCGACATGGCTTCACTTTTATGAGGAGTGTCTCATCACTGAGGACCAATACAACTAGGCCATGAGGATTTGACAGCCAGAGGAGGTATGTTTTTCTTACTTTCCTATTAAAAGTATAACTAATTATAACTTTTTCTCTATCTTGTCTATGTAAGGAACCCTGATCTTTTGTGTGTGTAGGTGAACCCGGATGTGGAGCATAGCAAGGAGGGGGATAGCGATGCTAGTAGCCATGGTGGTACTAGCGAAGATGTTTCCTCTTCAGATTCGTAGAGGAGCACCATACCTCCTCATGAGGCCTTCCTTTCTTGTATATGTATGATATCTCTTTGAGCATACTGCTTGTGGCCACGCTTTAGGTCGCAAGCACTTAAACTTCCCTTGTAAATGCTTTGATATATAATGAACACATGGACTTTTATTTTCAATTCTCATGCCCATAAGATACATTGTCTTTTTCCCAAGTACACAATCTGATGTATGGGAGGGGAAAAAAAAAACCAAAGAGCATGCGGTTGCTTCCAGTTCTGTTTTGCACGTCTATCAATGTGTCTAAATTGCAGATAATTCGCATTTATTTGCGTGTCTATAATGCAGATTACACGCGCTTCATAATTCAAATTAAAAAAAGAAATTGAATGTATTTTTTTAAAGGACATTTTTTATTTTCCATTCGCATCTATCAGTGCTTGTAAAAGCGTGTCTACTAGCGTGTCTATATGCGCGTGTATATGTGCGTCTATTGCGCATCTATTTGTGCGTGTAAATTCGTTGATACATGTGATTATAGACGCGAAATGGTAGACGTGCAAATAGATGGGTGGATAGACGCGCCCGTAAGAATTTCTCTATATTCAAAAATCGTGTCTAAATGTGCGTCTATGAGGCCTTTTTGTTGTAGTCATGCAACTCCATCTGACATAGGCTACTAGTCACACGTTGTTGTGATGTTATGAGAACATAGTGTGAAAAAGTATGGAATGCATCATCATCTGGCTTCTTTATTGATCTAGAGAATCAATGTGATCTGACCCATTAGTACTAGTGTGAGTTGCATGGATTATCCGAAAATACTAGATTTTTGGATAATTTTAGTCTATTTTTTATATTATTTATTAGAAAAAGCTCAAAAAGTTAGAAAAAGCTTCTAGATTAGGATGGCATGCAAAAAGCTAGTTACTTCTTCAGCCAATTATGGGATTTTCTTAAGAGGGATAGATTGACGAAATCGTGCGCATTGCGATCGCTGTAAACAAGCTCAAAACTATAGATTGAACTAAAAGAAGAAGAAGGAGTGATCTGGGAGATCCATGAGTAGGTGTCCTACAATTTTGCCCCCCCTTTCAAAGCCAATGGAGCCATCAAAAATTTGGGTTCTGAGTAGCAGAGAAGGAGCAATAATTTTTATGCACATTTTGTTCTACGAAGAAGCTCCAAGAGATCTAATGCCTAGAGATTGCTTCTGAGTAGTGCAAAGATTCCAAGTTCTTTCAATACATATTGATTCAACTCATTATGCTTTGTCTTTGTAGTGTTTACCACTTAGGTATTCTCTATATACTCTTCCATCTCCTATCTCTACTTCCTTCTACTTTTGATCCCCGCGGTAGTAAACATGTCGAAGGGTTTTTTGTCAAAACATCGAATCCAACGAGGATCAGAAGAGAGTAACATGTCCCCCTATCCACTTATAGAACACGTCTTAGCAGTCTATCGGAAAGAGAGTCTAGAAAGCGCCATCTGGCACTCACAAGGAATGTCACGGGGTTTGTGATCTAGGTCTTCTCGAGTCTGCCTCGAAGCGGAAGTTTTCCGACCGTTCCCACTTAGGACCGACCTGAATTAGGGTTTCCCTAATAGTCAAGTTCCTAGAAAGTAGCTAGCGTCGAGCCTCAGATGAACTACTTTACGCAGAAACATTAGGGTCCAAGCGGATTTATGTTGAACTTGGTTCAAGGGAAATGGGAAACAAGAGGGATGTGAAGCTTGACCTCTCTGCCCGTAAGACATAGTCCCATTTCGTTTCCCTAAAACAACATAAATCAGGACTCTAGCACTAAATGATTCTAGGTCATTGTTGCCTCGCTCTCAAATCCTTTGAGAAAATTTCCCGACCAATCGGGACCACCCTTCCATAGGACAGACCCAGGGTCACATCCATCGCACTTTCCTCAGGTTGCTTTAGTTATCTAATTACCTACCACATTTAGTTTGACAAGCAAAAATAGATTCTTTAATTAACCAATTTATCACTGGTTCCTTCACGTAACTTAGACACTAACATAGAAAAACAATGTCAAGCAATTTCCTTTTCAACATTTGATCTTTATTTATCAGTCTTTGGAATATATCATATAATACGCCCGAAGGCTATTCCAGCAATCCTCAGGGATCGCTATTCCAAGTTCTGCCCGTTGACTAGTATGCGGGCCTCAAGATCCCATCTTGAGTCACGCCGACCTCTTATGCAGGATCTGGAGACAAGGGATTTATGGTGGCCAGAGCCTCCCCTAGCACCCAAGCGTCCTCTTGCTCCAAGTAGCAACCACGGAGAGACCTCTCACGATGAGTTCGGTCCACGTACCGGACGCGGCTAACAACCCCCTTGGATAGGGTAAGGCAGACAATCGGAGGTAACTGATATTGCCTCTCCCTCCAAGTTTTTAACCTAAAGCATTAGTTATTTTTCTGGCATTAGTTCCTTGAGTAAAGAAATACAAACAGTGCTCCTAGTGTACAATCACGAGCATTCTAGTGGTCATTTGTATGGCCAACTGCTAAGGTGTGAATCCTTCTCTCCAAATACATCTAGCATTCGATCCGAAATCAATCGCAACTTGGCAAGATCCCAAGGTTTTCGTAAGCTAAGTTGCTTATTTACCCTTTATCCTTGGGTTAGGGTTTATACCTTGTTGACTCAAATTGTCAATACCTTAGGTTTCCTTATATTAAGGTCAATAAATCGTGGGCAACCTCATCACCCTAACTTGGATGGTCAACTGCTTTCTTGGAAACTTTGTAACTCCCCTAACTTGGCAAATCAGCCCCAAGGAAGGGTGATGTAGCAGGATGACTACTCATCCTCTAGAAAATCAGACTTGTACTTAGAACTCACCAAACTTGTTCTAAGGAGTGGCAATACCATTTTGTGATTTAGACACAAAACCATGCGATCTTGCAACTTATTGCATGAGATAGTTGTCAGCACCTAACTTGTGGGATTATTTTTCTCATCACACGGTATTCCTTGGTCAAGATGTAGGGTTTGGGAGTCCTATTGACCCAATCCAAAACCTTGACCCTACTAGACTGATAGTCGTTTTGGCCCTAGGGTTCCTAAATTCCTTGCGGAGGTCTATATTACGTCAACTAATCCTGAGGGTAGGAACCCTAGATCATTCTTGTACAGTGATTAGATAATCCTAACATTTCGTGGATGTGGGTAGGATCCTCAAGATTGGAAGTATTAAGTCGGCAACCCAAGTGTGATACTAGGCAAAATTTTATCATAGCTTAACCCTACCTAGCACATTGAGGTGATCGTCATATACTAACTAATCATACCTTTATGATTCTCATGTAAGCTTATTCAATTATACGTGAATTACTTAGTTGATCTAACCAACCCACGATTTAAGATGATCTTTCCTTTTAAAGATGCAAATACTTTCTTCTAAATTTGCAAGTACTTCCCCCTTAAAGATGTAAGTAACTCCAAGATAGGTGAGATGAATCATTCCATGCGATTTTGAGACCATAGACCTTTTTGCCTTTATGCAACTTAAAGGATCTACAGAGATCTTTCTTTTCCTTGCCCTATACTATAATGATTGACATTCAAAGCTAACTTTTATAAACCCTACGTTGATGGAACAAAAGCTTTAATATTTTTTAAGAAGATGCATTCAAACTTTGATAAAGAACTCCATGCATGAGCAAATGCCATGAGACCATCATTGACTGAATCCGTCCTTTACCACTTAACCCAACCTAAAATGTAACTATCATCGCATGCAATTTGCAAAGTTCATAATTCCTTTCCATGCATTGCGACTATTTGGACATCATTTAATGATCGTCTACGATTATTTTCTACATGAGTCACAACTGGGAATTTATTTCATAAGTGCCTTATGTGTCATAAACCTTGTCTTTTGTGTGAAGCAAAAAGGATGCCTTTGGGAAAATCCACCTTTTAACTTATGCAACATGCGCTCAATGATGCAACTACCCTTGACCATGCAAGTACTCCTCATGCAACTTACCTTGGTAAATCGATCCAGTATATAAATTTTCGAATGTATCTAAACTTGCCTACAAGAATCAAACATGCTTAACGCATCCTTTCATGGGGGAATATTATCGGAACCTGGGTATTCAAAGTCGGGGCGTTGTCCACTCGCGTACTTGAGTTGGAAGCTCCCGCATGTGCTCCGCTCGACTTTTCTTAGGAGCCATTGATGGTGTAGATCTTGACTCAGCAAACTCTCCTTCAAAGCCGAGGCATTGTCCACTCGTGTACTTGGGTTGGAAGCTCCCGCATGTGCTCCTCTCGACTTTTGCTTAGGACCCATCGATGACGTAGATCTTGACTCAGCAAACTCTCCTTGCCTTTATCCGATTTCCAAAACTCCCTACTGCCCATGAATTTACTTCCCTTCGCAGGAATCAGGCCTTGCAAACTTGGTTTTAAAAATCCAAAAAGCACGGGTGAACTAGGCCTATGGAAGCTTTAGTTAGAAGCTTCCAATAGAAGCCTCCAACTTCTGTAACAGGGATGACATGGAGAGAGAGTGATGATTGAGGAAGATGAAGGAGATGAAGACGATGATGATGATGACAGGGTGCAGCAACCTAGCGGCAGCAAACTGACGATGGCGGCAATTGGCGGCTCCTCACGGCGGCAGGGTGGGCAGCACCACATGATCCTCTCTCCTCCCCTCTAGCTTGGGGGTTTCTTATAGGCTTTGGGGGGGGGGGGGGGGGGATAGCCACACAAGTGGCGGGCTGCATGCCTCCCTCCCCCATGCCCCTCCATGACATTCCTCATACTCCCTCTCCCCGCCATGCAACAGCTGAAGGGGAGGGGGTTTAATTTTAAAAAATTGCACTTAATTTCATTATCTTTTTGTCCCATGAAGAGGTGTTCTCGCAGAGGCCTACAGTGGCTTGCAGTTTTCGAGCCACGGTTGCATATGCACTACGCGAAAATGGTATTGTAAATGCACGATGCTGGAGCACTTAGGCTAGTGTATCCTTATTGTGGGAGATTACTTTCGGTTGCTTTTTGTGCGGGGTGTGTGGGGTCTAGGGTCATTAATATTTCGTTGCAAAAATATGACATTCTCTCCCCCTTAGAGGAATCGAGATGTCCTCATCTCGAGAAGATGTGGGGGTATTTTTGGTTGAGATTACTTTCATCCATCCAAGTGGCATCCTCTTCGGGGTAATCTTTCCACTAGACGAGGTATTATCTCAAGGCCCTGGATCTCAGTTGCCTCTCCCTAACATCTAAGATCCTGTCGGCCATAGCTCAAGGACTTCTTGGCTCGGCATTACAACTTATTGATCATCAAGCACATGACTAGGGTTAGGCACATACGTTTTCAATAGGCTGATATGGAATACATTATGAACTTTTAGGTTTTCAGGGAGTTAAAGTCTGTAAGCATTAGGCCCTAGGCAATTGAGAATCTTGTAGGGTCCACAATACCTTGGACTTAGCTTTTCACATTCACCCAAGGATAGGGAACTCTTTCTTTGGGCGTACGCCAATGAAGACCATATCACCTTCAATGAAGGATCTGTCTTAACATTTCAAGTCTGTGTAAGCCTTCTTTCTGTCCTTGGCAGCTTGGATGTCGTGTCTTATTGACTTGATTTGGTCATCCATGTCTTCCAGCATCTACTTTGAAGCTTCAACCCTCAAGATTGGATCCAAAAAGTTTAAAAGAGTACGACAATCGTGCCCATACAATGCTTGAAAAGGGGTCATCTGAATGCTTTGTTGGTAGGAAGCATTATAGGCAAACTCAACCAGTGGCAAATATTGAATCCACTTTTTGGGTTTGCGGCAGCAGTGTGCCCTAAGCATATCTTCAATGACTTGGTTGACTCGTTCTATTTGACCATCAATTTGAGGATGATAAGTTGTACTAAAATAGAGTTGAGTCCCAATGGCCTCAAAGATAGCCCTTCAGAAGTGTGAGGTGAAGAGAGAGTCATGATCACACTAATGATTCTTCTGGGTAACCCATGAAGTTTGAATATTTCCTTGATGAATAACCTTGCGATGTTTGAGGCTTTATAGTTTGTCTTAACAGGGATAAGATGTGCAACCTTGGTGAGCATATCTACCATGACCATAATGGAGTTGTATCCTCCCTGAACTTGGGGCACGCCGACAACAAAGTCCATACTAATGAATTCCCATTTCATTTGGGGAATGTCAAGTGGTTGTAATTTCCTTGGCATTTTGACATGTTCTGCCTTAATGCATTGACAAGACAAATATTCAGTGACATATTTGAGAACGTCACCCTTGAGCCTATCCCAATAATAGCTCTTCTTGACTGCATTAAGGGTCTTGGCATAGCTAGGATGTCCTGAGAAAGGGGAGTCATGGGCTTCCCAAAGTATCTTCTGCTTGAGTGATTGGCTTGCTGGGATACCTAATCTTGTCCTATAGTAGACAAGTCCACTATTGATAGAAAATTCTGAATACTTTGTTTGTAGCTTCGAGTCTTGATTCTTGATGGGGATCTCCCTTAGCAATTTCTGATAGGTTGGATCATGGCATGCCTCTTCTCTAGCTAGCTCATAAATTGGGTTGTTTGGCACGGATGCCTTTCTGGTTAGAGATCTGGTTCTTGATGGATCTTGCAAAATCAAAGATTGCATCGGCAATGACATTCTCCTTTCAAACCGGTATTTGATTTCAAAATCATATTCTTCCAGCACTTTAATCCATCGGCGTTGCCTTATATTGAGCTCATTCTGGGTGAAAATCCATTTAAGACTCTTGTGGTCCGTCACTAAGGTAAATTTGTTACCCAGCAAGTAGTGTCTGATCCAAAGTTTGAGAGCATGGATAACAGCCAATAGCTCTAGATCGTGGATAGCATAGTTCCTTTCATGGCTCTTCAATTTCCTTGAAGAGTATGCTACGGGATGACCTTCTTACATGATGACACATCCTAAGGCAAGTGGGCTAGCATCAGTTATCACTTCAAACTTCTTACTAAGATCAAGAAGTTTCAGGATGGGTGCTGATACCAAGCTTTGCTTTAGTTTGTCAAAGCTGGACTGTTCAGTGGGTGACCATACAATTGATACTTGCTTCTTTAGTAGATCAAACAGAGGCGCTGCAATCAAAGCATAGTTTTTTATAAAGACCCTGTACCATCCTGTCAATCCAAGAAAACTACGTATTTCTTTGAGAGAAGTTGGTGTTGGTCATTCTAGAATGTCTGTGACCTTGGCGGGATCTATTGAAATTTGTTCCGCTAATACAATGAATTCCATATATTCAATCTGTCGCTTAAAAAATGCACACTTCTTCTTCTTGGCATAAAGCTTGTGTGCCCTCATTGTTTCAAGAACAATGCGAAGCTGGGGTTCATGATTTTTTTTCTGTTTGAAGTAAACTAGGGTATCGTCAAAGAAGACAAGTACAAAGTCATCAAGATAGGGCCTAAAGATATCCTGCATTAGCCTGTTGAAGGTAGCAGGAGCATTTGTCAGCTCGA